>NW_005841942.1:451813-550393 GCF_000455745.1 Alligator sinensis
TGCTTCATGCTCCTCTCGCCCCGCCTGCGCCGAGGAGAGCCCGGGACAGGGAGAGGCTTCTCCCTCCCCGCGTCCCCTCCCGCATGCCTGAGGTGCCCCCCCGCAGCCGGCTCGGGGGGGGAGGCAGAGTAGAGCCGAGGAAAGCATCCCCCCAGTCTTTCCCTTTCCTTCCTCTTTCTTTGCATGATGCAGAAAGGTAAAGAAAACATCTTGGACCAAACTGGCTTATAGATGAAGTATAGGACGCTGAGGGCTGCCTGGGTGCCTCATGACACTGTTTGAGGGAAGTTACAGCCAGGCTGACTTTTGTCTGGCAAGCACCTGCGGCCTCTGCTCAGCTCCTGCAGCCAGTGGGGCAGAAGTTGAGACACTCGCCTCCTGCTCCCTCTGAACTCTGCCCAGTGAGCTCCAGGGCGGCCTGGTGGGCTTGGCCAGGTCCCATCATCTTGGGAAAGTCTCCTGAGCTCCACCCTGGCCTCTCTCTCTGTGTGTATGTGAGACTGTTCCTTCCCACTGCAATCACTTCTTCGCAGTACAAAAATGCCTATAACGTTTTGGTAGTGGAAGAGCCACATTGTGGCCCTCATGGTCCAGAAATGATGTCAGAGGCGAGCGTGATGGCTTTTACTGGACCCGCTGCATAGCTGGGACAAAGTTAGATGCACTTTTGAATGTAAGACTTTCGTTTTGCCCACTGAGAGCACAGAGGAAAACAAAATCTTTATGTGCCCTTTCCCACTAACTTGATGCACTGAGGAGCACAACGCTAGTTTCTGGAATGGATGTTTCTGTGTTTATTGCCCTCGGCTACTTTTTCAGCAAATGCTGCCAGATTTCCAAAATTTGTGGCCCTGGAATAGTGCAGCAGCGTGGGGAGGAAAGGGTTAAACTTGCTAGGTACCAATTTTTTCAGCTTATCAGCCTTATCCTTGATTAGCAAGTGGACACACACACACACTCCCACACAGTCAATTCTTTTCTAGGTGGTGTTACTAGCTAAAGCCCCTGGATAGCTAGATTAATTAATTAATTAAGAAGTTAATCTAATTAAAGAGAGAATAGCAAACTTCTTGATTGACTGGCTTTAGGTCATGTTGAAATACAGGAATGGCATTTCTAGTTTTGTTTCCAACTCATGGTTTACATTAGTATTTTCTTATGAACCCTTTATATTCACAAGAAAAAAAGGTGTCCTGATACATTTTAAAAGTTTTAATAGATCATCTTTAAGAGTAGGGTCTGAATCAGAGGTAAAGCCTTCACCTCAAAGACTTAACAAAAGTTCATTGTACTGAAATCCGATAAAGGAATTGAAAGGACACACTAAGAGAGATGCAACTGTTAACACACGTTTCTTTTACAGTAGTGTTCATAAAATGCTGAATACTTCTTAAAAATAAAATAATGTATTTTGAATTTTTGGGGGGAAATGGAGTGTAGTTCTCTTTTAAAAGTGGTGTTTTGATTCGTTATTTGGTGAATATGCAGATTTCAGGAAAATAAGTTTAAACCTAACATATATCTAGAATATTATTTGTTAATTGCAATTTAACAAGATATTTCAAGCAGTAGTTTAGAAATGTCAAGGTTAAATGCCTAAGTGACATTTAGAAATTTTCTGGAAATGTATACAATTGTATGTTTTAAATAAGGATGATGTTCATAATTGAAAACAAGCACAAGGTTGTATTTAACAAAACATCAATCTAATTTCATCCAATATTTAAGAAAGTGGACATTATATATTTTTACTAAACAATTTGTGTATTGGAGTAAGTTTCAGGAAAATGTGGATTAATTTGTTCTACCAGTAAATAACTTCTGTATAACAGAGCTCTGTATGACAACTGAGAATTTCCTACAGGAAGTCAATTGGATATGTATGTACATATTAAAATATGGAACCAAATCTTTCAATAGAATTCATTATATTTAATTAGCATGTATATATTGTCTCTTGAAAATAGACATTGCTATACAAATGAAAGCCTTATTTTGTAGAATCCTGTTTATCATCTATTAAGTGTTTCAAATTAATAGATTAATCAATATTATGATATTTTCTTTTGAATATTCAAAACTAGAATTGACTTCAGAGTAGGACTTGCAGTAGATTATAGGGTCAAATGTGTCGGTATCGATTTGAACTAATGGTATAATTTTGTTGAATGATACTGTTTTTTTAAATCTTGCTTTTAATTACAGG
This sequence comes from Alligator sinensis, assembly GCF_000455745.1. Taxonomy (NCBI): domain Eukaryota; kingdom Metazoa; phylum Chordata; order Crocodylia; family Alligatoridae; genus Alligator; species Alligator sinensis. The sequence goes on from NW_005841942.1 coordinate 454,020, forward strand.
TATATGGGAATTGAACTTCATAGGACAAAGGCATACCAGAAATATGGCTCCATGTAATTAAACCTTAAAATCTGTATGACCTTTTTGGTAATAAGATAAGCATAACCATCTAGACAGGGATACGTACAAATGTTAAGATTACGTATTTCTGTTTACTTAAGACAGATGGATATCATCTCTTATATATGTTTTGAATAAAAATAGTGACAAGCATATATACAGTGATAAACATAGAAACATTTTATTGAATGAAGAAATAAATAATTTTCACTGAGGGGAAGGAATCTAATTTAGTTTACCACAAAGTTTTTATTTAGGCTCTTACTTTTTTATTCCTAAATTCTTTATTTAATACATAGTGGAAAACTTTTTCTCTTGCAGTAATATTACTGGACTCTAAAGCACAACAGACAGAGTTGGAATGGATTTCCTCTCCTCCTAATGGGGTAAGTAGTCCAAAAAACTCATAAAAAACACTACTAATTATTTCACGTAGGCAAGTTTTCAATCTGCTTTAAAGTATCTGGTATTCCCCCAAATTTCCCTCAGCAGTTGTAGCCAATATTTACATTTGTTCAGGTTTTACTCTGAAAAGAGGCATGCCTCAAGTTACAGTATCTACTACATATAAGAGCTAATTACAAGGGAACCTCTTTTCATTACTTCACCTAAAACCATTTTAGCTTTTTACAGTTCTGTATATTGTAAATCCTTTTTTGCTAAACCAGAAGTCTTTATTTATTTATGACAAAGTAGTTTAAACATCTCTTTTTTTTGCCTTCTTGTTGTTTATAAGTATTGAAGGCAGCAGATATTTGTTTGTGGAAAATGCCTGAGAAAACATTATTTTTGTTGGTAACTTATGTACAACATATTTGTTGTAATTCAAAAGTGTAGGTTGAAGGGCTCTGAAATGTAAACATTTATATTGAAGATGAGTCTGAACCAAAAACATACCCAGATATTGAGAATTTTTGAAGTTTGGATCTCCATGCAAATTTTAATGGTAAAGCTTACCTCAGGTATCTACACAGTTACTTTTACACTAGGCTCATTCTGAGACTCTCCGTGAAAACACATCAGTGTACAAACACATCCTTAAAAAAGTGATAAACTTAGCGCGTTCAGTGCTGTCTTAGTTACCATCTATAATATTATGAAGTTGTAAAATAACTAGCTTCCACCCTTATTTAGCAGTTGTGGGGGGAAAAACACATTTTTCATTTCTTTAGGAAGAATATTTCAAGAAAAGAGAATCTACCTTATTGTGTTTGCATTGCAACTTGGTAGTTAGAGCACATGCAGGCAGTCTCACTGAATTCAACGGGACTACTTGCATGAATAAGAACTTTTGGGATCAGGCCCTTAATCTTCAGCGTATTAAGAAATCTGGAGCTAGAGGAGCGTGAAGTGTGAGTGGGGATATAAAAGTGTAACAAATCCTTTAAATAAGAAGAATGAAAATCTGTAAGTGTTTTAGTTTAAAAGTAAGATCGTAAAATCAATATAGGCAAAACTGGAAACAAGTCTAAAGACTTTTGAAAGTATGTAATATGAGCTGAATGCTTATGATGGGTAATAACTTTGGCATTAGCATTTTGCATTGGCTGAAACCTTTTAATAGCGGTATCTGAAAGATTAGTGAGAAAGGAATTGCCGTAGTAGCATAGAGATAAATACACAACCTTAAATCAACATACTTAATGACGGAAGTTGACTAATATTCTACAAATGGCAAAAATGTTAGTTAATAAAGTTGGAAATACAATTTCAAAGGAAACTTGAGAGTCCAAATAACATCTGAATTATGGTCAGCAGGGTTGACTAAAAAGTAGTTCTTTCTAAAATAATAGTAAGGTCAATTTAATAAGTTTTTGGAACAGAAAATACAACCCCATTTTTCTAAATTTATCTGCGTTTAATTTTTTGCCTTTCAAGGAAAAAAAATCAAGAAAAAGCACAAATGAAAGAAAGAATTCAAGAAAAATGCATCACGACTACTTGCAGTATATCATCCTTGGTGGTTAAATTATATATTTCGTATACAAATCTGTGCACTAGACATATTTTAGTATATTAGTATATATAATATTGGTAATGTAATACGTCAGTGAAAGAGAGCTGCTTGTTTTTTCACCCATATACAATATGAATTAAGCAAAATCAAAAGATAATTTAGTAAAATTAAGTGAGAAAAAAGTAAAATATAGGGCTCAGATCATTTTTCGATTATTCAAGGAGGTATATATTCTCAAATATATTTGAGAATCAACAAATACAACCATACCCTAAAATATCGATAGATACAAGTTATAAAACAAAAGATGTTTGCACCCTGGCAGAGGGCTGACTGCTGCATAGAACTTGATTTCTATGGGTGTGACTACTGACATTTTTCATATAAACATAACAATAATTGCATAGAAACTACGTTTCTGTTATTTCCCCCATGGTTTTTGAAAGATGCGGAAGAGTAGATGTAGAGTGTTAGCCTCAGATATGATTTTTATAGGAATTTATTTTTTCAGACAAGAGATACCTATATTATTTTAGGATTTTGTACTGGTATCCATGACTAGCGTTTGAGTGTCTCCAATATTAATTTGGTTGGTGTAGCACGCTCTTAACAAACTCCATGGAATTTCTGGTTCTTCTGTTTTGTATTATAATTATAGAAATCTCTGTGTAGGGTAGGGTTTTATTTGTTTATGATCAGTTTGGTTTTAGGGTAAAGGGAGGAGAGAATACAGTTGGATCTAGAATCTAATAGGTCAGATTCTGCTCTTGGTTACACTAGAGTAACTCGATTGACTTTAAATGCGATACACTTTTGTAACTTTATGGTTTCTGGTGGCAGGATTTGGTTTAATAGTGGGAAAACTGCTTACACGAGATACATATATAACAGTCACTGTTTAACTGAGAATAAGATCAAGAAAGCTCAAAATCCCATGTCTTTTTGTTATTCTTTTTCTTGTATGACTGTCATGCCAAAAGCCCCAATCAAGGCCGTCCTTTTCTGTCTTTTATTTAATTAATTAATTAATTTATTTATTTCCCCCATTCTGTCATAACACTTCTCTCTACAGGGGAGAAACAGGTATCACTAGTTCATATATCATAAATATATGACGATAGATTTTTTCTTTTTAAGATAATTTTAGATTTCAGCATGACATCAGTTCTGTTAACATTTAATAATATCTTGAAATAAGTTAATATCATGTATGCATAATACCATCCATACCACACTTACATGAAATGAACTCCTTTAGAATACATTTCAGTATTTGCAGCTTCTGTTCATTTAATCATTTCTGACTGTAATATATGTTGCAGTAATAACTTCCAGCATCATTTCTTTGGTATCTGCTTTCCCCCCGCACCTTGGAGCAATAGACCAAAATTAAAATGGCCTAATTTGTTGTCAAGTAGGCTTGTGAAGCACTGTATACTATATAGGTTATCGTTTGGCAAAACGAATGTCTTAGTGTTTGCTTTTCCTGCCTGAATATCAGTGTAGGCAATAATCAGTAGGAGCCTGATCCTGCAGGGTACTAACTGCTTTAACTGATTTCCATAAGGTATTTAATCATATGGTTAATGTTAAGCGCAAGAGTAGTATCCTTGATATTAGGCATGTGCTTAAATACTTTGTTGAATGGGGAGCCAGAGTGTTAAAAGCTTTGCAGGTTTGAGCCATAGTTGCCTTTGCCTTTAGATAAATAAAATCAAGTGTTATCCTTATAACTCTTAAAAAAGATTCCAGTAGTATCAAAGTTGCAACCTCTGCTAGTCATTGGGAATTGCTTGAAATTAATCATTACTGTAAGGGCCAGATACTGCTTCTAGTTTACAGCAGTGCAAATATGCCAATCCTAGCCCAGCTGATGGCAGTGGAAGTTTTGAGGTTGACGCTGTCCCTGGCATTTGTACTTAGCTCTGTTAAAGGCAGAACTACTCTACATTTACTGCTTTGGCACCTAGATACCATAGCAACAGAGGAACCAAAAAAAGAAAGAAAATAGGCCTTGAACATGTAAGGTCTTACTCCTGTGACTAGTCCTGACTCAGATATGTAACCCCACTCACTGCGTGGAGTCGGCTGAATGAAATGATATTAAATCAGTTAGACAATGGTCAGCAGCAGTATTCATGTGAACAAGGGATTCGGGGTTCAGGTCTGTGGATTGTAAAACAGACTAGAAGTGTTCCTAAAGAAATAAAATGATACAAATGGAATGCTTGTCTTTTTGTCTTTGTTATGTATATATGTATATATATATATTTTTTCAAAATGCCATTTTCTTGGTGAAACATCATGAGGACTGCAAGTGGAGTAATTAAGGTGCAAAGATCATAAATTCATAGTCAATTATAAATAAGGATTAAAGGCTTGGTTTTGTTTGTCTTGTGTACTCTCTCTGCCTGTGTATTTGGTATTCAAGTACTACAGTATTAGGAGCTCAGAGTTTCTAAGAGACATTCCTGTTTTTAGATTTATGTTTCATCCTGCTTCTTTAGACTTTACACATGTAGAGTTTTCAATGATTCTGTAGAATGTATTATCAATTCCAACCATTAATCAATGTGTTGGTTTACTTTATGGACGTTTTCTAAAATTTGTAATATAACAGTAAACTGTTATAGTATATGAAAAATATTTTTGAAGTGTACTTGTTACATGACAAGGAAACAAAAATAGAGAGCCACTAAAATCCATTTGCCTCTCATTTTGAAGGGAAAAAGACCCATTTAAACAATACTTTGTTTCATGATGCTTCACTGTTAAAATAAGAAAGAAGGCCAGATCTATGTGGCAGAATATTTTAAAATGTGTTGATTTTTTTTGTATGTGTTAACATGTTAACTTTATATCACTATTTCTTATTACTTTAGTGGGAAGAAATTAGTGGACTGGATGAAAACTATACTCCAATACGAACATACCAGGTATGCCAGGTCATGGAACCTAATCAAAACAACTGGCTTCGGACTAACTGGATTGCAAAAGGCAATGCGCAAAGGATTTTTGTAGAACTAAAATTCACTTTGAGGGATTGTAACAGTCTTCCTGGAGTACTGGGGACATGTAAAGAGACTTTTAACTTGTATTATTATGAAACAGACTACGACACTGGCAGGAATATCCGAGAAAATCTATATGTAAAAATAGACACTATTGCAGCAGATGAAAGTTTCACCCAAGGTGACCTTGGGGAGAGAAAAATGAAACTTAACACAGAAGTGAGAGAGATTGGACCTTTGTCCAAAAAAGGATTCTATCTTGCATTTCAGGATGTAGGGGCCTGCATTGCTTTGGTTTCTGTCAAAGTCTATTACAAGAAATGCTGGTCCATTATTGAGAATTTAGCTATTTTTCCTGATACAGTGACTGGTTCAGAGTTTTCCTCTCTAGTTGAGGTTCGAGGAACTTGTGTCAGCAGCGCTGAAGAGGAAGCTGAGAATTCTCCTAAGATGCACTGTAGTGCAGAAGGAGAATGGTTAGTGCCTATTGGAAAGTGTATCTGCAAGGCTGGGTACCAGCAAAAAGGAGACACATGTGAACGTGAGTAAATACACACATTTTTATAATCTCCTACATTATAGAGTATGTTTTTCAGTCTCATTTTTATTATTTTTGCACGAAAAATTGTTCATCTCATTCTAGTGCTTTGACCATCTGCATCTATAAATCCGACATTGGGTAATTTACATCAGTAAATATCTCCTTTCCTTTCAAGGATAGAAGACAACAGTAGCATATTGTGTTCTCATATATAAACTATATAGGCAATTGACTGTACAACATTTAATGTCCATGGAGGAGTTGTGTGTATGTAAATACAGTTGTAGGAATTACATTTTACAAAAAAAACAGGTTAAAGATCACATTCCCCATAGTGCTTCATAGTACTCCTGAGATTGTATTTTGTGCAGAAGACCATATTAGAATTCTTGTGTGAGAGAATTACCTATGCAGTTTGTTACTTTATATGATTTGTGATGAAAAGTTATAAGAAAAATAAAACCAAGAGATAAGGCATTTGAGATGAATCATACGTTTGAACCAAATTACATTATAAAGTTCTGACTTTTCATATTATTGTAATACAAATGTAATAGCTTTATTCTGGATGTTTCTTGCAAGCGTAATGCATCAAAATGCCATAGCCAGAGCATTTTTCAGTCAATACTTTTTCTGTATAAAGTTGCTCAAACCAAGACCTTAACAATAGGACCTTTGAGTTGTCTATACATTACACTGGTCTAGTTAAATTATTCAGAAATCCACAACATGGAGATCTCTTTTTTAATTTCTTTTTTAACAGAATCTGTCACAATTACTCCTAATAAATAGAATAGTACTTTCCTCTTACACAAATAGCCCCCATCATTTAAAGGAGTTGTAAGAAGGAACCTTTTTGAGTGAATATTGGTGATCAAATCTGGATGTTCTTGTTTACTATAGAGATCTGAGAACACCGGTTATTTTGCCTGGTGAGTTATACTTTCTCTACTGGAAGCTGATTTATCATCTGAGTTTGGTTTTTTTTTTCTCTTTTAGCATATGGTAGAAATGTGCGTGTGTGTTTGTAGCACCACAGAAAAAAAGTTACAAAAATAAATGTGAAAGTGAGAAAACTTTGAAAATGAAATCATTATATGTATTTAAAACCCAAATCAAGGGAGTAATTCAAGTAAAAAAAATATGATTGGTAGAAGGCGAAACCATATTATCACTGAATTTTTAAATGAGGGTTGTGCCTATATAAGAACCAAGAAAAAGCCTACTTTTGGGTTATGCTGACAGGAAGAGAAGAAAAAGCATCCCATAGTGTAACTTCAATTACTGGTATAAGGAAATGCATATGATGACCTTCTGTAGCAGCTTATAGTAGAAAATTTGGTACTATTTGAAGCGAGTGGATTTGATCTTTCCTTTCCAACACTTTACCCATTTTCAGCATTGGGTGGAAGGGAGTGGGAAAGTTGGAGGGTGCAGAGAGTTTCCTCATTGCGGAGGGTGATCTCATTAAAATTGTAATGTGAAAACCTGCCCACACAGATTAGTTCAATACACTGTGTCTAGGCACAGTTAAAAATATTAATCACTCTGTTCCCATCATTGCACATTCTGATACTTCAAAAGGTTTTCTGACTTGTTTTTTAGCATCCTAGATAACTCACTTTTGATTATACGAAGTATGAATAGGTCTGTAATTATAATAGTAATTTTTTCTGACTTCCAGTAAAGGGGGTAGAGTATCCAGAAAAATAGAAGCAAGGGAAAAAATCAGTTTAGTAATTGGAATTCAAGTAAATTGTTTAATAAACAGGCTTCTTAATTTCTAGCCACAGTGATGTTGACAAAGGAGTTAATTGATAACTTGTACTTGAGTATAGCCCTGTGTTCATTTGCAAGAACACTTCCCATTTTTGGCTTGCTTCCAAAGCACTAGCTAAGAGAATATGCTACTCAGGAAGCAGTCCAGAAACTCGTTTATAGTATTTCTTCTCCTTTCTTTCAGTGATCCTGTTAAGAGTTTGAAAACAAACTTTGGCTCCAGATTGAGGCAACTTAATGTATTTGTGAGAAGGAGAAGATGGGAGTCAGCCACTTTCTGAATGAATGCTGTTTAGCAGCTTGAAGTCAAAATCTTCTAGGTGATTTGGTAGCTCTATGTAATAGCTGCAGTCTGATACTTGTTAGGATTTTCTGAACTCGAGGATGTTAAGTATGATCAACTACGTAGTGACCGATAATACAGCTGGCATGCCGATACAGTGACTTTGTGACAGATATTGAAAGAAATTTATCTGAACATTGACACTAATGCAACTGGCTATCTGTTACTGTCAAGCTGTGTAACAGAGCAAGTTGAAGCAAGTTTGTACGTGCCTCCTTAACCCAAAGCTTTTATGGTCCTTCGTAAAGGCTTAGCCCTGTGAAAACTCAGTATGTGACGTTCTCATTTGACTTCTTTGGAAATACTCATAGTAGTCAGCATTGTACCTTTGGCCTTGTTCTGATGGATAGCTTTAGCTTTTCCAGGCTAAAGAGCCCCATAGCTCTCAGCCTGTCGTCGTAAGGTCTGTTTTCCTGCCCGCTGATCATGTGCATGGCTCTTCTCTGGACTCTATCAAGCTTCTTCACATCCTTTTTGAATTGTGGGGCCCAAAACTTGATACAGTACTCCAGCTGCGGCCTCACCAAGGCCGAGTACAAGGGGAGAATGACATCCCAGGATTTGCTTGAGAAGCATCTATGGATGCAAGGCACAGCAATAAACTCTGGCTCTGTTTGAGCTGGGGCAGAGCAGCCCCTGGGCTTGCAGGGGCTTGGGGAGTCAGCCTCGTGCTCCCGGTATCAGCATTGGGCAGCAAAGGGGCAGGCTGGGGCACAAGAGTGCTAAAGTGCAGGGCTAGGTGGCAGACAGCCCCTGCACTTTAGCACTCTCATGCCCTGGCCAGCCTTTTCTACCATCTACATGTGTGTTTCAGTGCACATAATTACCCCACCATAATGTACTATACTGCAGAGGAGTCAATTTACTTTCCCAAATACCAGCACATTTGCAGACAGTGATGCTTTATTATAGAGTTAATTAGTCAGCTCTTCAGTAAAATGCACATGTAGATGCACCCACTAACTTTCAGTAACTCAGTGCTATTAAAAAAAGAATTTATATAAGTTAAAAGTATGTAACCTCACTGCTACATATCCTTTGGTTTTAATCTTTTTAAGTTGGTTTAAAATGTATATATTAGTGTCATTGTTATTATTACTGATCTAAATTTCAGTAGTGCTTAGAAGCCTATATCACCTCATCAGTTTTTTATGCTACTGCACAAACAGAATGTTGAAAAAGTATTTTCCACCCCAAAGTGTTTACAATTAGACTTTAAGGCAAAACATAACAGCTAGGTGGAACAAATAAATTGGAAGGACTGGGTAACAAGCTCATTTGAGCTTTCTGTTTCAGATTCTCAGCTTGTCACATACCTAACCATTACATCTGGTGTTACTGTGTGCAATACATAAGGTAATGTTGGGATTGGAAGGGTTAGTTTTGAGGGCTTACTTCTGAGTGCCACTCAGCAAATGTTGAGCCCCTGAACCATGACAGACTGTACCTACTCCTGTAAATCCAATGAAATGTTAACACTACAAAGAACTCATTCCTTTAAGTCTCATTTTTGTGACATTCATAGGATACTTTAACTAAACAAGGACTGCACTGGGGACAATATTGGAATTATTGCTATTGGAAGTTAAAAAAAAGATCTTTGAAAAGTTGTAGTGTAATCCACTTTCCATATGTTTTGTGTTAATTGAGGAGAAACTATACCCATTTGCTCCTGAACAGGAGTATGATATTTCAGAAGGTAGGAAGCACCTTTCAACTTGAATGAACTGAGAAATATGTATGAAAGAGAGCTGGCACCAAGTCTGAGAATTCTGGCTTCTAGGGTAAGCCAAAGGGTACAGTTCACTGTTAACCATTTTATGACAGATTGCATATAAGAAGTTACTTTGTTGTGCTTTTTTTATCCAGAAAAGAAAAAGATTATACCAATTTATAGAATTTTTTGTCAGTTCAGTAAAAAGGATGCTACATATTTGATGTCTATGGTGCAACATGTTGCAAACTGCTACTGTTCCTGTATAATTCTTGTAGTTCAAACTTCTTGTGACAGCTAATGTGACCTGATAGAAGATCCAGCAGAGAAGTTATGTTACATCTGACATTTTGTCATATGGCATATTTTAGTTAAATTTTCAGGGTTATTCGATTTGTCCGCTCCATCTGAACTGAGCCAAAGCCCTAACTTACTAATAGAAGAGCCATCTGAAGGAGTTTTGAAAATTGACTTTTGTCAGAGGTGCACCAATACATTGGTCCGATATAGAATCGGCATTGATATAAAGAAAATTGGCTGTATCAGAAATTGGCCCGATGCGGCCAATAATTTTGCTGATAAACGCCCGTGCAGCCACAGCACAGCACATAGGCAGCGAGGAGCACAGTCCGGCAGCTTGGAGAGCTATGTGCAGCTGGTAAGTCTGTTTTGGTGGAAGGGGAGGGGGGAGGGAAGGGGTGTGGGGAGGCAGATCAAGGCCCCCATGATGAGGGAGGGAGTAGGGCAGGGGCTGGGGCAGGTGCTACCCAGCCGGGGCAGGTGCTACCCAGCCAGGGCAGGGCAGGGGGCAGAACAGAGCCGCAGCTCATCCGGGGGGATGGGGGCTGTGTGCCCCCCAGATCTGCACAGGGTGGGGCGGGCGGGCTGCAGCTGTGGGTTGGAGCTGGGCCTGCGCTGGTCTCAGCGGGGTGGGAGGCGGCGATGCTGGGAGGGGGCCTACAGGGAGGTCTGCAGCCACCCCAAATTTTTCCCTAGCCCTGCCCAACCCCCTTCTCAGCAGCGCCGCTGCCTGCCCGGTGCAGCCCTGGCTCATCCCTCATCTCTACCCATGCACCAGGAAGAGCTGGGGCTGTGCTGGGCAGGTGGTGGTGGTGGCACTGGGAGGATGGTCTATGGGTGGGGGTTTATGGTGAAATTTTGGGTGGCTGCAGCTCACCCCCCCGACCATAGCCCACTCCCAGTGCTGCCCCTGCCTGCCCCATGCCCAACTCCCGCCAAGAAGAGACCGGCATAGCCCCAGCTCCAGCCCGCAGCCCCTTCCCTCCCTCCTCCTCTTCCACCACAACAGACTTAGCAGCTGGACACAGCTGTATCAGAAATTGGATCAGTATCGGCCAATATGCCTCTTTCAGAATTGGGTATTGGTATTGGCCCCCAAAATTTGTATTAGTACACGCCTAGCTATTGTATTTTTTATAAAAATAGGTTGTATTTGTCTCTAAATGTCTACCTCAAAAGTTGTGGTCAAAGTCCAGTTTGAAAAATTACATCCAGTCTGACTAAATTTCTTGCATTTTCATTTTGAGAATGTTTACCCACAGCACTATTTAGACAGAATAAGTAGAATCAAAACCATCTTAAATGTCTCTGTTGTAGTTAAATGTAAAGTTCTGTACAGAATATAGCTGAACCCTGTACATCTTGCTCTGCTCTGTGGTGCAAGGTATGTATTTTAGGGTGAGGAAGAGGAACACTTGGTATGTGATCTACTCTGTACTCAGTTGGAATATGCATGGGTGCTCCCGAAGTTGATACTTGGAATGTCGTATGTACATGTGCTCCGTCTTCACTTTTAATTGCAAGAGCAGGAAAGATCTTGATTTTTTTTCTTCCATTCCAGACCCTCACAGTTGGTGTTTATAGAGGGAGTTTGTGAATGTTTCTGGCTAAGTACAGACATTCAAAGAGTCCAAGGTGGAATAGATCCAAGTTGCACTGTTTTCTGTAAGTGGCGTAGTTTAGATAGGTAGCAAACAGAACAAACATTTGCCCTTTGGTTGGGGGAAACAAATCTTAGATTGGGTTCTGCCATTTTTAAACCAGTTTATATGTGCCAAACTTCTTTTATGGGTCTAGACCAGTTTTGCATGCCAAACTTCTGTTCTGTTATGGGTATAAACCAGTTTCTGATCACTCAGTAGAATTGTAATGTTTGTAACTGACCTCTGCATCCTATATCTTGCATAAAAAGCATCTTAATTGCTCTGAAGAGGAGGGTCTCTGTGACATTAGCACTTCTATAGATCATTCTGGTGACTTTTAAGTGCTTCACTATTGTCTCAATCCTCCAGCCTTTATCCTGTTGTGAGTAGGGAGGTGGAGAAAGTTTGATTTTATTTTGCTACCTTTCTCAGGCTCTCTTTTTCCAATGCATACCTCCATTCTTGTGTCCATTAAAGCTTAGTATCTTTAAAAAATATTGTCAGCTTCGTTGTTGGGCATAGGTTTAAAAAAAATTTCCCCTGAAACTTAAAGGAAGGCTTAATTATTGAATAAATATAATTATTGTAAAAATAAATGAATAGATGCTTCAGGTTGGCTTACTTGCTTGGTTAATTTCCCTATCTGCTTTCAAAGAGTTAATTTTTATGCACAGTAGGTGCTATAAAAAAGTCAAGGGTTCACCAAACTCAAACCATCCACTGGGTTAGCAAGGTTAAGGAACATCCGTTGCCAGAGGCAACAGCACAGAAAGGAATGATGTGTCCAGCATCACAGTTAGATGTGTTTGACTCCCTATCCTGAATGACAGGTTGGGTTTAAAGCTGAATTAATGGGGGGGCAGCTTTAAATACAAGTACATACTTTGAACTCGTATTTCTAGAGCCATAGTAGGATGCCTTAGCTACTTTGCCATCATCTGCCAAATAGCAGGTACTATAGTCTTGTGCTGTTCGTGTTGGTATATTCATATCCTTCAAGTAATTCTGTTCCTAATAGTGAAGACATGCAATATATTTGCAGGCAGAACAAATACTAGCTGCGTTGTGTGTGGAAGCTAGGCTGAGAGATCTTTTTTAAGTACACTGCAATTAACTGTAGACAAAGCTAAAGGGTAGTCATTGACTGGAAGTTGGTCATGTGTTTAAGCCATTTAGATCCTCAAACCAATTCCATTGCTTTTTAATTTTGAGACTTACATTTTGGAATGTAAATATATTTATGGAAAGAAACTGATAAACAGTTCTTCCCTGATTTGCCTATAGAGATCTGAAGGAATGTGGAAGCTAAATGAAAAGATCTACAAGCCTAAATGTGAACAGCAGTCAACACGATGTTGTAATGCAACACTTAGTTTACATTACAAAAGGTAGAAGGCAACAAAAGTTGCATGTGCAAAATATTTATGTAAGTGGACTAGTTGTTTTAAGTACTTTTTTTGGATCCCCAAACTTGGACAGCTGTGTGAGATGAAATCATGTTCTCATTTTCCTCAAGCTGTCAGTTCATTTGTATAGATTATTTCAGGAGTTTTAAGAATACCTGTGTCTTCTTACCTGAGAAATACAGCAAGTTGTACTTTCTTTGGTCTTTATCTGGCCCTGCAGCTACTATCATATTTATTAGCACTTAGAACGATGTGAAAATCAATGATCAGGTCCTCACTTTAAACATTAATAATACGTGATCTCAATGTTTTCCTTCCATTCCACAACCCCTGTATTACAATGGTATTTTAGCTGATTAAAAACAATAACATATTCATAGAATGTGGATAAGTATTCAATTAACCTGAAAAATCTGGAACTATTCTATTTCATATTAATGTATCTGTAAAAGAAGCATTGCAATTTTCTAAGCGGATTCACTTACTGAATTGTTTCATAAATTGGTCATAAATTGAGCGTGGTTATTTTACCTTTTATTTTTGTTCTGTAAATACTAGAACTCATGTTTTCTTAAATATACATTCTACAGATACTTTATTAATCAGAACTCAAAGAATTAAACAAAACTGAAAACTGGATTTGTTAATTGAATGCATGAATTCAGGAATGTTTAGTGAATATGCATTGTAATTCTTGTAATTGGAAAAACTTCATCTTTGAAACTAAGTCTTTCTTGAGTGTTGTGATCAAGTCGTTTATCAAGCCAAAGAAACAGAATGGTCAACTCTTATTTAATTCGGTATTACTCATCATAAACTCTGTGAGCAGTGTCCTATTTGCAAGAGTTTGTTTACAAGACAGTGAACTTCCCAACACTTTTGGCCCTAGGCTTGTACAATAATGGCAAAGACAACCATCAAGGTATTTCCAAGGTCTATATCGTTTTTAGTGTTACACATTTACCAAAATTGTAATTCTCATTGCAAACTCAATTAGCGCACTCTGTCATCAAAACCAGATTCAGTCCATCAGATCAGTAAAATAATTTGGGGGCGGAGGGGGATGTGCGTTTCTGCTGCAGAGATTCTATCTGTCCTGTAGTTTATATCAGAAAGAGAAAGTATTCAGAATATCCAGGACCCCTTATTCAACTGCTTCTCCACAGATACATCTGTGCTCTGTGGGGTTTTTCTTGCAGTGCAGAGGAACAGTTTTTGACTGCTGAAACTCTGTGGTAGAAAATGTCGACTCCTGCATTGAAAAAGTAATGTATTGTTGGAATGTAACACAAATGTTTCTTTGTTAAAAGTATTCTTCAGTGGAGGTAACTGCTTATACTCTATGAGCAATAAGATAATTCAAACTAAAAACTTTAGGGGTTGGGCCCAATTGTATTCTAATGTAACAGTAGTGTAAATCAGAGCTAACAAAAGCAACAAATTGTGCAACTTGTGTAAGCAAGATCAAAATTCAACCCTGTTGCTATACCCTCCAAGGTGCTTATCTGAAAGTATTTTATGCTATATGTGACATGCCTTAGGCATGTACAAGTAGCGCGTGTGTGTTCTGACTTCTGGAGATGCCTCTTCCAGGCCCACAGGTGCAAGTTTGCCATTGATCATAGAGCAGATAGCTTTTGCTCACTGTCAGTTGGTCAGTCCACCTGCTAGGGGAAATATGCCAGGATACACACAAATGTAAAGCTCTCTAGAAAGCATGCATCTTTATACATGTAACCATCCAAACATAAGCTAACACATGGATGCACACAGCTAGCCTTTCTCTTGCCTATCACTGTATTACCATTCCAGTTCACTTTCCACATTCCTTGACTGTCTGCCTGATTTCCATATCATTCAGGCAGCTGTACCTTGATTGAGATGAGAGGCTATGTGCAATCAGTTCTTAACAGCTTAAAGTTTTGACACCTCCCAGTCCTCCCATGGTCTTCACCACATTCTTATTACATTGCTAGAGAGTGTCCAACCATCAAGCAGTCTCTAGGGGGCTTTCCTAACAGGAACACTGTGTAAATAGAACACGCATATGGAGGTAAATATTTACAGGACCAAGTTGTGGAGTCCTGGCTTCAGCCTGTGAGTATGGGACTTCAGTGGTGTTTGGCACCAGGGGCTTCATCTGCAGGCACTTTTCCTGTGTAGCCACAGGTAGACTCACTAGCTGCAAGGCTTATGCGGCTGTGGGGAGAAGTGCCTGCTGTGAATGCTTTCCCTGTGTAACTGTGGAGAAAAGCACTGGCTATGGGCAGGTACAAGCACCTACTTGCATCTGACCTGCAGTGGATCTTTCTGGCTTACAGCTGGAAATGTTTGCCTGCCACTGCGCTAGGTCATATAGAGCATATCTACATGTGATATTAATGTGCTGCAAGCTTACTGCGCAGTAAAATGTGCAGTTAGCCTTCCCTGGGAGAATATCTACACATGCGTCCCTTGGGAGCAAATTTACTTCTGATGGGAGAAGTTCAGTGCAGGACTACTTTTGCCATGCTCTGTCCCCCTACAGCCACCAGGGGGAGCTCTAGGCTCCCCTGAGTGGCAGGCCTGAGCTGGCAGGGGGCACTGGGGGCCTGCCTGGCTCCGGCAGGCGGGGCGGGGGGGGGGGGGGGGGGAGGAGCTGTCTCACCTCAGGGGAAGCTGTTTTCCAGCCCCACCTGCTGATCTGTTGATTGGAGCATGGGGCCGGGAAACAGGTGCTTGGGGGAGGGGACAGTTCTCCATCCCCCTGCTTCCTGGGCTGACTGGAAGCAATTTGCTCCTAGTCAGTTGTCTACATGTGCACTACTGTGCAGTAGCTACTCTGTGGTTAATCTACCTGTATTTACAGGCAGAAGCCAACCATGTGTTAGATTAATGTACAGCATAGTAAATGTTGCACATATGTACACTGTGGCACTTCTAGTCTACTGTGCAGTAAAGTATCTCATGTAGATGTGCCCATAGTGTCCTATTTGTACAACCATGTAGTTTTAAAAACATATTGCTTTCTGACTTGATTTTTGTCATGTATGTTTTTTTAAAAAAGCTTCTTATGCAGTCTTTTCATCTGTTGTTGAATTTGAATGTATTTTGTAACTGGTTGATTAGTTATTGTAGAACATGGTCAGAAGCCCATTGATATTATATTAATGGTTATCTTTTTTGTTTACACCAGTTTTGTAACATATTCAGGGACCTTATAAACATTTAACTAAAATTGTATGATCAGTCTTTGGGCATCGGATTTTTCAGGTTTCTGAAGGTCAACTTTTTCCTGCTAAATTTTTTAATTTTGTCAAAAAAGATTATTTAAATTACTGAAAAAGTTGGAACTGTTCTTATTGGTTGTGAGTTATTGTTGTGAATCTGGCTTTTGTGCAATAGTAATGAATGTTGATTTGTGTACGGGGGGCATGCATTATGACAAAAATATTGTTATTCTTTATTTTTATGCTTTCTGTATGTGAAAAATAGACTTTCCCAATGTACAGGTAGATGAAAAATATGATAAAGTGCCCATTTTTCCAGGCAGAAAAACCTTACACATTTTGGAATAACTTTGGTATCAAAAGCAAATGGGATCGTTTTAACTGTCAGTATATCCCAACACTCCTTACTGTCACTTACTAATTAAGTCTGTCTGAGAATTCTACAAGTGAGTTAATGTACAGCCTGCTGCTCAGAGGCCAAAAGCATTATAGACTTAAAATCATAAGCAAGATACTTTGCCACTGTGGTCAGTTATGAATAGAAGATTACATACATGAACCCTGCTTTTCTATTTCTCTCATTTTTGCCTCATCTTGGTTGCTTTTAGTCTTTTAATTTGCTGATTTTGAAACAATATTCTTGGCCCTGTAGGGATTTTTGTCTGTCTTGATATGTCAATTTAAAATAAGTCGGTTTCTGTTTCTACCTCGCCGAAAAAAAAAATTTGTCAGTGATATTGTTGGTGAATTATGATGAGCAATGAAGGAGAGTGGAATGATGTTACACACTTTTTGGCTGTTTGTGAGAAGGGAGGAGGAGATTGACATTTCTCCTATTTGATCGTTAGTTTAAGGATTTCCTGTCATATGTACAAAGTTGTATAGACACAGAATTGTCTGTTAGACCTGTAAAAAATGCATATTCAGGAGTCTGAATGTTGTGCTCATATGGCATGGCTGAGACAAGGTTGTCTTGTTAGAAAATAAAACACTGATATTTAGAGTGGTTCAAATTAAACAAATCTTTCAGTACAGATTTTTTTCTTCCTAATCATACAGTGTGTAAGCTGAAAATACAATTCAAATTTCCTTGATTAAAATGCATTCAAAATTCCACCTTTTAAAAAGATTTATGTGTATTTAAACAAAGACAAGTGGATTCATTATTCATTAACATTCAGTAGATAACTGACTGCCAGTTGCCAGTCAAAATGGAGTCTAGAAGAATATTGACATTGATTGATGTACATTCTCAAAGATTATGCACAAACAGGCTGGTCAGGTCATTTGAGCACATAAAAACACCGGAGCTTGGCTCAACAGACACAAAAAGATTCTTTGCCTAAGCTTTCCTTTCCTCTAAAGTATCCCAGAGTATCTGCGATTCACTTGATTGATAAGGTAAACTGTAGTTTTCTAACACCATTGTCATCAATTAAGAAAAGTGTCTAGTTTGATTTGGTAAATAAAAGCAATGTGTATTCATGCTGCTTCTAGCTGTGAGTTCGCAGTATCTAGGGGGGAATTTTGTGGTTAATCATTCAGCGTGACACAATCTCTTTATTTTTGGATGTTGCTTTTAATTGTGTATTATATGCAGGCCTAAAGATTGGCTGTTACCATCACAAACAAAGAAACATACTAGTCTCACTTCAGAGATGGAAGAGTACAGATGCTGATATTGCACCACACAATTTTATTTTCACTGCAGCTTTGAGTCTGTCAAATGGTACAGAAATGAACTATATAACTCTAGTTTTGTAGAGTCCCTGACTTGTTTGGGATAATAATATGAAGAACCAGATTGTGGCAATGCCCCAAGGCCAGGTAAAGAACATTTTGGTGTTTGTGCTGTGTTAAGTGTGTAGAGTCTTAACCACAATGTGCAGTTTGATTTCTGATTCTTATTTATTCCAATGGGGAGGTAATCTGTTCTAGTCTTATACCTGGCACACACTACTTCTACTCCATGCTGGCTCAGCTGGGTGCTGAGGAAATGGAGCTCAGGCTCTGTTCACTCTGTTGTGCTGCATACCCACACTCATGCAGGGTTATGAGAAATGGTGTGATGGAGCCCCTGCACCATGACCTGTGATATGGGTGGCCCAAGTGTGACATCATGTTTCACCCTTTTACTTCTTGTAGATGACAACTGTGCTTAGCCTGACTTGATACTGTGCACTCCATTATAAGAGCTAAATTATTATCCTTATTATTTTCTTTCTTCATCTTAACATTTAGAGGATACTTGCAAATCGATCATATTGACAGACATTAGTTGTTAAAGGTTAAACAGAAGGTGGACTATTCATTAAGATGCCAAAAGGGAATCCCTTGTACTTGAATATTTCCAAACGATTACCATGGGAAAAGAGCCTAATGTACATCTCATGAGCATGTTATGAGTTGCATGCCCACATGGTTAGTCACATTCATTTGGGGGCCAAGACTCCATATGGAAGCCCTGTGCCTCCAACCTTATTCTGCGTCCCTACAATCAGAGAGGGTTGCTCTTCTGGGACCTCCTCTCTCACTGGGGTTTCTGTAGCATGTAGAGCAATTCAGTGGAAGTTACTATAGTCAAACTTCACATCCACTCTGCTGTCTTCACATCCACACTCTTCCAACTGCATGGCACTAAAATCTTCTGAAGCTTCCCTCAGGGTTGGGCAAAGTATACTATAGACACAGTATTCCCTACTTCTACACTGGGGCAGGGGATCACAAACATTTTATACTAAAGCTGGTTACTTTTCCCTTGGGATAAATCCAGCTCCTTTTATTCATACAAATAATTAGTCCCATGGGCCTACATGTATGAATAAGAAGAATAGAGCTGGCTCCATGTCATAAACATCTGTTCTTAACATACAGAGCAAGGACCCAATCCTACTGTCCTTTCTAATGCAAAACTCCCACTTCTAATTGGAGTTACTTTGAATATGAAAAATGCTGTTTTTCTTTTTAATGTAACATTCTCTGAAGTCAAAAAGGTGACTACCAGCATTGTGAATTTTGGCAGAAAATCACATAAACTTAATACATTTTCAGTTGTAGCATGTTGCATAAAATGAACATTGTAATTTCAAGGAAATATGTGTGGCAATATTTCTAGCAATCACTTTAGGTTTAGTCATGTATCCTTTTTCACAACAAAGCTGTATTAGATTAATGATTATAGTCATATACAGATTTCCTTTTCACCGAGTTAGACTTTTTTTCCAAATACAGTTGGTTGGAAAATGAGTGTTTTTATTTGTGGAAAATTTTGACTAAAAATAAAATATTGAAATAGTTTGGTCAGAAATGCAGCCACAATTCCTCCTGGAATTGTAGTTTGTAGGGTGCCTCATGGAGGGTGAGCCCGCAGACTACAATGGGGTATTCAGGTTTTCAGTTTTGTTTTCATTTGTCTTCCCCCTAACCACAAAGTAATCTTTACTACTTTATTATTACTACTTTATAAGTAATCTTTTAAAAAAAAATCATTAAAAATCAGTTTAAATGCAAAATGTTTTGATGGTTCTATTTTTAACTAATTAGGAATACATCACTGAAATAATTGAGATTAGATCAATAGCAACCCAGATCTTTGGTTCTGATGAAGGGGTACTCACTACAGCTAACAGTTTTTTGAGAGCTGTTTTAGCTTGTGCAAGGTGCAAAAAACACCAGTGCGCCAGTAGGGCCCATGGATAGTGACAGGGTCTATCTTATGGTTCTTTGCTCCCGACTGTCCACTAATGTTGGCCACAGTATAGTGGCATATATAGTGTTCCACATTTTCAGTTTTTACTGAATTTCACTGGTAAATTACTGGATTTTTAATTGAAGTTATTAATTTTTTATTGATTTACACTCTTTTTTCAGTCTAGATCAGTAAAAAAACAATCAGAGGGGCGGGCAGCTGCATGTGGAGTGGGGGACAAGGGGAGTGACAGTGGCCACGTGGTGGCCAGGGGATGCTGGCAGGAGCTGTTGCCTGGAGACACAGGGGTCCTGGCTCTGACTCCTGGGCCAGGTGGGAGGGACCATGGGAATTGCTCTCATAGTGGGCAGGTCCCAGCTGCGCCTGGTGGCTCCGGCTGCAGCCCTTTCCAGGGCGCTCGGAGCTGTAAGCCCCAATGTGTGGGGCAGGCAGGAGAGCCTGGCCCCACTCCCTATGGCAGGTGCTGCACCTGGCCTCCCAGGGGCATGGGGCTCCTGGCTCTGACCCTGGGCAGGGTGGGAGGGGTTGGTGTTGATGCTGGGGTCGGGGCCCCACCCCCTTTGCTTCTGGCCATGTGCCATTCACCCACTCCCCCAAGTGCCAGGGAAGCCCAGTAGCAGGCTGCTGCACCAGGGGGTAGGGGCATGGTGCAGCCTGTTGGCTGCTCCTGCAGCGGGGACCAAGCAGTGGGACCTGTCAGTGGGTGCAGGGCAAGGGGCGGGAGGGCTCAGCTCTCGTTGTTACATGCCCCCTGGAAGGGCTGCGGGCTGGAGGGCTGCTCTGGGCTCTTCCCGGCGGGCGCATGCTCCTAGAGTTGTGCGTGGGACAAGAACAGCATGTCACTGCTGACTTGGGCCAGTGGCAGCACTGGACTCTTCCCAGTGCTGGGGGCGGGCGGCAGCCTACTCTTGTTCCATGTGCAGATCTGGGGGCACGTGCCCCCCCCAGGAAGAGCTCCCCAGCCCACAGCCCTCCAGCCCCAAGAGCCATACTCCTCTGCCCCCACCACGCACCCACTTATAGCTCCCCCAAGTTCACTCCCTGCTGCAGCCCCGGAAGTGTACGATGGGCTGCACTGCGCCCCTCCCCATGCCCCTTCATTAGTCCCAGTCTTATTCCAGTCCCTCCCTCACCACCGAAAGAACATATTATTATTTTCCCTGATTTAACTGATTTTTTTTTTCTTTTCTTCCTTTTATCCCAATTTTAACCTGTTTTTTATGTTTGGAAGGTAAACCCTGAAAAATTCCCTGAATTTTTTTTTTAAATAAAAACTGAAAATGCGGAACACTATGCATATAGTTTGTTACACTTCATTTGGCTGTGTGCCTCAAGAGGACCAGTCTTCCTGTGGCCATCTACACTAGTTGTAGGATCCTCTTATGCTGTTATTGGATGCCTATACAAGTGCTTCAGGGCAAGGGTTGGGGGCAGGGGCGGCATTTTAATCAGAGCGGCTCTCAGGACTCCTGCAGCTTTTTTAAAATGGTGGAGGTGCTTTAACGAAAGCTTGTTTGATGAGTTTTTATTAAAGTGAAATTTCATTTCATTACCATTTTGAAATGTGGGGTGCTGAATACACGAGACACTACAGCACGCTGGACCATTTTGATTAGTATGCTCCAGCAGACTTGGTTACTTGAGTCTGCTCTGGCACGTTCTAATCCGAATGCATTAGAGCACATATAAATGTGCCCAATATTATGACTAACAACAGATGAAGCAGAGTCCAGATAAGGGATAGGGTGTGAAAATTGTAGTGAGAGGCAGAGTGTTTCCATCCCATATTCAGGCTCATAAAAAGGCTGCATTGGATCAGTCCAGTGATTTATTCATTATCCATTTATTATGTATTTCTGACTGTAGCCAACAGCAAATGCTTTGGAGCAGTGAATCTCAATGAGGGTGCTGTAAGATCTTTTTAAGGGTGCCTCAGGTTGCCACAGTGTTAATACTGTTAGGCATGCAAACACGGTTTATAAGATAAACATAGGTGTTGAAACATTATGACTTGTTGGGTCTTTGAGTTCTCTGCCATGAAAGAGCTGCTCTATTATTTTTCTGTAATAAAAAAAAAAAAGGTGAAAACTAAGAACTGGCATTTTCTGAGGGGTGCCTCCAGTCTAAAAAGGCTGAGAACCAATGATTTAGAGGAATGTACAACAACCCAGGAATGAAAGGGAAAGGATTTTCCCCACTTCATTCCTGAAGCGTTCTGTTTAACTCTAGCCTATTTCTTGTACAGTTTTACAACATTTAATCACCATGGTAGTCAAATGTTGAAGGATTTAAATCTCTTTGGATTTTTTTTTTAATTCTATGTCATGTGGCTGGGAATATTCTTATCTATCTTTCTCATGACTCTTAAGTTGTGGCCTCATTTTATCATTTTTGTTAATTTTTTTCAGATTTCCACAGGCTGGTTGTGTTGCATTAATTTTATCATTAAAGCATCAGTTTTATGTTTATAGCCTTTCAACTTAATTTCAAGTCTCTTTAATATTCTAGTATAAGAATGTAATTATTGTTCCTATGTACAAACAAGTATGACAATTGAAGTCCTAGAAAGTCCCTCATTTATTGGGACTGCTTATCAGTGAAATTCATTTATCTAGCTAGTGGGATAGGTTGTTATCAAGACAAACTGTTTTTTTTTTTTTATTATAGTAAAATTATAGCTGTTTTTTTCTATGCTTAAAAGTTCTTTGATGTATGAAGGGGTTAAACTCTCCAGGCAAACAACATATCGCTTTCCTTAAAATGCCATTGGGAAGCTGAGATAAATGGTAAAGCATTTTCGGTGTTGACATGATGTTCGCCTGTCCGATTGCATCCTTCCCAACAGACAGCAGAGAAGCAATTACAAAAAAAGACATTTGTGCCAAGGTTTGGCTAGCCAAAGAGGGCAAGCTCTTGTGTTTAAAAGGTATAGAATCCAATCGATGAAAATGTCTGGACCTGTTAGCACCAATAAAGCTGAAGGCCATTGGGAAGCTCAGAGAGGGTCTTTTGTTGTGGAGATAGAAAAGAGGCTGAAACTGTGACACTTAGGGAGGAATAGGGTCAGCTAGTACGATCATCCATCTTCCTCTGTGGCAGCTTTCTGTCAGTTTCTAACCCTGCTCAGCAGAGGATCTAAACCTCTATTGTTGACACCAGCCAATTCTCAGCCAAGTGTAAATGAAGTTAATATTCACTGACCTTATGCATAGCCAATGAAGGCCCTTGATGTCATTTTGGAAATAATGCTATCTGACACTTCAAAAAGCAGATGCTGGCAGGTTGTGCCTGTGGGTTGTGGGGTTTTTTGTTGTTGTTGTTTTTGGGTTTTTTTGGCTAAATAAGTAAGCAAATGTATATTGTTTAGCCACCTCGCATTTTTAACCAATTCCCATAATAACTATGTGCATGCTTTTTTAAAAACTTTAAATCAAACTTTGTTATATATTTTAGGGATCATTATATCCTGTCCACACAGCCTGAATAACCTGTAGTAAATGATCTGAGAGAGGTAGCTGACTTTATGGTAAGATGCATAGGAGTCAGTAAACAAACTGTATCTAATACACTAGTAGAAAATACAGCAGATCTTTTCATAAAATCTACTTCTCTCGGGGGTGCTTTTTTAAAGTCTGATGACTTACAATGTAGAACAGTGTTGATTTGCTGATTATTGCTTCATACGCAACACAACCACAAAAGTTTTTTTTTCTTTTTGAGAGACATTAAAAGGAATTGTTTAAAGTCTCTTTGTCTTAGTAATGACTGTCACGACTGAACTTGTTGATCTAATAGTATTTTAATCACAGAGTCAAGAAATATTCACTGATCCTGATTTACCAAATATACATTTGAGAGAAAAATGTCAGCAAAAGCTTTCACAGAGGGACTTATATTTCAGTAAAACACAAGCTAATGAGTGGCCACAGGAGGCAATATGTAGAAACTGCTTTTTTGAATATGTGCTTGTGAGTGTTGATGATCATGCTGATGATAACTATGTATTTATATAGTGCTTTTCATCCAAATGGATCCCCAAACAACTCACAGACATTTACTAACTGAATGCACACACACCCTCTGTGTTTAAAAAAAAAAATCAGTTGGAGAACAGCTACCATACATCTGGGATGAAGCACTACAACTGTTCTTGAAGTACAGAAATTCTGCACCACAATCTATGACCCTAACTGAAGCAGGCATTTAAGCTTATGCATGGGCTTAAGTGAGTTCATAAATAGGGAGGCCTATCACAGGAGGTAAAGGCTAGCTTAATAGAAATGTTTACTGCCCCCCCAGCATTCCCTGGAGGTATGCCAGTTAACTACTGTCCCGTGTCAAGCAGGCTTACCTTTACAGGGGCTTATGAGATCACAGCTTGTGGTAGCAAAGTGTAGCTGCAGGATGAGTATCTATTATTAATCTAGTATGTCCAATTGTATTCACCAGCAAACTTCGTACGGCAGCTTTTACATCTGTGAACAGAAAGTAGTAGTAGATAACAGAATTATTTGTAAGTATGCCACCGTAATGGTCCTTTTTCAAACATTCAGAAGAATAGTTATGCTGTGATTTTCACTGTTCAGTGTATAATCCATAGCAGTCCCTTTAAGGAAGCAATCCAAAGCCCTGGTGCTTCTGACAAAGAAGGGGTTAATGGCTGAACTGAGAATGCTATAATCTCAGGGGTTGCTGGTAGGTGATTATCTGACGTGCTGGCTATTATGAGAATTACCAGAACAGATCTGCATCTAATTGACATCACTCAGATTTGATCTGAAAATAAACATTCCTAGATTTTTTGGAAGCTATTTTATTGATTGTGTTTGCCCCATCACTTTTGTTTATTTGTACTTATTAAAGACATGAACATGCTTCCTGTAATAACAGATTTACTTCGACAGCAGTTGATCAGCTAGAAGTTTCACTGTATAGCTTTTGCTTGATATTAACTTAAATCAGATGGGGAGTTTCAAAAGAAAATGAATGCAACCATGTTCCTGGACTAAATTTTATGAAATCCCCAACTGAGTTTTGTTTAAAATATAAACTGTGTTTCATTTGCTTTTTTCTGTTCATCTGCTGACCAAGATGCATGCAGACTCTTTCATGGTTCAGACAAATAGAAGGTCCCTTTTTACTTAATAGAAGATCAGTTTGTACAGGTAAATTAATTAGAACAGTGTAGTTTCATTCTTGGTGATAGTTTCTATCTGAAAATAATTCTCAAGTTGCTTGGAGAAACAAGGGAATGACTGCTGTGTGCATTAGGGGCCTGACACATGATGGCTCAAGTCAGTGGGGCATTTCAGTAGTGCTTTTGTTTTTGTTTTTGTTTTTTTTGTCAATACCAGGGATCCTGGTTTTCTCTGTTTAAAAAATCCAAAATTCCCTGATAAAAAAAACTAAAATGCTTTGATTATAACCCTCAAAATCTGTGTTTTTCCACAATTAAAAATGAAATGCCACTGTATAAGTATCAGTTGAACACAATGTTTTATTTATATAGTTACAGTTTTAAAGCAATTTGGAAGCTTACCAGTGCCTCAGTTATTATAATAAAATAAAATAAATTCTAAATACTTCAATATTTTGGTCTTTGATTATGTTTTTTTATCATGGAAAATCAGAGCTCCCCCTATCCCCTTCACTCACCAGGATGTGGGTCCAGCTGTGGCTGTCACCCCTGCTGCTTTATGGCGCTGAACAGCCCAGCACGACCTGCAGGCAGAGCCAGCCTTATGGGTGGGCAGTGATGGCAACTGCCCAGGGCACTGAGGTGGAGAGGGAGGGAGGGATATTATGGCACCCCAGAGCAGGGCCCTATTTCAGCTTGGGTAGGGGCAGAGCAAGCAGGGGTGCTTTTCATTCCCAACCTGCAGCCACCAGCCATGCCGGAGGGGCCCTCCAGCTTGCCCCTTGCCCAGACCCTAGCCCCCTAGTGTGTGGGGCAGTGGAGAGGGGATGTGGGGATTTCCTGAGCTTGGAATTTGCTCCCATAGTGCAGGGCTGGTCCAGACTTGCTAGAGCTTGGCCTCTGATGGTCCAGAACGGCCCTGCACCATTGGGGCTGTATACCAAGCTCTGTTGTGCCTGGACCACCCCTGTGCCATTGAGGGCCTCACCGATGGCGCAGGGTCAGTTTGGGCTTGCCAGAGCTTGGCCCCTGGTGGCCCAGACCAGCCCTGCAACAGTGCAAGGTGGTGCGGGACCTGCATGCCTGCCTGCGCCCCATGCTTGTTAGAGTGCTGCTGCTGTGGAACAGGGTGGGGGAGGGTGGTGGGGACCCTGAGGAACTGCAGCCGGCATTGGAGGTGCTTCTGCAGGACACCTTTGTGTCCTTTGTGCTGTCCTCTGCTCTGCACAGAGCAGGGGACTGTGAGTTGGGAATGAAGGGCACCTCTGGCTTGCTACCTTCTCTGCCCCGACCTGAGATGAGGCAGGGCCCTGAGTGGTGGCTGTTGCTGCCTACCCATAAGGCCAGCTCTTTCTGCAGGGCTGGTGGTGGCAGAGCAGGGTGGCGCAGATCATGCTGGCAGGCTTGGGAGGGCTGTGGCTTCAGAGCGAGGGGCACCGACATATCAGGACTTTTCAGTGCCACAAGGTGGAGGGGGCAGCTGTAGCTGGACCTACGTCCTGGTGAGCGAAGGGGTTGCAGATGTGGGGCTGCAGCAAGGTAGGAGGACACAACAGCACCAACAGTGTCTCCCACTGTGCTTTCCTGCCCCTGCCCCTGGGCCCTGGCCTCAGCTCCTTTCCAACTGTGGGCAGTGGCTTAGGCCAGGCTGCAGCTCTGTGCCTTAATGCAGCACAGAAATCTAGGGGGAGGGCAGGTGCCCCTCCTGTGTCCCCCAACATGTCACCAATGCAACCATGCATTGTTTATGCCCTTCCCCGCCACTCCCAACTTACCTGCAGGCAGCTGCGGGAACTGCTCCCACCACCCTGCCTGACTGTATTGCTGGCTGTTTTCCTCCTTTAAAGAGGAAAATCTGCATTTTTGTGTGGGAAACAGAAAACCCAGATCCTTGATCATGACATAAAACTTCAAATTACCACGAGCAAGACTTTGCAAAGGATTTGTTTCTTGTATGGGCAAGATCCAGTATTGATTACATTCTGGGTCATATTCTGATCTTAGCTATATTTCTGTGGATCTATAATTTCCTGGCTCAGCTTTGATGTCCTGTTTCTTTGTCAGAAAAAGGTGTGGAAAGCCAAAAACCAGACAACCAATCTTTTCAGTGTCATTTTCTATCAAATGACTAGATATTGGAATATGATATTTTGTTTCATATTTCCAGTGTGAGATTTGTTTCTTTTGAGAGAGAAACTTGAATTTAGTCATGGGCAGATGGATTCATTTCCTCCTTTCGCTATTGAATAGTGGTCCTATTTTAGTTGAAAGTTTGCAGAATGTTAGTTTACAATGGGCAGGGAACTGAACAAGTGATCCAAAAATAATGTAAATTGAAAGTGTTTGGTTTAATGTATTTTTCTGTTTGGTTTTTCACTGTTTAAAAAAAAAAAAAGCAAAAGATAGGTCTTTGTACTAAATGTCAGTGGAAAATTCGCTAGGCCAATAGTAGTGTTGCTAGCTGTGTACTGTGGGTATGTGAAGAGATGGCTGCTTTCTCTTTGTTGTTGTCTGAAGGGAGAAATAAGCCTGGCAGTACCAACAGCTGGTTTAACATTGTCACTCTGTCCAGCTGTTCCTGTGGAGAAAGCCAGGCAAAAGAGCATGCGGGGATGGGGAATATAATGCTCTCATTGGGAGCTAGGATGATTTTACTCTTGATTAATCTAATTTGTAGGGGATAAGGACTTCAGAGGCAGGTTTTGGCCCATTTCTATTATTCAGAATAATGGGTAATTTTCACCTTCTACCTTTGGGTCTCTGTAGAAATAGTCAGTATGGATCAGGGTTCATTTTGTATTGCATAGTCAGCATAGCTGTGATTTTCTTTGACAGTTACATCAGTGTGGATGAGAAAAAAGGAATTGGGCATGAAAAACTGCTTTGTTCTTTGGAGTTCTCTAGATTTTGAAGCTGCATCATATCTGCAAACAAATACAATTGTAAAGAATAAACATAAAAGCACTAAAAATGTAATATTGCAGAACAAATTAAAAACTTGAAAGAACAGACAGAATATATTTATGGTGAGTAGCATACCTTATTCAATAAAAAACAGATTTATATTATCATAAACATATCTCTCTCATTGTTCCACAAGATCAAAAGGCAGGACAGCAGCAATGTGTTCTGTGCTTCCAGAAACATGTTTCTGGCAATCTCAGTGGTTCCTGAAGCTGCTTGGTGGTCCCAATCCCAGGACCACACTGGAGTGTCCTAGCTTTGCTTGCTTTGAGGGACATACCCCCAGCAATCTCCAGGACAGGTCTCTTGAAGCAGGATACCCAAACTTTCCCTGCTTCCAGAGTTGTGAAATGGAGATGGCTGGGGGTTATGGAAGCGGGGAAAGCTGGGCAGGCACTCTGGGGACTCGAAGGGGCCTGATCCTCTGCAGGAATTCCTGGGACATGCAGGACCAGGTTCCTTAAGACCCAGGAGCACCTGGCCGGGGTGGCAGGTGAGTGCAGATAGCTCTAGGCAGCTTTTGCTCTCCTGCCAAAAAGTAAATAGAAGTCTATCAAAATAAAATGCCACAATTTCTTCCCATTTGTTGCAGCCACAGCATGGCTGCAACAATATTTATGGTCATCTATTTACTGTCAATTTATGCTGCCATAAAAATGTATATGGTGGCACAAAGGCTAAGTCTGTTTTTGCTATAAGTGAAGCGCTATTCAAAGTACTGAAAAAGGTTTGGCATGATCCACTCTCCCTCAGAATAAGAGGAAATCAGGAGTGCAATAGTGTTGTGTCTCAGAGAAAATTGTGGCTCACAGTTCAGTCCCTGATCTACCTCCATGGCAGACGTAGTCCCCTTGTTCTACCAATCCAGGTCCCCATAACTGAATATTTAAAGATCAAGAATTGGTGGCTTTGGACAGCAATAGATGATTAACAAATAGTGACATTTCTAAATTTGGATTTTTACCTGTATTTTTTAAATATTTCCATAACTTAAAGCATAATTACAAACATTCAAAACTCAAGTCAAGCCTCTAGATTGTGGTGACTAGTTTAAACCCAATGATTTAAAAAAACAATCTTTGTATTTATCCTTTTACTTGCTGCCTTGGCTCTTAACTTTTAGAAAGCCGTTTGATCACATTTTCAGGTAGATTATCTCAAGATCATATGACTCCAAGTACCGGGCTTTATGGGGAGCACCAAGCAGTGAGATCACTGATGAAATCATAACTTAAAATATATTTTTATTCTGAAAATCTCAAGTATAAATGGAACGTTCTTACTGAATGAAGAGCTCCCATTTGTATATTCAGCTCATTGTCTTTTCCTGTGGGTTTTTTTTTTTTTTATCTGTACAGCCAATACACCTTAGAATACTCATCTTATTCTCTCTATTACATCTGATCTATCACTAACCAGAATTATTTACTGACTTCCATTAGTACCTATGCAAACCCATTGAAGGAAATAGGTTGTGGAGCTCTCAATGAATCCAGTGTGGGTGCACAGATACAGTTGAGGGTGTGGTTTAGCTAACAGGAGATTCTTTACTACTGATGTCACATAACATAGAAATCAACTTCACTTTCAGAGTTCTGTAGTCCAGGTTGAGTTTGCATGGCCACCTTGCAAACCCTTAACCATACCACCTTTTACTTGCAAACTGAGCACATTTGACACCAAAGTTATTGAGAAACTGTAGACTTGGAGCTTCCTCATTACACTTTTTGAGGGTCTTTTAGAGTAAAACCAGTGTGCACTGAATATGCCTGTGGATAATTTTCTATTCAGTATATTATCATCTGAATCCTACAAGTGCTTTCAGGGTGAGCATGAGAAAGCTTGATGGTTGCATTCCAGTGCTCATGTAGTTGAGCAATATTTTTCTGAACTGATCATTTACTTCTGCTTGTATACACAGATCACGCCCTAAAAGTTTAGAACTTTTTGTTGTTGTTCTTAGATCTTCTAACATTCAGTCCTATTTGAATTGTCAACCTCATTATTGTACTGTCTGCTATGCCTATATTGGTGACATCCCATCACTCAGTAAATTTTATTGGGACAGTAGGTGGCTTAGAGGAAATTTAATTTCTAACCCTACAGCTTCATTGACCATGATGTATCAAGTGACTCTCCTTATACTAGGTCCCATTTTGACTGACTCAGAAAAGTCTGCTGTTGCCAGATTTAGCATTTTATCATGAGTTTTGTGATACCTGATGGTTTATGCCCCCCTCTTCCTCTTTCCCCAAGCTTCAGTTCCTAGATTAAAATCATCAACTTTCATGTCTTCTTTTTTTTAAAGTAAAGTGTCTGGATTTCATGTTTATTGAGAAATACTAGAAAATGTGAATCCAGCATGCCCTCAAGTCTCAAACACCAGAAGGCAAAGAAAAGAACTCCATGTTTATTGAAAAATCTCATAATTTTTTGGCAGGGAGATCTGACTCATTTATTTTTAATTCTTATGACTTTCAGTACTGAATATTTCCTCTTATCCTTCCCTTGTATAGCTTTCTTTATCTTGCTAGTGTCTATCTGGTTCCTTTTGCTGAACATGAGCTCTTGGGATTGGATACCAACTGCACTAATTCCTTTGATTTCAACACAACGGTTGTGTCTACCTGAAATGTTTACTGCAGAACTGACTAATTAGCTCCACAGTAAACTTGTCAGCATTTACATGTGTGCCCCTATTCGTGTGCAGGACACTAATAAACTCTGCAGCAGGGTAGTACTTGTAAATAGAAGTACTGCCCTACTATGGAGTTTTTTCATTCGCAGTAGTGCATGTGTAGACACTGACAAGGCTGGCTGGGGCACAAGGGTGCTTCAGTGTTGGAGGGTCTCTGCTGGCTAGCCCCATGCTGAAGCACCTTTGTGCTCCAGCCAGCCCCTGGACAGGATACTGAGCCCGGTCGGAGCATCTTGGGCTGATAGGCTAACCCTCCAGAGCCCCTTGCCAGCTCTGTTTTTGTTCTCTGTGAGTTTCCAAAAGGAATTCTCCTAGCTTGGAGGGAGAAGTAATTCTTTTTGGATGGAGAAAGAAAGCAGCTTTTGTTTCATGTGGACTGTCCTTCTCTTCTTGGTTGTAGTCCTTAGCTTGTTTCAGAGGTGGAGGTGATTCCTTGGAAAGGGAAGAAATTATTTTTATTAATAACAAATAATGCATTTTATTTTTGCCCATCAGTAAGAGCATCAGAACTATCTGCACAGAACTATCCCCTTAAACTCATTAAAAACACAGAATAGGTTATTGTCACCACAATATGCTAATGGCATGCAGAGCTATTAGTATTTGGCTATTGTACATTTGCAATAAGTGCATTGCTAGGTCAGCACATATGTTACTTTTCTGTGATAAATGAACAATATTAACATATGAGGGCAAGAACAGCTTAAAAATAGTAGGTCAGCTTTTTATTTTACATTTCAGTTATTTTTCTTCTGTTACTAAAACAATATGGTAAGTGTTAATTACAGGTTATATTGTGGAGACATGTTTAATTGTAAATATTTTTATTTTTAATCTGAAAATAGTGAAATATCTTTTCCAAATATGCAAAATGGAATTTTATATTTTATATATATATAATAAGGTTTTACCTCTCTTCTGATCATACATCCTTTAATCCAGTTTTCTGGGCTTCTGAGGTTACAGGCTTAATATAGCCTGCTCAGCACAGTGCAAATAGTATTCAAATAAAGGTTCAGAGCAAGGCAGGGTGATTTGTAACTAAAGAACAAGCAAATAAGCTTTACATTTATTTGGAATGGCCCCATTTAATTTAGAAATTAAGAGAGCTCATTGTTAAACTTATAGGAGTTGTAGAAGAATGTCACTTTAAAGATAGTAAAGTTTCCCACAGAAGCTCTGAAAAACAATCTGCAATCTGTTCCCATACACAGCGGAAAAGGGCATATATTTCTGCTCCTCTGTTTTATTTTGGGTGGTGGGTTCGCTTATATTCTTAAATAAATTCAAGAAGAAACATGAAATCCAGACAAAATCCAACAAACAGAAAACCCCCCAACTGTCCACTTGATTCAGTTTCCAAATATTTTAAAGAAAACTTGATCTTTGTTGCTCAAATCTCGATTGATTGTCTGTCTTCTTACCTAAAGTTAAATGGTGAAATCTTGTCCCTGGTAAACTTAATGGCAGAGGTCCTACTGATTTCAGTGAGGTTAGGATTTGACCTCACTACCACATAATCATCTCTATGATAATTAATTGTGATGTCACAGATGGTTTGCAATAGCAGGTAAGACACAGTAAGTAGAGATGAATTTCTAAATAATATATAGGACCTGTTCTATAAATACGTGTTTCTTACAGGAAAATAAAAATCAATGATATGTAAATAGAAAGTTTTTCACAGGTTTCCAAAATGAGTCAACAACTCATTATTATGTAAAGGAATATTGTATAATAGTATAATGAAAAACAAAACAAAAAAAATTATCAACTTATGCCATATGTTGAAAAGTTTTTTTGGTTTTTTTAAGTGTTCCATAGTCACAGGAGAAGTGAACTTAATAAGAGATATGGCTTTGCTTTGCATCAATGCAGAAGGTTACCTGTTGTAAAGGGTGGATTTGTGAATGAAACATTTGTTTTCAACTTCCTCATAATATTGAGTATGGTTGAGCCTGTTGGCTCAGTTGGAATAATGTGCTGATTTTCTAAGGATAAAGAGAATGTTATCCCCTTTCCCCCTTTTAAGTTTTCGATTTGGTGTTTCCTTAGATTTCACAGTACCTGTCTGGTTTTAGCAGCTCTGATTTCAGTCTATCGCTTTCCCTGGCTGAAGTGTAAAACTGATATGCTCTTCTCCTTGAAGGAGAATATTCAAGAAATGCAATCCCAGTGAGAGGGCTGTTTCCAGCAGCAGGGATCCTTTCTTCCTGTCATTTTCTTAACTCGGTCTCTGTTTCAAATCTTTATCAGCACCTGTCCTTTTAAGGAAACAGATTAAGATGTCTAGGGGTAAATGGAGGATTGATTTGGTGTGAACATAGAGCTTCTGTGCTTTTACAATGCGTGCAGTTATGAACAAGGGCACCACATGTTTTAACACTCCTATTGGCTCTGTGCAAGATCAGTTTGCCTTGCTTGTTCTTTTGCTTCGGTGTTGCTTCTAGTTCTGCCCTGCACATTTGAGAGTTAAAAAGATTGTTTTGAGAAAAAAACAAACAAACTGTTATTTTGAGGGGAGAAGACAGTTGTTTGTTAAAACATACAGTTGTTGGCTAATTTTATCTATGTTATGAACAGTGATGAAGTATACAAACGTTAAAGACTAGGGCCAGATGGTTTATTCAAGATGAATAAAATTTATTTCTAAAGGTTAAAGAATTTATTGCCAAATGCTATACCTCCAAGTGTTCCAACGGCAGCATTTTTAGAAGTTGGAGATAAAAACAGTAGATATACATTCCCTCTCTCTTTTGCTCTCTCTCTGTCTCTCTTCTCATTTGATTTCAGTGTACTGATGAGTCGCATAGACATCAAGATTTATATGAGTCTAATAAATAGTTGGAACAGAGAGTTCTAGGGATGGTTGTCAAGGTTCCTTGGGTGAATTTGATATCTTTTATTAGACGAGCCCAAATAGCTGGAGAATATTTATTAAGCAAGCTTTCGGGTTCAAAAACCCTTCGGGATGGTTGTAGCACTTGCTGGAATTCTGTTTCTCCTGCCTTTAGTTGACATTGTGACCCTGAGTGTTGCAGATGCTGTAAGTTAAAAGATGGTAAGAAGCCTGATTTAAAATTTGTATCTTATTTATAGGCAGACAAGGTTCCTTGGGTGAATTTGATATCTTTTATTAGACCAACCCAAATAGTTGGAGAATAGTTATTAAGCAAGCTTTCAGGTTCATTCCATCCAGGAAGAGCACACACCAAATGCTGAAACTTCCTTAGCCTGACGAAGGGTTTTTGAACCCGAAAGCTTGCTGAATAACTATTCTCCAACTACTTGGGTTGGTCTAATAAAAGATATCAAATTCACCCAAGGAACCTTGTCTGCCTATGTCCTTAGACCAACACGGCTAAAACCTACACCCCTGCTATCTTATTCATCAACATTTAACTAGTATGGAGAAAAAAAGATACATATATAGGTTGATTATTTTTCTAAATTACCAGACAGGAACAGGCAAGGTTCTTTGGGTGAATCTGGTATCTTTTATTGGACCAACATAAATAGTTGGAAATCAATTTTTTAGCAAGCTTTCAGGTTCAAAAACCTTTTGTCAGGCTAAGGAAGTTTCTGCAGTTGGTGTGTGCTCTTCCTGGATGGAATGAAAAGTAAAACCTACACCCCAGACAGGAACAGTACTATGAGTGCACAATATTTCTCAGTGAAAATTTCCTGAATAAGTAGCAGTGTCCATCAATCAGAAAGCGATTTGGAGAAAATAATACATGAGCATCAATTTTAGAATGTGGTTAGAGAGTTTCAAGCATCAGTTTTCAACTCGGAGGATTCCTTTCCATCAGTGATCAATGTCGATTGGACAGGAGTAGATGAGTCTCATTGATTCACAAGGGAGGACTGTCTCAAGCACAATCTGTAAATGCTGATGGCACTAATGCTGACACAACAGATGCTGTGAAAGCTGCCACCTCTTTCTCTTGTTGATACCTCTGGAAATTCTTAGAGGAACATCACAAGGACTTTTACAGTTGCTTTTGACTACAGAAGGAAAAAAGAAACCCTAAAGCCTGTTCCTGTGAGGTGTCAGTTGCTTCTCTGATGCTGCTGGGAGCACTTATCTAACATGATTGGCAGTTGAAGGCACTCAGTATTTTGAGGATCATAATAAACATGTAGAGTGTAGAGAAGTATCTGACACACCTAAAATGTTTCATGATTTTGTGTGTCCACATAGTGCCTGGAAGCTGCCATTTTAATGGTAACCCCAGAAAGAAACATTTAATGATGACATGCAACTGTGGCAGCTAGGCACATAGGGCACTATATGTACTTAGAAACACAGGGGGGTAGCAGGGAATTTCCAGTGCTCTGGATAGATAAGTCTGATCATTACATGAAAACAAACCAACTCCCCCTCCCCCCTCAACCCAAACAAAA
The DNA here is from genome assembly GCF_000455745.1 of Alligator sinensis. Taxonomy (NCBI): domain Eukaryota; kingdom Metazoa; phylum Chordata; order Crocodylia; family Alligatoridae; genus Alligator; species Alligator sinensis. The sequence continues at coordinate 488,898 of NW_005841942.1, forward strand.
CAAAACAAACAAAACCCAAACCCCAAACAAAACAAAACAAAACAAAAAACAAACCAAGTAAACACCACATTCCCTTCTGTTCTCCTACTCCCTTCTAAATCTAGTGAAAGAGATATGGAAATCCACTGATGTTTCTTGCCTTGTTACATTCATGTCATAAAGAGAAAATAATCCAGCTACTTCCTACTTTATTATTTCATAGTTATTTTTTTTAACTATATTCATAGCATTTAAAAGGAACACATTAACATTTATAGTTACCTTTTCATTTTATGAACTGATTAGAAAGTATTTTTTATTCATATTAAGTAGTACAAGCTTTTTTTCTGAAGTTCTATATATTTTACTGAAGAAAAAATACTATTTATTACAATAATGCTTAGAGGACTCAACCCATTCTGTGGCCTCATTGTGCTAGGAATTACCATAGTAAGAAACTATCCCCACCAGAACGGAAATGCTCACACTATATAAGACAAAAGGGGAAAGGAAACATAAATTGCAAGACACTATGACTTGTTTGAGGTCATACAGCCAGTCAGTGGCAGAACAGGGATAAGAACCCAGGTTTAGAGTTTCTAGTCTGTTGCCCTACCCATTAGACCATGTTGCTTCTAAATCAATTCATATAGCTAGAGCAGATTGCTACCACTGCGAAATTACTATAGATATTTAGCAGTTAGCACTGACATCTTGAAAGAAAATCTGGCTTGGATTTGTAATACTCTCTCACATACTTTACTGCTCAGCACAGAAAGAAGCACAGCTCATATAAGTAATTTGTCCAAAGAAGTACTTGGACAAAGTAAATATAAAATAATAACAGGATAAAAATACAAATAGGTAAAAATAAAATAAGAAATGTCAGTCAAAGCTCCACCTATAATGGAGATATTTTGCTGTATCCCATATTCAGGAAGTTGTTTTTGCTTTCATTTTACTAGTGGCACAAATGGGTGAGTTTGTAATGGAAAATGTATTCCTTATCTATCTATCTATCTATCTAGATGCATTTTCACAGGAAGGTCAGTGCTTGTACTTCTTTGTGTTCTGCAACACTTGGACCATGTCTATGCTGCCTCCATGCTGAGCTGTGGCATACAAGTTATTTTTTTTATGACTATCTGCAAGAACAAGCTGCCACTCCCTCTCTGTGCACACTCAAGCCTAGCAGTTTGGCATAGAAGGGTCTCCCCAGTGCTGCTTTCAGCCTTTCTGTCTGTTTCATCATTCAAGTTAATGAAGAATATATTTTTCTTTTATTCATAAAGTTCCTTTCCCCCTATTTCTTCAACATAACTTAAAAATGTGTGAAATTAATAACACCTCCTGAAAGTTAAAGTTAAAATTGTAGGTGGTGAATGGCATGTGTGACCTTTGTTAGAACAGTGAAATAATGAACAGGAGTCATGCCTGTTGCTAGATCAGGAATCATGCCATTTGCATATGCACAGAGTTATGCTTGTCCGGTCTTTATCAGAACATATAGATCCAAACTTACTCCTTTCCTAAAGCTTGTCTTTATTATTAAATTCAAGCCAATAACAAAACATAAAGAGAAATAACCACTGGATTTATCTAATTCTCTGAGCTTTGCTGTGACTGGCACTTACCTTTGTATCTATCTTCTTCTGTTTTTATTCCGTGCCCCACCCAAAAGAGAAATTTCCCAGTTCTTCCTATCTTGGTAGGTTTTTTGGATCTCCTTGTCAGCATACTTCAAGAGTAATTCCCTCAAATCTTAATATAGAATTTCCTCAATTGAGCCGAAGGTAATAGAGTGCAAGAAACCTAAATTACTGTGTTTTATAATCTGCTGCTTTGGTGCATAGCATTCCAGAGAGGACTGATAATTTATTCTCACTTGTTGGTGGGCATAAATAAAAATGATATCATCTTAAGTTGTAGGAGGGACAATTGATATGAAGTTTTAGGAAAATATAACATTAATTAGACAATGGGACAGGTTTCCAGGAGGGGTTGTAGAAACATTGCTGCAGAGGTCGAGTCTAGATAAGACCCTTACACAGAAACGTTAGGCATTTCTAAACTGTAGAACAGCATTCCTGAATTCTGCAACATTGCTGTGAAGATTTTATAGCAGTTTCAGTTGAAGTAAGAGAGAGCGGCTGTATTTTATTTTCATATTTAATTAATTTACAATCAGTACAGCATTCTCCAGGTTACTTATTTTTCACTTTACCTCATGTGAAAAGTCCTACTGATGACAAGGTATGTTGATACTTGCAGAATTAGGTCCTTCCTTTGTGCTTCTGGAGGTGTCAGGTGAATTTTGTATATCTTTAGTATCTTACACCATGTTAGAGCTAGCCAAAGTTATTGTTTTACTTGGCAGAATTATCAACCATTATAACACAAATTATATCCTGAAACTTGAACACAGTTTCCAGGTTGGTCCATTTGTGGACTATATTGGATAATGGTAGTGAAGGTAAACACAAAGGGGCTTTGTGAATTGAACAGGGGAATTAATGACTAGACAGTGGAGCTGGCAGGCTTTTCAGTGTAGAATGTGGTGGTGGGATCTTAATTAGGGATTCCCAGAATGCCAGCAGTGCTGTGCTTAATCCTTATTGTGGCCCCATGGACATAATGGCAGAGAGCCCAATATGTGGTTGTTGCATCTGTGAATTTAGTGATGTCATATGCAAGTATGTCCCAAAAGTAAAAATAAAAAAATTCTAAATGTAAAAAAAACAAATAAAATATTTTACTCTTCTGAAAATATATTGGTGATAAAGCCATTGATACCTAGCCTTTGCAAGATTACTGACTAGCGGTGTTTAACTTCTTGTGGTTTTGTCTGAATTATTCATGAGTTCCTATCACTCCTTTTTTTGGAATGATAAAACATCAATATAGAGAGTTATTTCATTATCTTGAAATAACAGCATATTTTAAGACATATTTTAACACTGTAATTGCTGTTGCATATTAACATTGTTTGTGAAGTGAGGGAGAGAGAGAGAGAGAGGTCTGAGACATAAACATCTTTACAGAAAATACTAGTCAGCAATGCTAGTAAAGATTATAGTAATAATCCAGCAAACACGTTTAACTTTATGTACACAAATAGTTCCTTTGATTTAAATGGAACTACTTGTACATTTAACTGTTCACGTGTTCAAGAGTTATTAGAATCAGAGTTTGTGTTGAGTTCGTAATAATGAAAAGTGGCAAGGAAGACTCTGCAGGGTATAGAAATGAAATATCCTGGGGAAATATAGTGAAGGTTTTAGAAGATTAAATACTATTTATTAAGCATATTTCTTAAAAATCGAATGCATCCTTTAAAAAATCATAATTTCTAATTTGTGAAATACCTCTGCTTAACTTAAATGGACATAGTCATTTTTTTCAACATCACATATTATGTATCAGATGAACAGTCAGTCTGAAAACAAAGAAAACTTAAATTCAAATTTATTTTTTTACCTGTTCTCTTATACATTATACTCCCTATAGAAAATCAGCTTTATTATTTGAACTCTGGCTTTCTCCTAACTTCATTTAATTAAAATTATAAGCCATGTATGTAATTTACCATAACCCGGTCTTTTTTTTCTGATTCAGTTTAATAACAGGATTCATATCTTTTAAGTGAAGAACAAGATTGAGTTTTGAAATCCCTGATAAATCCTTGGTACCTGAATATCAAGAATATCTTGTGATGTTCTCTTTTCTACAACATATCTTCCTAGTTTTTAATTTATTTTTATTCCAAGAGTGAGTATGTTACAGGTTTTTTTTAAGATGCTCAGTTTTTTTTATTATAGTGTTTTCAGTTCACTCTTCCAGAAGGACTGGATGGGATTTATGTTTTATTTTTATTTTTATGACACAAGTAAGACAGTTCCTTCAATTTTTCTTCCAAAAGATGTATATATGCATTTATTTCAAAAGCCCAGTGAATGGAAATACTACATATTATAATCTGTGGCATACACATTATGAATTCCATTATTCCTTCAAAAATTATTTCCTTTCACATAAAAACTTTGATAATTTAAAGGTAAGGCTGTTTAAGTGCACACTACATCGATGCAATCATTGAAAATTCAGGAAATTGCCAGCTAAGACAACATTTACATTTATAACAACTCAGTTTTGCCACAGAAATATTGTAATATCTAAATAGATTCACCGATGACTCAGCTTCACAACAAACTGCCTTTTAGTTCTCACAGATAACCAGACACAATGCACATGCCCATTTCTTCACATTCATGCATAGACATGAATTCCCTTGTATAGATATGTATTACTCTTCATTTTAATCACTGAATATTTATTTATTATCATGACAGGCTATGCAAGTGTTGTCAAAGAACATGCCAAAGAAGAGAGAGAGAGAGAGAAACATTTGGTGTTTGTCAGCAGACAGCATGGTCTGCCCAGGACTGGGTTAGGCACTCTGGGATGGTAGATCTTTCTATTCGTCATACCCATCCATACTTGATCTGGTGGCAGGTAAACTGTAAAAGGAGTTATTTACATATAGAAAGATGTTAAGTAGAAGGTGACATTGTGCAGTTGACTATGATTTTCAGGACCCAGACATGTATTGCCGCGGACTATATAAGGTTGGAACTGAAATGCATAGCAGACACTAGTTCAGTGTTGTGAGGGCTCCATAGTGGAGACTAGAGAGATAGGTCTCCTGTGTTCTCAAGCTCCCTTGCCTCTGTTTATGAACCTTATTGATGCATTCCCTCCCTCTCAATAAGATTTTTTGCTAAACCTTCCTGGGAGATGCTAATACTCTGTAGCAGATGTCCTGATTTAATAACAGGGATAATAAAAACAAAACTCAAGATTCCTCATGAGCATGAGTCCAATATGAAAATACCCTTTCTCTTGGAGCAGTTTTTACCCCACCAGAGAGGAGACCCATTTGGATTGAAATGTGGGGTCTGTTGGATTGGTATGGACTGATATAGGCCAGGTTTCAGGGACTCAGGATTGTGAGAGGAGAGGTGATGGATATGGATGAGCACAGATATAGGTAATAGGACTGAAACTGATGTTGACTACTGCATACGTGATCCCTATCTCACTGCAGAGACCTGAACCCTGATCTTCAGTGGATTTATTCAGCTACCCTAATCCCTCAAGCCTATACCACCTTTGTTTTTGTTTTTTTTAAATAATATTTATTTTAAGATAACTTTTTTCTTATTTTTTTACATATTTAAAATTGATATTAAGAAGAGAGAAGGGAAGACATACAGGGTAGAGGAATGAGGGAAGTAAGGAAGGAGGCTTCGTTTTGTGTAGTGTAATGGGGAGGCAGACAGCTGTACAGTTAGGTCTGACAAGATAGCCATGGCTGTACCTCCCTTTGTATCTATCAACTTCCAGCCATGATGCTTATGTCTTCTGCAGAATGTATTTTATGTTCTTTCTTGAGACGGTTCACATATAGGAATTAAATTGATGACCTGTCTTGATTAACTGAAGGATTTAAGATCTGCTTTAAATAGAAAACTAAATACTGACTTCAGCTGTGTATCTTACATAATGACAGAATTGAGTTTTTGACAGATAGCTATATTTTAGTAATACTATGTGGACTGTGGGAGTGTCCAGGCTGAAATCCCTCCTGAGACTGCAGATCAGATACACATACCCTCCCTAGCTTTATAGCTTTTCATTCCCATTGGGATCAGTGCTACCTTTTAAGCAAGACTGGCTTGTGTAATTGTCCAGCTTCTCAGGCAAATTTTGCAGTTCATACTGAGTTTCCTGCAGTCACAATTATACTACTAGCAGTGATTAAGTGAGCTAATATTTTATCTATCTCTCTATCTATCAAGATCTAAATGAATTCAAATAACCATCTGGATCCATTCCCCAAAAGCTTGAAGCGAAGCTTATGGAAGTCAAAGGTTCCCACTTAGTTTCCTGGGTTTGGATCAGGCCCTCAAGGCCCATCTTATTCATGTGAGTAACGTTACTCATTTGAATATTTCCATTTTGAAGTTCCAGTCCTAAAAAACATGCACAGAGCTTTATGAATAGCCCTAGTAACAGTCCTTATATACACATTTATGGAAGGATGTGCGTATTCTTAAATAGTTGCAAGATTAGACCCTTAAATTCAGATATACAAGATAAAGTGAAAAGATATACAGGTAAAGTGAAAAAGAGGTATTATAAGATATTAATAGAAGAAAATGCAAGAAGAAAGATTTGGGGTAATTTCAGAGGAGAAGACTATTAAGTTATCACTCTTTTTGGCTTGCTTTGAGAGTGATTTAGCTAACTAGTTAGAATAAGCAGAAATACAAAATGTTCTAATGCTTGAAGTCAAGGAAAACATTCTTTCATATTATGAATATCCTGTCTCATACACCAAAAGTAAAGTCCATGGCTTCAGTGTCTGCAACGGTGGCAATTAAAGGTTTCTTCAGGTACATAACTCCTCCGCTTTGCATCGGTGTTTAATCACTTAGACAAGCTGCTCATTGCATCATACTATTCAGCCATTGACTTTATCCCTTAATTATACACGGCTAAGCTCTTTTTGACTATGAGACATGTTGTTTGTTCAGATGCATTTACAGATCCATTTTCTTATCAGTTCTTTGCTGAACATTTACTCAACAGGGTGCTGTTTAAGTATGAAAATAAACCACTTTAAAAAAAAAATCTTCTTGACCCACCCACCTGGTTTCCATCTGTGATTGTTCTTTCTTCACAATCTGTTGTCTGCTTTTTCTCAGCATGTTCTTTATCGTTTCAGATGGGTGCTGTCTTTGAACTGCCTTCCTACCCCTCCCTATTTTCTCTATGATTAGTATGAAGTGACACTTTCAAATCTCAGGATCAGCCAAGCAGATTTGATACACTACAAGCTATAAGATACATTTCTGATCAGGGTGTGCAATTAGTAAAGACAGCTTCATCTTATAATAGCAAGTCTTGTTTTCATGTTTGAAACTACATATTTAGATCCTGGGAAGTTTTCCTTATAAAAACTAAGCAAATCTGTCCATTTTCAGAATTTTTTTACCACAAACTTACAAAGGTAAAAGCAGAAGTTTGTTTACTTTTTATTCTGATTCCATGTGGTAGTTGCTTCTTACCAAAGTAATGTTCTTCCCTTCTGAATTTCCTTAAAATGAAGATAAGAGATGTGTTTTCTGTATATACTGCTGCCCTTTCCTTTAGAAAGTAAAGGGTTTTTAAAAAAAAAAATTGCTATTTATTAGTATTTTACGTATAATCTTACAAACATAGGCACAAAACGAAGTTCCTTCTCAACTGAGTGGTAAAAGTCCTTTTGGCTTCAATGGGATGAGAAGGGGAGCCATACTTTGTTCTCTTCCTCATGCCCATTAAGCATTCTGAACCAGGCATAGTATAGGTAGCTCATTTTACTCTAAGTTTCCTCCATAAAGTACATCATACAAATAAATGTACACATCCTTAACTGGTATGCATGTGAGTGTTCACAATGAAGTGAATAGAACTATCCATGGATTAAAATTAAGCCAAGCTAGTGTGTATTTGCAGAACTGGGTCATAACATAGATCCTTTGTTCCCTGGCACAGAGGTGTACAGGATGGGCTATTTAGCCTTTACTTGTTTCAGGGAACAGGCCTCTGAGTGGGTTGGAATGTTGTGCAGTGATGGCCGTGTAGGATACTAGGCACATCTACATGTGCACTTTTACTGCGTAGTAACTGAAATTGCCAAACAGTATGGGTGCATGTCTACACATGCATACCTGTACTGCACATTAAATATGGCAACTTATGGTGATTTTAGCACAAATTTGATACCTGCATCATGTAGGTATCAAATTTATGCCTGATTAGTTACTGCGTAGTAACGCATGTGTAGAGACGCCTTACTGTGCAGTAATACTGTGTGTGGCGTGACTAGGGACTAACTTTAGTCCCCAGTCAGTCCACACACAACGTTAAAGCTCTTTAACGCCTGCACCTGTAGACGCTGGCTTATTCCTGTTTACTGCACAGTAACGTACTGTGCAGTAAATTTAAGCCAGCGTAAAGACACACCCACTGAGGAGCAACCTACTTTTTTCCTGCTGGTTCAAAGTCTGGAACCTTTACAGTCATTCACTAGCCAAAGGAAACAAAAATGTGATACTACATTATTTTAATTACATTTCATTTAGAAAGCCTATAGACATGTCTGCTGCTGTTTTTATGTTACAAACAACCCATCCAGATTTATTTCTTGCTGGCTCACCATTATGCATTACTACAATTAAATTACAAATCCAATTCAAGTGCATTGCCTTGAAACACAGACATACACTCTTTATACGTCTTATTTTCTTTATAAAATTATTTTCTTTATAAAATAGTTTACCATGAAACAGGCTGAATTTCAGATTTTTCAAATTAATTTCCATAATTTGCTCTGTGGCAGAGGGATTTCATATAACGAAGGAGAATTTTGAGATCTATGGAGATCTCAATGTGAATTCTATTCTGTGTGTAGTAAGGCCATTTGTCCTTGAAATAGTGCTCTAGTGGGCACAAGGTGGGAGTTCACTCAGAAGTTTATAGATGAAGGTATATTAACACTTGAAAGAACAGTTCTAAGTAGTGAACTGCCTTTAAAAAGTTCTATGGGCTGTTCCCACTGGGGAGGCCCAATGTCAGCTTGCCCCTGACGTGAACTGTGCTAGGAGAGAAACAGTGGACAGGATGGAGGCCATTAGGCCAAGTTTCCTACTACTACTGCAAGGAGAAAAATCTTCCACTGTCTGCATCCTCCTTTTGATGAGAACTTGGAAGAAGCTTTACAAAGAGAACATCACTTTTTTTTTCCCCCTAAGCCAACCCTTTGCTCCCTCTCCAGAGTTTTCTTTTTCTAGCAGAGGCTATATTTGCTTAATTTATTCTCCTCTTTTTTTTCCCTCCCTCTGCAGAAGAGGAGGCATGAACTTCTTGTATTTCTGTAGTCCCAAGGCTGTAGTAAACAGAGAAGAAAGGGTAGAATTCCAAGTCCTTATATGGATATCTGGAAAAGGTGAATATACGGTCAATGTTAGTTAGGCTTCTTGATTAGATGTGTTGAAAACTGAAAAATAAAAGAGGCCTTGCTGCTTACACTTCCTTGCTACATGACAAGGAAGGTGACAGCTTTTGGGACAACTTCTTTGGGTAACTGTTTCACTTAAAAAGAATCAGCCATGTGAGAGCCCCCATCCGGTGTGTTCTGTGACATCATTTTCCTGTATTCAGTTGCCCCGGATATCAGTCTTTGCAGAACGCTTGAGTGCAACCCTGGGAAAAATGGAATATTGGCAACAGCATAATGCTTCAACTAGTAAGTCTCACAGAAGGAGCCATTCTCCCTTTGAACACAGAGTTGCCATCATGGCCGTGTAGCATGGGCCAGCTTTTTTAAATTTCAGAATGAAATGACAGATTTAGCAAAAACGTTTCAAAACATACAGACAAACAAACAAACAAACAACAACAAAGTCCTCAGCTGGTTTCAGATCTTGCTGTGAATATCTATCGGAACTGTCTATCTTTAATGGTGTGTATTTTAAAGCCTTTCTGGGTGAAATTCTGTGGCCTGTATTATAAAGGAGGTCAAAGAAAATGATCATAGGGTCCCTCCTGGCCTTTAAATCTATAGATGTCTTGCAGTTTATTTTAAAGCCTTTGGACAAATATAACAGTTGTGAGGTTTTTTTACTGCCTTTTTATTTCTTCAGAAAACTGATTTATGGGATTACATAACTGCTGTTTGAATTCTGGCAATGTACTTGGTTCTGTTGAGAGTTTAACCTCGAACAATTTTAGGTCTATGGCCTTGAACATGCCTTGATACTCATGGGATAGTACCAGTACGTGTGTGGGGCATGTTCTTCTCTTTGGGAAGCTTTGAACAACTTTGGTAATTCAAATTGCAATCGTAGGATGGGGATGCTCTGAGGAGCTGCAGCTGAGAAAATGCTGATAAAAATATTCTAATTTTATATATTAATCATTGGTAATTTTATTGCCTTTTTGTTTGTGATTGGAGATGGTTCTGCTGATAATTTAAAAAATACTGAAATGGGTCTATGGCATTCTTCAGCATAAATTCATTGTGCTTCTATTTAAAAAAGAAATCCATAGTTTTATTGAACGTTGATAACATTTTAGTAATGTTTGCTGACTGGGGCCAGCGTGATTACATGATCTGTCTGCCCTTGTGTTATATGATCATAAACTTTACACTCAGTACAGAGTAACTTAGAAACTGATCCCCTTGATGTTCACACATGAGGGATATCAGCTCTTGCTCACAGAGATAGAATCCTTGGCAACACCCCTGATGTCCTGGACCCTTGTGAAAAACCTTTTATAGAATGATGACCATAGAGTAGGGTGGTGCAGTATAAGCATGAGGGTCAAAGCAGGATTGGGAGGTGAAATGTGTTTTATATTTATTATATATTGATTGTCTTCTGTTCTTCATTCTTAACTTTTCAAGGGCAAGCCTTTGAGCAAATGTGGTGGGACAGGGCCTCTAGATGAATGGTTCAATTCTCTTGCAGATAATTTGGTTGCAGCAAAATCCTCTCTTTCTTGTTGTGGTTTGGGTGGAGTATAGTTTTATACTCGTATATAAGTGAGACCAATTTCACCCAACCTCTCTGATCTTATCCTGCATAGAGTCTAAATAATAAAACTGTCTGTACTGTCTGCTAATAGGAACTTTTCCCAAAGGATAAAAATATTTCTTTAACCTACGCTAAAAAACTCTGGTTAACATACGATAAATAATCCATTAAAAATTCTAGAATCTTTAGTCTGTATATTCTGACATACATCTGGCTCACCTAGATTTTACAACATATTCTAATTTACATGTCAGCTAATATGTTTTATTTTTCTTATCCTAGCCCACACAAAGTCATAGTAAGTAGTGCTATATATTTTACTTCTTATTCTACAGCCTGAGTTAAATCTAATTTGCAAAGGAAACTTATTTAAAAAAAAAATATTTTGTATAAAGGCAACCTGAAAAGGACATTATTATATGGTTGTTTTATTTTCTTTAGAAATATCTCAATAATGTCAAGTCTTGTTTCCTGGTTTTCTCTGTTGAAGTAGTTTCCATATTATGTCTCCCAAAGATATAGCAGAGGATTTCTCAGTTATTGCTTGAAGTAATCAAAATGGGAAGGATTTTTGTGAAAGTCTTCAGGAAAATGTGTTCTTTGTAGAGAACTTTTCCTGCTTACCTTTTTAATACTAGAGTTCTTGTCTTTTTGGGTTTCACATGTTAAATATTCACAGTTATATAAAATGACATTGAAAAATATGAGAAAAAATTCTCAGGATAATTTTTACTTTCACTGGAATTTTGCATTTTGGCAAAAATCCTAAGAAAAATCTGAATTAAGAAAATCTTGAACAAGTCCAACTGCTAGGTAACAGGACAAACCTTATTGTATCACTAATAGTAGTATATTTTTGTCCCAGGTTTTTCACGTAAGTAGGAATTAAAATAAAAACAAAACCAAAGAGTATCAACTGTATGATTTTTTTTTAAAACTTTTTTCTTAATACTTCTCATGCCCATTAGTGACATCTCTAATTAACCACAGGGTCTGGGATATCCTGCTGTCAGAACAGCACACATTTGTTTTTCTTGTGTCACATCTGCTAAGGAGTCCCTCATTCTTTTGGACAGTGCTTTTGCCATCAATTTACAGTCTATGTTTAAAAGGGTTATTCACTTCCAGTTGCCAAATACATCTTCCTTCCCCTTCTTGAATATCCAAATTACCTCACCTTCTGAAAAATCCTCCCCTATCTTCCCACTCTTAATGGGAAGATTATTTCCCGGTATGTCTCTACTATATGCGTCCCTAGCCATTGCTAACATTTTTCATAGAATTTCACCGGAAGCCCATCTCTTCCTGATACCTTTCCCTCTTGCAAGTTTTTAAGCAGTCCTCCACCTCCCGCATACTTAACTTTTCCATTTTATGTTTCTTTTCATCCTCTATTCCTCCATTTATCCCTTCAAGGAACACCTTCCTTTTTCTTCCATCCACTCCTCTTTTGTACAGCTTTTTATAAAACTGCCGTTGTGTCCAACACCTTTGCCCTCTCTTCTATTCAGATTCCTTCTTCAGTTCTCGCTGATTTCAGTTTCTTCCTTCATTTCCTCAAATTTGCTGAAAAATATTTAAACCATCATAACTCCTTCTCCACCCAAGGTGCTCTAGTTAGAAAGATTTATCTCATCCATTTTCCTTTTGAATCAGTCCATTGCTTTGTCTTCCAGTTCTTTTTTCACTCATAATCTTCTTACTGCCTCCTTGCTTGCTTTTCTTGCTCTTCCACCTTCTTCCTTGCTTCTCTTTGACCAGTATTTCTGAAAAATTATCTTGTTCTTCTCTTGATCATTGCCCACCACTCCCAGATGCTTTATAGTATCTCTTCAGTGTCCTCCATCTTTTATACAGTTCCACATATTCTTGACAGGTCTTCCCATATTGTAATAACTGAACATTTAACTTCCACATCTCTTTCCCCCTACCTTCACTTTTATCTAAACTCATTTCCATTTTCAACATCCTTTGATTGCTGAAGGTCACATTTAAGATCTTGTAGCCCATTTGACATTAATATAAAATCAATCCTTGACACCTGTTTCTTACTCAGTTCCATCCTCCTACTCACTTTCTGACCAGCCCATACATCTTTTAAGACTCTTTCTCTCATGTTAATCAGTATTTTTTATGAGCTCCCTAGCTCCCCCTCCCTTCTCTCCCCTCTCCTATCCCCCCTCCTCAATAGTGCAGTTGAAATCCTCCACCAAAATTTGCTGCCTACCTCTGCTTGCATCAGGGGTAGGCAGTTATTTGGGCTGGAGGGCCATTTAGGGAGTTTTGGTGAAATGTTGCAGGTTGGATCAGTCCTCCTTTCCACCTCCCCCCTGCTCCCGGGCTCCCAGCAGCTCACAAAACTTCTTAAGTAGCTCTGCCCCAGGGCCTGGCTCCATGCTGTGACTGCCTGGTGATCCTGGGACCTCCATGTAATCTGGCCCAGAACCTACATGGACAGGGTGTGCTTGGCCAGTCGGATGGGCAGAAAGGGAGTAGCATCCAGGAGTGGGATGGGTGGGTCAGGTCTGGGATCAACATCGTGGGGTGGTGACAGTGCAGGGCTAGGGCCTGGGGCAGAGCCACAGTCTGCCCCTGCATGCCCTGCCAATGGAACTGGCACTCATCACAGGGACTCGTAGGCAGCAGATTGTGGCTCTGCCCTGGGCCTCAGCCACACATTGTCACTGCCCCAGGATCCCAATCCCAGTCCCAGCCCTGGCGTGCCCCCACCCACCCATTCTGCTTCCTAACACCATTCCCTGCCTGCCCACAGTTCCATCTCATCCACATGGCCAAGCACTCCCTGCCCATGCTGGTCCTGGGTGGTCTCCATAGAGACCCTACCCACCAGCTCCATCCGGCACCCCTGACAGAAGGTGCAGGGTGGACAAGCTGGGCTGCCTGAGCAGTGGGGCTGGGTTGGGTGGCAGCAGCAGAGACTAGCTGCTGCTGCAAGGGTGGCTGGGAAATGGGTCAAGCAACTGCACTGCCCCAGCCCCGCTATGCACCCAGGGGTGGCAGAACCAGCCACATGCACCATGGCCCAGGCTGCTCTGTGAACCTGGTTTGGATGGGAAGGGCTGACGGAACCATTGTGAGCCAGATAAAAATCCTCGGTAGGACAGATCTGGCCCACAGACTTTATTTTGCCCACCCTTGGCCTACATACACCTTTAATTTCTTAAACACTGCAATGCTTCCTTCTTTTTCAGCTGGCACGTATATATTAAAAAACCCTAACCTCCTGCTGCATGTCTTCCAAAAATCCTTATAACGTTCTTAGCTCTAATATGAAAATCCCCAAGACTTGCAGTTAGGAAAGGGGCCAAGGCTATTCAAGTATTCCAGTCCGATTTCTCTGTTTTCTTTCTCCTGTTAATACTGCTGTTATTCTCAGGCACAGATTACCTCCTGTTCTGTCTCTCACTTCCTCCCATCTCCTTTATCTTTGTGGGTTTAGCTTATTCTTCTCATTAGTCTTCTCTTCAGGCACTGTTTCCTTCCTCATTTCTCTCTCCTGACCTCTTTTCTCCTGGTCTTCTTGCCGACTAGACTTGTTCCTCATTGCTTCCTTCAGTAAAGCCTCCTCCAAAACTGCCAATCTCACCCTACCTTTCTTTCCTACCTTCTTTTGTCCCCGTTTCCCTAGCTTTGTCCATCATCTATCAGGCTGTCAATCTTCATTTCCACTCTCCAATTTGCTTCTCATCTCTTGGTCCACTTTACCTTCTATAACTGCCACTCTCATCTCCAAAACTACCACCAATGCTGTTCCAGGGTCCAAGAACTCCTCCTTCTCTTTTATCCCAGCCCTCCATCACTACCCCCCTGCCAACCCTATGCTTGTGGCATTGATCAAGGCAGTTAAACTGGGTCTCCAGCACAGTTCCCCTCACCACCAGCTCTTTTTAAATCATGGTGAACTACAACATTGCAAATGTTTTGGCTTGTTCATTCCCACAGCTGAGCTGTGCTTTTCTTTCCTATTTTCCATGATTCCTGTGTATCCATCAGCCTTAAGTGCCGCAAACATCACCAAATGAGGCTCCAAACAGTTAACTCAGAATCCCTATACCACATCCTCCCTCAGTTTGGCACATATGATTAGTGTAGCCCCTCCTCAATGAGGTGAAGCCAGACCAGGTTGCCTTGTGCCTCAACTGCATATACGTTTTTGGAGCATTCCAGGACTTGTGACAAAAACACACAGTTCCATTCATGAGTTGGGGCTAATTAGCACGTGGCTCCTTTGTGAGGGATATCTGCAGTACACACACATAGTGAGCAGTGCTGGGCTATGGGGTCACCATGGCTTGAAATGTTGACCCTGGTGGGGCCCAGCCTAACGATCTGTATGGTAAATCATGAGCCTTTAGCGTTGGACTAATATGCATAGTTTGTACTCACTTTCAGTAGGTGCTGAAATGCAGTTTAAAAATGTGTGTACTCCATGCAAAAGTATAGCGTACCTGTGATAAAACTTGCAGCAGTTAAAAAAAAAAATAAATAAAATAAAAAAAAAAAGTAACATGCATCAATCCTGAATGAATGAAGTGCATGGGTACTATATGCAAATTGCTTCAGCCATGTTTAGTTTCAAGAAATTTTTTTCAGATTTGTTTCTTACTTCCATGTGCCCAGGGAGGCCAGGATTTGACAGTAAGGAGAGGGGAAAGAGGCTGCCAGGGGAAAAAGTTGGGGGGAAGCAGTGACTCTCCCATTCCCCCCCCCCCCCCCATTTTTTTTTTTTTTTTTAACAGGGGGGGGGGGACATTTTCTATGCTGTAACAGTGGGAGAGGGACAAATTCAAGGAAAACCTCTAATAATTAGATTCTGTACTTGGAAAATTATAACAACTTTCTAATTTTTCTGTATATAAAATCTAATTACAGTACTGGGGAGTTGTCTTCTAATCAGGGTCACCTATTCGGGAAATATGGTACTTTAAGCAGATGAGGAACGTGGTCAAAGTAATTCCATTTCAAGTGTGATCCTCATACTATCATAAAGAAACATCAAGGAATAGAATAGATCTGTGTTCCACCTTCCCATCCTCTTTTCCTGCTCACCTTCAGAAAAAGATTTCTAGCCTCTGTGGGTTTTACGGGTTAATTTTTCAAAGCATTCATCATAATTTAGTTGTCTGATCTGCATGAAGGTTAATGGGAGGCCATATGTTTAAATTTCTGCATTTAAATTTAAATTTATCCAAGTGTTTCATTTGACTTAGGACTGCACAAAAATCACTTTAATTATCATTTACATGCACTCTTTATTACGTCCTCCTCATTCATAATCTTTAGCTTCTGAAGTAACATTATTGTTACAGCTGAGTGAAACTATATTCTTTGACGTACAGGCGGCTTTCCTTCTAATTCTTCATAGTTTTTCTTGTGTAAAAATAAACTATTGAAACATTTTAAAGTATTGCATTGTAATATGTCTCTAGACATCTAGAGAAGTTAAATGGTCAGGATGACATACTCAATCTATAGGAAGAGTCTGAAGGCAGTCAGATTTTTCATTTCATCCAGTGGAAGAATCTAAAGTCCCCATTACTATTGCTTAAATAGTGTTCAGTCTTTGGATGCTTATTTGTGTGAATGGTGGTATGTGAACATTTCTGGACAGACATTAGGAAGGCTCTTGACAACAAGGATATATTGGGTTTAGGAGGTGAATATCAAGTCTGAGAGATTCCTGACAGGCAACAGCAAACATTCAGCTAGTGATGGTATGCAGCCACAGGACAGGCCTATTTAGATATGTCAGTCACACTGTTGCTAAGGCACCATTAAAAGTCTTGGTTTACTTTGTCTAAAACATACAATGTAATTACTTGATTGAAACATGCATAGTCTTGAGACATTATTGCAGTAAAAAAAAGCAACATAAACAACTTCAGTTATAAATTTATTGTTTATACTAGTTAGACAAATATAATACTACCATCTGAGATCCTTATAAAACATAGTATATATGTGTTGCCATAGAAGGCGTAACAGATGTCATCTTAGACTATAAAAGTAATTTAAACTGTCAAATTTAGTCAGGAGTGGGACATGCACATGAATTACTGGAAAAGGGGATCAGGGATTAAAAAGTATGTGTGTTGCTGGATTATTCCCTTTAGCTCTGAAATCCACATTTGCAAATTATTGTGTGATGAACTGCTTTCATTTACCTGTATTTTGCAAATATACTGACTCTAAAAGTGCCTATGGCTATTGTTGTGGTCTGCTAGCCAAGTCTATATTGTTAGAGATTGAAACCCCCAAATGTTCTCTTTTCAGAATTCTCTTTCTGGCAATACTATGTGATTTTATATTTTATTTCTTGAAGTCTCCTGTGCCAAATTGTCATATGTTTGCAGCAGGTTACAGAAGGGGGCTCACAAATCTTAATACAATTATTACACAATGTTGTTTTCATCCTCCTTGTCTGCTGTTCATTTTTGTTGTGAAAAATCATAATATATCAGTGACAGGAGGTCTGGATTTGAAGCTGACTGTTGTAATTACTCCCACTGAGGCACTGTCAATAGGATTAAAATAAAGATTCTGGACCTGTCCATCCTAGATGAGGTCAGCAACACTAGCAGTGGGAGTACTGTTTCTGCAAGCTGTGCTTTCAGTCCAGAATTATAGAACCATAGACATTAATATGACACAAAAAATTGAAAGCTCAAGTGAAGAAGGACCTGCCTCTTTTTGTATTAGCTGAAATGTCCATCTGTAATAAATAATCTAACAATATCCATCCAAGTCCTGAACATTCATGTATGTTAATTTTAAAATGTATCAAAACCTTAGAGAGTTTCAATTAAAGAACAATCCATTTTACATTTTATAATTAATAAACTCTGCAGCTGCAAACTTCAGCCAGGAAACATCTGCACAAACTCCTAGCGTATACACAATTACACGAAGGGCTTAGTGCAATTGTTCTTAATTTCTACAGACTTGGAAAGGAGAGTTTAAGATAACACAAACCAAATCACAAGAACGGATGTTTATATTAAGCATGTCCACATTTAATAAAAAAAAAAAAAAAAAAAAAAAAAAAAAAAAAATTCCAGCCACGGCCTATAGAAAAAAATGGCATGCATGAAAAAATAACTGAAAAGCTAAAAAGTAAATAAGGGTTCTTATTGCTAACAGTCAACATAGTTTATTAAAAAAAAATACTGGATTAGACGACCCAGTGTAAAAATCCTTGGCCCCTTGAAGTTAGTGATAGTTTTGCCATTGACTTCTATTAGGCCAGGATTTCATCCTGATTTCTTAAGCAAATTGCCAACAGTTGAACCCCAGTCTTCATGTAACTTTTTCTTGCCTCTTCTAACTTCCTAAACATAATAGCTTTTTCTTAATGCTAGTGAAAAATTTGAAAAGTACTTCCACACTATCTATAAACTGTGACATTTGTGCCAATGATTTATATTTAATGGCAAGCACAATTAAATATGAAAGATCAGGAAACAGGTGAAGTCTTTTATTCTGATAACATAGTGTATATTCTTCATATTTTGTTTCTCTTGCTGATCTGCACTGTATATTGATATCAAACAGTAAGTTAAATTTGCAACTTACCTTGTTTCATTATTTTCACATAGGCCGAGAAAATACGATAAAATGTAATATTCAGTTAAGTGCCCTTCATGCTAAAAATGGTTTAATGACTGGTTGTCTGCCCTATGGGTCTTGAATTTTTGCCCAGCTCTAGCAGGAACCCTTGACGTTTTTATTTCAAATTCTAACCTAACTGCTTTTGTTAATTTCTTCAAATTTCTGTATAAAAATAATTTTTCTGAATTAAAATGCCATTTCCCTCAGTCTTTGTTACATGAATATTACTAATCTGTTTTGTTTTTTTTTATTGGATTTCCCCTCTGCTTAAAATCAGACCCCAGTTATCCTGTAAATTTTAAAAAGAATCTCCACAATTTTAAACACATTTTAAAGTAAGGTAAAAAACAAAGAATACTTAAGTACTTTCCTTTTTTCCTTTTTCTGTCCCACAGATGGGACTTCAGAATGCATTAAATTGCTCTCCACATCTGCTGCTTTCCTTCCTTCAGAATATCTTGAGAAACATGTCATCCGCAATGCAAAATGAAGTTACAGAAATGGTTTGATCACTGTTGGCCCTCAGGTTGCTGAACCATGGGGCACAGCTGACCATTTTTCTATATCATACAGTGGTTCTCAAACTCTGACAGATTGTGCACCACCAATTTAAATCAATACAACCTTAAGTAACACCAGCAAATTTTTGCATATAAAGTAATTACAATAAATCTATCGGTACATACCACTGACAGGTTGTCTGTGTACCACTGGTGGTACCCGTACCACAGATTGACTGTATCATCGCAGTTCTTAGAACCAGGCAGCAAGTGGTAATGCAGTATTGCACTCCACATGTAGGAGAGGAAGCCCCAATATTTAGTGTGTTATCATAGGCTTGTGCAATATTTATACCTCCGAACAGTTAGCTCTGAATGTCTCCCCAAATATGTTGCCTTTAAATTTAAAAACATATGTCTAGGTTACACTTAAGCAGAGTTTACATCAGGTTCTAGGATTAATTCTGAGTATATGTGGTCAGCTAAGTCTAGCTGTGCAAAGTGGAATCTTATGGAAAATCTGTGTAAGAGGGACTAAATGCCAGTTCTGCCCTGGGAGACAGGACAGAATTTGGCCAGGACTTAGACATTTAAGTGCAACTTAGACATGAAGCTTGCAGGATAGAATTTTGCCCTTTTATATAAGAGAGTAATGCAGTGATCTGTCAGTGCCACCTTTCCTTGCCATGGGATACATTAGGGGTGCTGAACTTCTGGCCCTCAGGGCAAATCTGGATCCTGGTGCCAAATCTTGATCATGCCTTTGTGGCTTCCCACAGATTCATGGGGAGCTTCATGGGCCATTCCCTGTGTGCTGGATTGGGCTTCTGTGGCAGTGCTGGGCCTGATCCCAGTGCATGGGGCTGGGCAAGGGTGGCATGGGGCCTACTCTGGCCCAAGGATGAGCCCTGTGAAATCCATTGAGTCCTGAGGGCCAGAACCTTGAGAACCACTGTGTTGTATCATCTTTTAGTCTGTGGACACTGGGTATGCAAAGTGAGAGCAGGCCAAAGAAGTTTTACTAATGCAATCTTCACTGACTTTTGTATGAATAGAAAGAGGTAGTTACCTATGGTAGTCTCAGGTCCCTGTGGCTTTATTGCTTTGTTGCTTTTTCTAGCCCTCTCTGCCTCTCTCAGAAATCTTTCCTTTCTTTTCACACCCTTCCATGTCTTTTGTATTCAAATTACTACTTATATTTGACAGCCTGTTCTCTATATGCCCTTGCATAACATACGATAAAGCAAGCTGTAGCTTATACGTTTCTGATTCTGTCATAACAGGGATGGCCAGTCTGCAGCACACTTACCACAAGTGGTATGGGCAATCTTTGTGTGTAGCACACAGCAGGACAGGGAAGGGGGCAGGCAGCATGGCAGCAGATAGGAGAGAGAGCAAAGCAGCAAATCAAGCAAGGAGCACAGGGCCGGAAGCAGAAAGTAGAACAGCAAATCAGGTAGGGGAAGAAAATTTGAGTGGCACTCAAGGAGAGAGTAGTACTTAATTTGTGGCATGCCTGCCAAAAAATCCACCTTATTGGCCCCACTGGCCTATAAGGTACATTTCTACGTTGCCTTCTGCCTGGCTTTTGTATGTATAAAGGGTGCTTTTTCATTGTACATGCTTGTATATATAAATTAGGCTTTTTCATTCCACATACACAACATATAGAACATTACAATACACCTTTTTATCTTAAGTTATAGGAATTAGAGTAGTTTAAATATAAATCAACATTATCCACTTCTGGTAAAGACCACTGCTCTACAATACAGGGCATCTCCCTCTGAATTTTTTTTTTGTCCTGCCAAAGAGAACTATATCAGTTCTTCCACAGTAGAACTCTTTATACTTTTTATGAAACAGATTGGAGGGCTTGCAGTTATGGCTATTACAGACGAACAAACAAATAAAAAAGTAGTTCTTGGAGGTCACTAGGAAGTCCCTTACTGTGGTAAGGAAAATGGAGATTTTAAATGAAAAATGTGACTTCCTTTTCATTTTTATTGTACTGATCACAATGAGGCCAAAATCTTGTAGTATAAATATTTAATAATGATCTTCATGTATTCATTATTTTTAGGTTATTTTAGAAAGTGCCACTGGTGACTTTCTGCTGCCTCTATGCTGTTCAATAAAGTGTGGCTGCTGTTGATTTGGAGCCCCTTCCTGGAATGTATACTTAATTACTATTACTAAGACAGTCTGGGCTTTGGAGCAGCAGCTTGAACAATTTAGATCCTTCATCTGGGAAGAGCTGTTCTATTAAATGAACAGCTGTGAATGACACGTAGAATAGGATGAAGGTAAATTTTGTCACCCCGGCTTAATTTTTTTTTAAATTTATTTATTTTTTAATGGGCGGTGTACCAAGTGCATCAAGAATGGGCTTCAACTTGGTTAGTTTATAAATTTAAGCAAGCTCAAACCTAGTCAGACCAGCAATACTTGGGAATATGGCTTCAGACATCACAATGCTACTTCTCCAGTTACAGCTTAACCTGGCTTTTGTAAATTAGTCATAATTACTGAGTTTAATATCATTATCTGAGTTTTCTTTGCCACTTGATTAAACAAGTTATATGCCACTACAAGTTGCAGGCCAAAGAGTTAAGTAGAGCTTGTTTGTAAGGAAAGGGTATTTTCCCCTGTATCATTTAGAAGGTAAAGTTGCTTGCAGAAGTTCCTAAATCTGATTTCGTCTTGCTCTGGTCCTCCCAGGTATCAATTCACTAGATTTAATTAAGTTTGAATTAAGGTATGTTTAGCCTATCTTACACAGCAGTTTTCAAATTACTTTGTCTCCATATCCCTTTAACTGCAAAATATTGCTGCTCCTACCTCCACACTCAGTTCACCTTTGCATGTTCATTCTGTAGGAAGTGTCAGCACTAACATCAGCACTCAGCGACATAATTATTTGCTTTGCCCAATCAGAAGGTTCACTGCCATTATAAAAATGTAGGTACATACCCCTTGACAAAAGCACTATATACCCCCAGTGGTACGTGTACCTCTGCTTGAAAGCCACTGGTCCTCGCTTTCATTTCCATCTGTTACTGACCTTAGGGAAGTCAATTCACCTCTGTGTGACTTTTTTCCTTTCTCAATCTCTTCTGTGTTTTTTGTTGTTTTCTTTTGTTTTGTTTAGGACTCTCTCTTTTATGAGTGCTAGTGAGTGAGTGCTTCTGAGTGCTAGTGTAATGTGAACTATAGTCATTATGTTCCACATACTACATTGCAGTGCTCCTGTCTTCCAGTATTCAAATGTTCTTCAATCAAACAAGGCATTATTGTTATTTTTCAGGACTTCCATATTTGCAAACTCACAGCTTTTAAAACAAAGTTACTAATAATTCACTTAATTCAGTAAATATCTTCTTGGATATATTGAAGAAGATAAACTGTTTGGATATATTGAAGATTACCTGCACAAGGTAAACTGTGCCTTGTAAATCCTAGATAGCATATTCTTTTAAAGCCATAATACTCTGTGTCTATTGCATGTAGATTTGCATATATGCAAATCTTCAATAATTATTTGGCAAATGGTTATTCACAATTAATGGCTTTTTAATGTTGCACACATAAGTAATAGCAGAACACATTTTACAACAGCTGTCCTTTTGACCTTTCAAATATTGAAGAAGTGAGTATTTTTTCACCCACTAGATCAGAATATATTTAATTTGTATTGTGTATAACTTCAAGCAAATTATCAATGACATTTCAGAGAGGGAAGCCTAAAGGAAAAACAATGCAGGACATTATTTTAGACCAAGAGAAATATTTTTCTCTGAGTTTAAAAGACCAAAAGCCACCTCAGATTTTGCTGATTACAACATCAAACATTTAACCTCAGGGGGAAAAAAAATTAAAATAGGCATCTTTGTTTAATCCCACAAAATAAAGAGTAATACCTCCCTTTTACTTTATATAGTGATATACAATACCTTCTACATACCCCTGTTAAAGAACTATAAATGTTTTTAAGCCTTTTTGCATGAGATGCTGGTAATAGTGCTACTAGGGTTTCTGTTCTAGTGGAGTCCTTTTAATGCTTTTAAGGAATACATTTTAGGAATAATGTTGCCCTATATTTATGGGGTGTTTCAGTTGAAGGAATAATTTAATAGATGTTGTCACATGGACCTCCTCTTAGAATGAAAGATGATGGAGATAGTAGCATGATGCAATGAGCGTCTGAACCTGCTGCCTCTGGTATGCTATGCACAAGAATAAAAGGCTTTCACTCATGTAGTCTAGTAGCAGGCATTCAGATCCTTTGAACTACAATAGGAAATGCATATGTACTTTAAATAACAAGTGCCTGAGCATATAAATGTCTAGATCAAGCCATCAGAAAAAAATATAAAGGGAGTTAGGGGTTTTCTGTTTAAGTTTTGTAATTTGTGTCTGAAATCTCTATTTCTCTCTCTGCTTCTTTGCTTTGTGATGTTTCCTGCTGAGAGGGACAGACTGGAATCACAGTAGGCATTTTTCCCTTTCAAGTTGCTCTTTGAATGCTACAAGACCCAGTGTGTTTGTCCAGAATTTTTCTGCAGAGGAACTTGACTAGCTAGGACAAGACAGGAAACTGTTACTTGGTCATTTTGCTGGATCTTAAGTAGATATGCCAAGACAAGGCCAGAGCAATTAAATACATGAATATATTTAAAGCATTCATGTATGTTTCTATTAATATATTTACAAAACATTTTAGCTGCAGTGTTTTTTTGGTAATCTTTGGATAATCTTCAATGAAAATTTAAAAAAGACAAATTTTGAGTCAAATATGGATAACTAGCACAATTTGTGAATTCAGTAGGTCATATTTGCCTAGTTTTTTATTGTAAAACTTACCCAAATTGTTGTTGTAAAATTTGTTTTTGCTGTTGTTTTTGTGAATCCTGTTTGGCATAATCATGTTATACTGTATTTTCATACGGTGACATAATCAAGGTATAACAATGATTTTTATGGAAATGGTTGTTTGGGTTTTTTTTGTAATATAAGATGGAACAACTTTTATTAAAGTCATTTTGGATTTGTGGTAATTTAGACCAGGACTAACTTTGGCTCATACTGTATAATTTTTAAAAAGTAAAAACCTTAAAATGTCATGGTGATTACTTTTAGGAAATCGGTATCTTGCTACAAATTATACACAACCAGTTTTTTCCTCTCATTTATATGGATAGACCCCCTTTATGGATTTAATTAGTTATGGATAAAACAGTTGATAAATTATCTGAAGTCTTAGCCTTTATTTCTTTGTTTTCATGGGAATAGTGTGGCCAAAACATGACACTGGGGCTGATTCGAAGCCCCTTAAAATCAATAGGAATCTGTATTGATTTAAGTGGAATTTAGATGAGGCTGTTTATATCTAGGTGAGGCTCATCATTACAGTATCTGAGCACCAAAGCCATATACAATTTTTATAAATACCATTGTCTTTGGATAACTCAATTATGCACCCTAAAAAAACTTAACCAGCCAAAAGTGAATGTTACCAAGGCAAATACTTTCTCTATGAATTTATGATGACTGCTTAACCAGCTTTAATAATTTAATAACTTTGGTAGTCAGCTTTACCCCCAGTAAAATTTCTGCACATATATGTGATGCATATATGTGCATATGCGATGACTAAGAAAAGTTAAACCATCAGTGCTTTGGATGACTGATTTATTGGAGAACTTAAGTGAAGCCATGGAATTGAAAGTGCCTGAGTTTCATTAAATTTTTCTAGAGGAATTCTGTGCCCTTGTGTGCTTTCTGTTGACAGTGGTTGCTATGTTAGCAAGTGTGCCCCTTTAACCATCTTCTCCAAAGGTGAAAAAGGGTCATAGTCTGTTTACAATTGGTGGCATTTCCTTTTGTTCAATATTGTTCAGAAGATTCTGTCAGGTTTACTAGAAAAGAAGATAATTTTGAAATAACCTGTTTAATAAATAGCATAGGTTAAATTTTCACTTTATAGTTAAGTAAAGATTAAAAATATACCCATTAACTACGTTCATGTGGACATTTTATAGTTTTTTCCCCCTTGATTGCTATAAACAAGAAAATGGATTCTATTATAGTTTAATAAATATGAAATAAGTAGGGTGATTACTGAAAGTGTATTTTAAAAATATCAGTTTACTGGCTAATGCAAGAATATAACAGATACATGTTCCTACTTAACCATGGGTTCCTACTTCACCATGTCTTTAGCCTTGAAATGGTGGGAGTTGGGGATACAGTGAGCCAGTTTCTGCTTTGTATCCTTTGCCAATATAAAGGACATTGAGTATAGGCCATTTGAGACACTGGCAGGTGAGGCAGGTAGCTATTTAGATCATACAAATAGCAATAGCCATTTGCCAAATCGCACTGATTTCAATATTAAAGGCATCTCTTGAGCAAATTTAAGCTGGCTAATTGGTGTGGGAACAGTCTGCTCTCAATGTTTGCATCTCATTAGGAGTCTTTACATTGCTACTCAGAACATCTTGCCTCTAATAGCAACCTTGAAATTAATAGGACTTAATAGCAAAGCACTGACAGTGGTTGAGATGGGTGAGAAGGATTAACTGCCTACCCTGCATATTGGTCAATTTGTGATTGCCAAAGGAGCCTGCTACAGGCAGTTACAATTGTCCTTGAAATGTTCTTTCTGGCTGCGTTCAGATGAGCATAGATGTGCAGTATGTGGTGCCACAGACCTGTTTGCAGAGATCCTGGTGTCAAAAAATCCCACACTGAAAAAGGTGTGGCAGCGCACATGGTGGCAGTGCCTGCCACCCAAAACCAGAGCCTGGCTAGCCAGAGCCACGCTCTACGTGCCACCCAGGCTCCCAGCTGCAGGACCATTGTGGCTACAGCCCTGTGAGGCCCACAGGACCCCAGGTAAGGCTGCTGAAGCCAGCACAGTTGCTGGCTTCAGCCTCTCCTATCTCACCCAGGGTAACCTGCCACACACCAGAGGGCATGTGTCATGGGTATTCTCCAGGGACAAGCAACAGCGGCACAAGCTGTTTCCCAGGGAAACAAATGTCCGTGCTCTTGTGGACGTGGCCTCTGAGTGTATCCTGAAATACTTAGACAACGGGGTAGGTCCCTTTCTCATGCTGGCACTGGTGAGCTTTGTGAGGGATTGTGTCTCCTCCTGATAAAATGTAGCTAAACGCCACAATCAAGCCTTTTTATGTACATATATGAAAAAAACAAACCAAAACAAAACAGTATGTATGGATATACAGATATAGGCTGAAAGGAGATTTAGCTTTCCTGTGTTTCAGCTGCCGTGTATTAATGTACATAACCTTCATTCATTGAGAGCTAAATTACTGTTGGTTAGGTTTCATTTACTGTGAGGTAGGAGCATGTAAGTGGGTTGCTAATATCAAATAATTGATTTGTGGTAATTGTCCATCTCTTTTACCCTATGGTAAATTGTCTGGATTTCTATATCCTTAGTGCTACACTTGCATCTATACTTCCTGTTGTGTGCTTGCCAGATATTCAGTGCACTGGCATGTTTGCTGAGTTAACTTGCCTGTGGGTACATTTGCACCCTCAGATAAGTACGTATAAGGTCAGGCTCTTAACTAATGTAAATCAGCATTGTTCCTGTCAGTTTGAGGTGAGCCGCACTATTTTATTAGTCCCTCTCTATATCATCTCTTTAGAAATAGCTTTATTACCATTAGTTTTGAAGTTATGTTGTATTATGTTTGCTGCTTTTGGCACACCCCCTGTCTTCCAGTCAGTCATCTTTCCATAGAGTCTCTTGGTTGCAGCCCTTTTGCTCACAAATCTTGTTACCAAACTGGCCCAAATATGTTTTGCACAAGTAAGCTCTTTCCTTCCAGGATTGTAGCTGATTAAAGTGATTCAACAACAGCTTCTTTAAAACAAAGCATTATTTGGCTTGGAACTCAAAGGTTCCAAGCCAAAGGATAAAAAACAATAAAGGGCTATAAATGTGTTTCCCCTCACCTATATCTTAATCTTCCTTTAGAAGCTTTGTAAATCCTATCCTGTCCAGTTACCACATCCCTGGAGCTGGAGAAGCAAATTGCTGCTGCATCATGTTCACTGACTCTCATAGTTTGCCTCTGTTAGTGTCTTCTCTTGGACAGCTAGGCCAGGGACAGACATTACACACAAAACAGTTTAAGTGACCAGAAACTGGTTTAAACCTGTAACAGAACAGATGTTCAGTGCACATAAACCAGTTTGAAAATGGCTGAAACCGGTTTGAGATAAACCTGGTTGAATGTAGTATCAGACTTAACTGATTTGGGTCAAGCCGGTTTATGCAATGCCCAGACCCCTTGTTGGTTTAAATTAAATCAGAGTCCCCCAGCATCCCATCATGCTCTTTGGGCTGGGTGGGGCTCTCTGCTTCACAGCAGGGCTGGCCCCTCCCCTCTGCTTCCTGGCTGCAGCTCTGGCAGGGAGTGCAGGCTGCTCACCCCTTTCCCCCTCACCACTCCTTGTGAAGCAGTGACTAAGTCTCATAGTATCATAGTACTTAGGGTTGGAAGGGACCTAAACAGATCATCAGGTCCGACCCCCTGCCCTGGGCAGGAACGGGTTCCGGGGTCATATCACCCCAGCCAAATATCTGTCCAGCCATCTCTTGAAACCCCCACCCCCCAAGGTAGGAGAGAGTACCACCTCCCTTGGGAGTTCATTCCAGAGCCTCACAGCCCTAACTGTAAAGTAATGTCTCCTGATGTCCCACCTGAACCTTCTCTCTTAACAACTTGTGGCCGTTATTCCTAGTAACCCCAGGTGGTGCCCGGGGGAACAGAACCTCCCCCAGTTCCCGCTGGTCCCCCCTGTGGTTTGTAAACCACCACCAGATCCTCTCTCAGTCTTCTTTTGTGGAGGCTGAATAGGTTCAGGCCCTTTAGCCTCTCTTCGTAGGGCCTGCCCTGCTGCCCCTTGACCATGCAAGTGGCCCTCCTCTGCACCCTCTCAATGGTAGCCACATCCCTCTTGAAGTATGGTGCCCAGAACTGGACACAGTACTGCCCCTTGACCATGCAAGTGGCCCTCCTCTGCACCCTCTCAATGGTAGCCACATCCCTCTTGAAGTGTGGTGCCCAGAACTGGACACAGTACTCTAACTGACTCCATTGGCCTGACCAGTGCCGGAAAGGGGAAGGATCACCTCCCTGGACTTACTTGTGATGCATCTGTAGATGCACGACAAGGTGTGGTTAGCCTTACCGCTTCCTTGCATTGGCAGCTCATGTTCATCCTGGAGTCAGCAATGACTCCAAGATCCGTTTCTGCCATGTTGACAAGAAGGGTGTTCCTCAGCCTATAGGTGTGTTGCTGATTCCTTCTCCCTAGATGCACTACCTTGCACTTGTCTGCATTAAATTCCATCCTATTCTCATCCACCCACGTCTGTAACCTGTCTAGATCTAGCTGGATTCTGCCCCTCCCCTCCAGCATGCCCACCTCGCCCCACAACTTGGTGTCGTCAGTGAATTTGGACAGCCTGCTTTCCACACCCACATCCAGATCACTGAACAGTACAGATGTCAAACAGTACAGGCCCCACGACTGAGCCCTGGGGGGCTCCACTGCCCATATCCCTCCAGGCTGAAAATGACCCATCCATCACCACTCTCTGGGTGCGACCATCTAACCAATTTGCCACCCATCTGATTGTGTAGGCATCAGTGCTGCAGTCACCAAGTTTTTTAAAGAGAGCGTAGTGGGAAACCATGTCAAAGGCCTTCTAAAAGTCCAGGAAGATGACATTCACCCCGACACCCTCGTCCAGGGACTTGGTGACCTGATCATAAAAAGAAACCAGGTTAACCAGGCAGGACCTGCCCTCGGTGAACCCATGTTGGTTGCCCCTGAGCATTACCTCCCTGTGTCAGGGTCCCCGCTATGACCCCTGCTCTCCCCTCCCTGCTGTGTCTCCCCCACTCCCCTCTGCCTTGCAGAGAGGTGTCTGTGTATTAGCCAGCAGACCACAGACTGGTTATGGTCTGTGCTGAATCAACAGGCAGAATCAACAGGTAGCTGGTAATGTCCCTCTGTTGTTTTCTTAATGGGGTGATAAACACTGAGTTAGGGGTGATGCACACTGTTATTAATTCCCTGCTGGGCTAATCAGAGCGTCCTGCTGGAGCCTGGCCACGCCCTCCCCCCATCAGCTCAGTTCTGTACAAGGGAAGGGAGGGCTGCGTCCCCTGGATTCTAGCCTAAGCCACTGCAGGCATGTGCCTGCATTTCTGGGATGTCTGTGTAGTTACAAAGTGATTCAGCCTAGCCAGGTTAGACTAACTTGAAAAGATTAAATCAACTCAGGCTCAGGCTTTTTGAACGTCTGTCCCTAGCCCTAGTGACAACTCAGCCTTTTCAAGGTGGTGGGTACTTTAATGAATGAGTATGCTCTTGGATACTAGATTCGGATTTGGGAAAAATAAACTTTGCCAGCTCAATTTTAGCTAGGAAAAAAAACATTCCTCAGTTAATAGCCCCTCATTATTTCTTTGAGAACCCTTGGTATTTTCAGTGATAGCACCTTATCTTTGCCATTGTTTCATTTCCTGTTAGTTTCCATCTCACAATCTTCTTGGTTCAACTTTCTGCAGTCAGCAAGTATTGTAGCATTCTGGTAAAATGAGGCACACCATATAAAATATAGTGTTTTCCTCATTTTCCTCAGCTTCATCACTGGGTTTAGCTAATTTTTATTAACTGAGGTTCCACAGCTTCCTTTGTTTTCTATGTGCCCAGGAAGTGAACTACTTCTTTTGTCGTATTTCTTGTGGTTTGAGAG
The DNA here is from genome assembly GCF_000455745.1 of Alligator sinensis. Lineage (NCBI taxonomy): Eukaryota > Metazoa > Chordata > Crocodylia > Alligatoridae > Alligator > Alligator sinensis. The sequence continues at coordinate 518,456 of NW_005841942.1, forward strand.
TGAAAATACTCTGCTGCTGAGGCAATTATGTTTTCATTTACTGCTAATACCACAAAATCAGGTAAAGGGCACAAGGAATTGATTGGTTTTTTGCTATAAGCCGGCTAAGCATAATGGCTTGCTTTTGCTGCAGTAAGTTTATGAAGATAATATGTATGTTGTGGAAATGTAGTCTTAGTTTCATAGTTGGTAGGGTCAGAAGGGACCTAATCAGATCATCAAGTCCGACCCCCTGCCATGGGCAGGAAAGAATGAAGAGGTCAAATGCCAGCGCTAATGCTAAGATGGAGAAGATAGCAGAACAGAAGCACATGCTAATTTTATATGTGAATTTGTTTTCTTCTTTTTTAGCTTGTGGCCGTGGGTTCTACAAATCATCTTCACAAGATCTTCAGTGCTCCCGCTGTCCTACTCACAGTTTTTCTGACAGAGAAGGATCTTCACGGTGTGATTGTGAAGATAGCTATTATAGGGCGCCTTCTGATCCACCATATGTCGCATGCACAAGTGAGTCAGTCATCAATTTAATAGTAAAAGACTTTACTTAGCCAACCAGGTACAACCATTTGTAGTTAGTTCTCAGTAGTACTTAATATTGGACTTTAGTGTATTTGAAAACTAGTTTTACAATGATAAATGAATTTGAAGTGGTATGGGGAAAAAGTACACAGTGAATATAGAATCAACATCAATATAATTTTCATGTTTGCCCACAATAACCTTGAGACAGATGAAATGCTGGGCAAATACATAACTAGTTGTAACAGGAGGAATGCAAGCACGGTTTTCCTGCAGTTGTAAAATTGTCACAGACAATGTGCCCAACCTGATACAACACCACAATGAATAAAATGCAAAATGAAAAGTAACCTGTGTGGTTTTGGGCTTTGATTAAACTATAATGGGATATGGCTTAACATTCCATCTGTAAATAGACTAACGTACACAGATTGGTGATTCAGGTAATGAGAGTTTCCAAAATCCAAAGCTGTACCCAAATACTGCTGTAAATCATATCAGAACTTATTAAGGAAAGTCTAAATGTATTTTGTGCTGTGAGTTTAAAAGGACAGTATGTGTGAGTGCAGGAAATCCCGATGCCAGGAATGCTATAAAAGTCAATTTCTGAGGTGCACTGACTGTTCTTTTTAATTGTATAGAGGAAAAATAGCCAAAGTCAGTTGCAGTAAATATACAGACAATTGTTATCCTGATTCTTTAATGGAAAATAAATAAAACTCTTGCCAAGTGAGTTCAAGAAGGCTTTTATGTAGGTTGTAGTAAATGTAATGAAATGTTTATGTGAAGAAAAATGCTTCAGCTAGCCTGTCGCAGTTATTAAAGTGCTAGCTAAATGCCCCATACTGATCCTGTATAGTTAGTGTTTTGTTTTCTGTGTCACAAAGGACCTCCATCTGCACCACAGAACCTCATTTTCAACATCAACCAAACTACTGTGAGTTTGGAGTGGAGTCCTCCTGCTGACAACGGGGGAAGAACTGATGTGACCTACCGAATTTTGTGCAAGAGGTGCAGCTGGGAGCAGGGTGAATGTGTTCCCTGTGGGAGTAATATTGGATATTTGCCCCAGCAAACTGGATTAGTAGATAACTATGTCACTGTCATGGACCTGTTAGCTCATGCTAACTACACTTTTGAAGTTGAAGCTGTAAATGGAGTTTCTGACTTGAGCCGTTCCCAGAGGCTCTTTGCAGCTGTCAGTATTACTACTGGTCAAGCAGGTAAGTTTTCATGACTTAATTTTGAACGTAGAGTAAGAGAGATTGGGAACCTGCAAAATGTAGGTGCAGATGGCCAGGTGCATGTTGGATGCATTTTTTCTCATGATTCTTCTCATTTTGCTGGCTAATCAACATGTGTTTCTGTCACAGCATGATAACCTACTGCTGTGTCTTAGCATTGTAATTGCTTTCACAAAATAGGAAAGTTTTAAAGAATCATGCTTATCTTTTCACATATATTTTCTTCACTCTGTAAAAACATTCTCACTTCTACCTCACTGTAGTTCTAGTGCCCTAGTACCTGAAGAAAGCAAATGCAATGTGAAGATCCTTCTACATAGGTTCTGTTTCTGAATATTTTAAATCTGTATTAGAATCCTTGGTCACTGGAAGATGGCTTGAGTATCTGACTGTTTTCAGTGTTCATGTCTTCCCTTAGGATCATTCTTCCAGTTTATTTAATATTTCCAGGTACTTGATGATGAGATTCAGTGAGAATATGACAATTATATTTCGCTTCTTATATTTATCATAATCTGACAGGTGAATGTCAGGGAAAATAAAATTAAACTAGCATATCGCCCAGGGGAAAATGTGGTTTAGTTGGATTAGTATGGAGTGGAAAAAATGGGATGTCTCCTGTTTGGTACAATAAAATAAAAAATTGCTTGTTGATAAAAAAAAGAAAATAATAATAATAATAATCATGGACTACTGTATTACTTCTGCGTTGTTGGTTTAGGACAGTGTGATAAACCTATGAGAAAACTAACCATCTGTGCTGTAAGCATAAGTCTTAACCCATGTGGTAATTCTATTTTCTGCTTTCTGAAAAAATGCTGAAAGGGAATGAGGAGCTATAGATTGAGTCAAGGACTATTGTTAAGTAATACTTGAAAATATTTCTTGTACTTTTTATGTCTTATAATACATTTTATGGAACATAATCATTTTTAGTGCAGATATTTTTTATGTGGAAGGATTTCATATACTAGAGCAATGAAATTAGGTCAAAAACTGGTTTGAGGATAGTGAATAACAAGAAGAAATGCAGTGATCAATTTGCATTTTGAAGGACTATTTTTAATAAAAATGTCTAGATATTTAAATTAAAAACAAAGCTGAAATTGTCTGTATTTCCCCTGAATCAGTTGTTAGGCTCTGTTTGGGCAGTTCAACTTACCTAATCATGCTTTGGGAAATATACTTTAGTTCTTATCTGTTGGGCCCATTTCTCAAATTAGAAGGTAGTTCTGCTTCTATGGTTGTTCAGTCCTTGGACCCTCTCTTGACCTTTAGAGATAGAGAATTGTCCCAATACTTTTTATCGTTTCAAAAATTCCACCATCTTGTTACCTCACCTTACAACCTTCATATTGCTTTTCTCAAATTATTCAAATTGCTATCACTTTAATTAAATGTCTGGCCTTTTTCAAGCAAATTGATGGACAGTGTTCAGCTCTGTATATAAATCTGTGCTGATCTACAATATGCTGAAGAGGATTAGAGTCTCAGTTATTCAGCTAAATCAAATGGACCTCTTTAAATGTACCTTTATGATCCAGATGATCTAATGGTACACTAAATAACAAGAGGCCATGCGATCTAATGATTGGAATCATTTATGAGGAAGATGGAAAGACTTATTAAATGATGCAGTCAATTTCTCTGCCAGATTGTTCCTTACAGTGCGTTCTTTAATACTTTATAGGCAAGACAAAAAGAGATCATTTTGATCATAATAATGTGACCTCTTGCATAACATAAACCATAGAATTGCATCAAGTAAGTTATAAATGTTAAATTCATAATTCCTGATTGAACTAGAACACATATTTTAGATAGAAAAAACATCCAATATTGAGTTAAAGACTTCAAGTGATAGAGAATCCAGCATGCCTTGAGTAAGCCTTATTCTAGAAATCAGGATGTGTGGTTGTAGCATATTGGCTGGTTTTGTGACCTGGAGCAAGACATTTAGCATAGTATTTTCAAATATCCACTAATTCTGATGACCTACATGTCTCTCGTTGGCCACTGAAAAACAGACATGCTTGAATTTAGGAAATGGTTTGAAAATTTTGGTTTTAACCTTTTGGTGCTATAGTTTCCTCCCCTCTAAAGTTATTTATCTGTCTTTAAAAAAAGTGGTTTGACATCTTCTATTGAAAATTACTATATAAATGTATAGTGTTTTTCCATGTACAGGATAAAATGCCTGTTAAAGAAGAAAGGCCAGCTTCCTTTTTTATATTTTTCCAGAACAAGGAAAATCCTTATTTGCATCATTTTGTAGCCACATGTTTTGGAGGATAATGGTGATTTTCTTTGGTTTTGTGAGGGGAAAATATTTTGGAGGGGAGAGATTGATGACTGTAATTGAAAAGGAGGACTGGTCTCTCAAAGGAGAGAGAGTGTAATGCTGTGCTCTTATTTTATTTTTGCCATGGAGAGAAGGAAAATGTTGGATTTATTTATATCCAAGTAAACTAGGATTCATGCAGCTCTCATTTGTGACTTTGTCACTGTTCTATACTACTTACAAAAATGTTTCTTTCTGTGCCCATCTAGCCTTTTTTTGTGTAAATGTGTCTATAACTAAACCTTTTGCACTTGTTATTATGTTATCACATTAGGTGGCTACATATAATAACCGGGCACACCACATGCATGGAAACATGCAGTAAGATTTGCCTTTTGTCCTTTTTGTTTCAATGAATTGATCCCTTGGGGTCATATTCACAAAATTCAAATAACTGAATAATGATAACATGAAATTATTTAAACGAGAATAAGCTTATGGAATATTTTCAGCTCATTAACCTGCTTTTCTTCTCCCCTTAGTGGGATAAAGAGAGCATGCCATGAAAAAGAAATGTCATGCCATCTAAAAAGAAGAAACCAGACTGTTAAGGTCAAACTATTTGTGTTTTTGAAAAAGGATATTAGTAGAGAAGGTATATTATCTGATAAGTGATTTTCCATGGACCACGACTCCTCACAATATGGTATATGTAGGATACATGCCATAAGATTTGATGTTTAAAGTTATGTTGTGACTAATACAGCTGTTGCTAAATGTTGTGTTTTTAAACTGTGTCCAAAGGATATAATGCAGCATCGTTACAAAAACAAGAAGGTTCAAAACTAACTCTAACTCTACTTTTAGATGGATAAGTGCATTTCAGGGCACTTATGAGATTTTAGAGCTACTGCCTCAGAAAGTTCGGTAACTTGTATGTGCAGTAAGCACCCAAGAGTAAGCTAATTGTTTGCTGCATCAATCTAATTACAGTGGAAAATTAGAGCCCCATCTTGCAAGTTGTTCTGAGCAGATCTTGTGCAACTACATGAATGTAGTGGATGGGTACCTTAGAAAGATGTGAGTGACAGGCAAAGGAGTGTTGCAAGCCAACACTGCAGGGACATAAAGAAGGAATGCTAGCTGAGATAAATTCATTTTTGTGCACAGCGCTTATTTGCTATTTAAATTTCATTTACATCTTGCTTCAGTGGGAGATTCACCTTTACATAACCCTGGATTTCCTTCTTTCTGACTGATCATACCATTTTCCCAGTTTTCTCACTATTCCCTCCAGCGCCCAGAAGACTAAATGGATACCTGTGGTGCCAGTTTGGTATTTCACAGTTGTGCAATTTACACTACTTCGGCACTTATGTTCGCTGATGAATTTAGGCCACACTACTGGAGTTCTCCCTTAAGATATAGATATAGATATATATAAAATTAGATATGCAACAAATTTACCTGCTTTCCCTCAAAAGGTTCTATTCTCATATCAGGAATTATGTCTGGTGTTTGCCATTTTTCAGCTAGTGACAGTCACCCACTACTGACACTAAAATAGTCACTAGTTACAGTTTTATTCCAAATGCAATCATTGTCCCCAATTCACAAAACATGAGATTATACAAAAAAATGTGAGATAAAAAAAAAAAAAAAGCCTTTTACCTTTTTATTTACCTTGTAATTTCGAGGACTTTGGTTTCACTTTTTAAAGGTGTTTTCTATGATCATTAGGGGTAGGAACTTATTTAAAAGCGAAATAATAGAAAACGGGGTTAGAAGGGACATCAGGAGGTTCAGTGCAGTCTCTGCTCAAGGTAGAAACATCCCTGTCTAAACTAGCCATACAAAGGTTTGTCTATCCTGCACTTCATAGTTAGAAAGTTCTTATTTGTATACCCAATATAAATCTCCCTAGTTGCAAATGTAGCCCATTACTTCTTTGTGGACAAATTGGAGAGGATCCAAGGGAGGCCAACAAAAACGGTTAGGGGGTTGGGGCACACTTCTGAGGAGAGGGAACTGGGCTTATTTAGTATGGAGAAGAGAAGACTGAGAGGGGATTTAATAGCAGCCTTCAACTACCTGAAGGGGGGTTCCAAAGAGGATGGGTCTAGACTGTTGTCAGTGGTGGCAGATAACAGAATGAGGAGTAATGGCCTTAAGTAGCAGCAAGGAAAGTTTAGGTTAGATAGTAGGAAGAACTTTCTCACTAGGAGGTTAATAAAGCAGTGGAAGAGGCTACCCAGAGAGGTTGCGGAATCACCGTCCTTGGAGGTTTTTAAGACCCGGCTAGACAAAGCTTTGGTTGGGAAGATATAGTTGGGGTGGTCCTACTTTGAGCAGGGGGTTGGACTAGATGACCTCTTGAGGTCCCTTCCAACCCTACTTTTCTATGATCCTATGCTTGTTCTTCCACTATTTTTAATAATGCCCAGGGTGCACCCCAGTGTCCTTTGCTTTGCATTAATTTCAGCTTCTCTCTCTGAATCCTAGGATAGACTGCATAGATGTTTGTAGATCTACTACAGTCTGTGGACATGAATCACAAAGGATAAACTTACATTGCAATGATTTGCTTATTCAAGTTATTTTTTCTCATTATTTCTATATGTTTTTTCCGTACATGTCTAACATTTAAGTAGTGGATCAGGTTAATTCTATTGAAGTAAAACTGCACATTGATCTCAAATCACTTCACCTCAGATTATTCTTACAGATGTTTGACAGGAGGTGGTAGCTGATTTCATGCCTGAATTAAGCTTATGGATAAAAACTTGATAAAAATTCCTGGCTCTGTGTTGTAAACATCATCAGATCTGAGAAAACAGTTTGTTCATTCACTGATTATATCAAGTAGTATTTAATATAGTCAGATCCACAAGGTTATAGAGATAATTTAGGTATACAAGATAGTGTATTATTATCATGTTGGTAAACATTATAAAATATTAAGGGTTTTAAGCCTTCTGCAGTATAGTAATCCTATGGCATTTTAATCACAATAAAATATTGTATTCCAAATGTTTTCTAGACCATTTCTGATGTTATAAATAAATAAAAGAGACTGAAATGGCAAAGATTATTTTTAGAAATCTGGGTAGTAACAAGATATACCCTTTACTGCTTTAATATTTCTAGCTATGATGTAGGAAAGAAGAACAAATGGTAGATGCAAGTCATGGTGCTTATGATCTGCTCCTGTATCATTGAAGTCAAAAGGAACTGTGTTATACATTTGGCAGGATTTGACCCTAAATGCACTTCTAGAACACACTGAGTGGCAGGATTTAGTGGTAACAATAATTTAGAAGCTTTTACTTCGTGTCATATCTTAGTCTTGACTATTCCTAACCAATTTTATCCTTTATGTTTCATGTTCCAAATTGTAGAAGAATCACAAACACACATAGGGAGGCTGAAATATGAAAGACTGAAATATTGATGTCTCTGTGTTATGAATACCTGCCTGTCTGTCTATTAATTTTTATCAATATTTTTATTAGAAATTAAATGAACAATTGCCATAATTTTTATTTTTTTGGAAATTCTTTCCCAAAACCTTCTCCCATTTTTTGACCAACTTTGTCCTGACACTTTTTCTAAAACAGGGTGCCTAGAAGAAAAGAATAATCCCCCACCCCCAAGTTTGTATAAAAAAGTCCATGTGAAATAGGATTATTAAAAAAAAAAAATAGATTACTCTGACCTATTTCTAAGAAGCTATTTATAAATTAACTGTAGAAAGTGTCTCTGTATTGTCCGACTATGCAGAACCAAGCAGCAGCGTAGAATAGATATAGTTAGTTCTGGTGATATGATTGTTGAATATTCAGTCCTCTATACTGAACCTAACCTTCACTGTCTTTGTTTCTTCACTTTCACTTCTTCTAACTTGTTAATGAACTAATGTCACTAAATTATCTGTGGGACACACAAGAGCAACATATGTCAGAGAACCTGGCATTGTTTATGTACTGTGCAATGCTAGCTCTTGGCAGTAATTTCGTCGCAAGACAAAAACGCTTTCACTTTCATCTTCACCTTTATGTAAACATATTTAAATGGGGGTGTGAGAATTTACACTCCTTAGACACTTTTACGTTTTTATTTTATGAATTTTAGTTTAAACAGAAGATGGCTGCATACAAAGAGGTGAATTGGGTGGCCAAGTGATTTAAATGAGGGATTTTAAAGATATTTGCTATGATAGCTTTCCCTTATGGAGCCAAGTCTTGGAAAAACAGGTGTTGCACAGATTGTACATCTTTAAGAGGTAGTCTCCCCTCCAGGATGTCACACAGCTATAGATAAGTGGAACTGGACAGAGCCAAGGGGGAATTTCATGAAAACTTAGAGGTCTCTCATCTTAACGCATCTTTAGTCAGGGACAGATCTAGAGGAATTTCACTGGCATGGTCACACATGGTTATGGACCATGCCATAGGAGTATCACTTGAGGACTTTTTAAGTTGCCCAAAGCAGGTAAGAATTGCTCCTTCTTCTTCATGCTCAGTAGCATGGCACTTCTCCTATTTCTCACCTCCCCTGCATGCCACTGATGCTGTCCTCACTGTCCTCTCCTGACCTATGATACGGGAAGCTCCAGAGCCATTGTGGCCCTACTGCAGCTGGGCTGTACAGGAGCTGGGCTCAGCCAAGGACAGCAGCAGCGTGCAGGGTTTCCTTCCCTGCCCAGTTGTCCCAGGTGTTCCCACCACCCCAAGAGCAGGCTCAGGGAGGGGGAGCCTGCCCACTGCTGCTGCTGCTCTTTCTAGCAGAGCTGAGCTGGAACTGGGCAGAAGTGGCTCTGGAGGTGCCCTGGTCACAGGATTCAGCAACAGTGGCAGGCATTGGAAGGGGGAATAGGAGGGGAGAAAAGGTTTTATTGAGCACACAGGGGAAGAGAGGGAGTGCAGGGACAGGGGGAGGACTCTTATCTGATTTGGGGACATTAAAAAAGTCCCTAGTTGCTGCTCTTCTATGCTGTGGGCTGCCTGTCTTGGCAGGGTGCATATATTAATGAGGTTTTCATAGACAGTTATAGTTATTCATATTATTAGTATCATTGTAATGCCTAAGGAGTGCTAGGCATTGATCAGTATCCCTTTTTACTGATCTGTTCAAACACAGTACAAAATTAATGGTCCCTCTCCCATTTGCTTTCCCTCTTCCAAATGTCAGTGAGCAGCAAGGGATTTTTTGGCAATAGCTTTTATTGGACTGAGTGTATAGTTGGGAGAAATACTAAAAAGCTTGTCTAACATCTCTTCCAACTTGGACCAATAAAAACTATCACCAGCCGCGCCCCCCCCCCACTTGCTTCTCACTTAGTTCCTATACCATTGTGACCACAACAACACTCCAACTCTACTTTAATGTAAGTGTAAGACAAGAGATGAATAGATGGATACACCCAGCCAGACAGGAAAATACAAATTAAAAATGAGAGACAGCCAGGCAGATGGGAAAGTACAAGGCAACTATGAGATGCTACTGGTCCACATGACAAACTGTAGTTTCAGCACACCAGCACCCTAACTACTGTCAAGGAGGATTTTAACAAGGATTTTGAAGAAAATATATTAACTTTGTAAGGTGCTTGTTTGAAAGCTTCAAAAATAGGTGATAGAAACATATGGTATGCTTGGTTGAGGTTATAGATACAGTTTTGGTGCAATTTTATGTAGTTCTATCCAGTTATGTGATAACTGATGTACTGGGGTAATGTTATTTGCACTGGAATTCAGCAAGAAACAATTTTCTCATTATTTTTAAAAAAGGTCAGCTGAGTAGTTTCTTTTTTGTAATTTCTAAGTTTTCATTTTGATTATTGCTTTTTAACATAAATTAACTAAAATCTCACAATCAAATGGGGTTTTTTTAACTTTCCAATATGATGTTAAAACATCTCATTTTGACAACTTGCATAGCAATGAGAAAAAGGCACAAAAGATCAGACTCTGGTCATAAGCCTGCATTGGTGCGAGATAGGTTGTATTTTTTGTAATAAATGGTTGAAGGACGCAAATAGGTCAGAGCCTCATGTAAATATGGTTGTTTATTCGGTATATCTTATATATGTCGAACCCTGTAGTGTTAAATAAGATGCCACTAAAATCAATGAAGTACTGTAGGCCCAATCTCACATTAATCAAGAACTCTAATAGTTATATCAAACCTAAGTATAGGGGAAGGATGATACTGTGAAGAAAAGTGGGGGACAGGGAACAGGTGATCTTGGTTCTATTTTGACTGTGCTGTGAAATGTGCTTAGTGTATTTGTTTTCTTTTTCTTATCAGTAAAGTGGGAATAATACCCGATGCAGCATGCCTGATAGGAATGTTGTGAGGATTATTTTCTTAGTGTTTGTGAAATACTTTGAGATCTTCCAATGGAAAATGTTCTGGAAATGAGAAGTATTATTATCAATTAACATACTGTACTTACTCAAATATAAGATGAGGTTTCCCCCACAATCAGTCTGGGTAAAAAGCCCCTTTTCTTATAGTCGCTTTTGAAGAGGAGAGGGAGTAGATGGCTGCTGTGGCTCTGACTCTGGCCCTGAGCCTGGGTAGGGAACACAGTCAGATCCACAGCAGCCCCCTGCCCACCACTCTACTTCCCCTCCGCAGATTTTGCCCTCTCGCCCACTCCCTTCCCTCCCCCTTACTCTCAGGCGCAGCTCATCTCCAGCTAAGGCTCAGGTCTCTCCTAGGCATGGAACACATAGAAATGTCTTCCTGTGCCCAGTCAGTGAGCAGCAGCAACACTGCTGCATGGCCAGGCAAGGGCTGAGCTTCCATACTTTGCTCCAGGGTAGAGCATCCTGAGCAGTATCTGACTAAGGGGGAAGTGGGGGAAGAGTCAGAGAGTGGGGGGTGCAGAAACTGGGGGGAGTCTGAGACGGAAGCAGCAAAGATCGAGGGGAGTGGGGGGAAGGGCAGAGGCTGTGGGGACCTGTGGGTGGGGGAGTGGAGGTAGCGGGGGGGTGCAGAAGGAAGAAGTGGTCAAGGCAGAATGCAAGTGGACTACTTGACACCATCTCCCCCCCTCCCCACTTCCACCATGCCTGCTTTCCCTGCTGTAGCATTTGGGGGGGGGGGGGGGAATTCAAGACAACCCTCCAATACTTAGATCCTACATCTGGAAAATTATAACCATTTTATAAATTTTCCAGGTATAGAATCTAATTATAGCATGGTTGTCTTTTATATTTAGAGGCATCTTATATTCAAGTAAATATGGTAGTATAAAAATTACAGCTTTTCTTTACTTACTATAAATTAATTAAACCTCAAATATTCATGTAATTTCAAATATCTGACTTAATTACTGAGTCATTTTTTATAAAACATATTTTACTCATACTTTTGCCTGCTAAGAGCAGAACTCTGAGAAAATTGCTGGTTCATAAATTGTTGATAAGGTAATGTGTGAAGTTTTGCCCCTAATTTTAATGATATTTGAAGTTTTATATTGCATCCTTGGTTTCATTTCAGTATCATTGTTGTACATATATTTTTGTTTTGTTTTAAATCAAACAAAATGTGTTTTGTTTTAAATCATAAAGTCTTGCAGCTGCTTTTAGATAAGCAAATGAATATCGCTTCTGAAATCTACTGTTGCAAATGCATAAGTGCCCTCATATTGGAGAACCTAATTGAGCTCGTATGTTGTAAATTAAAAATTCTTTAACTGTAACATCTCTACAGAATGAAGCATTTGATGGCAACCTGGCATAGAGCCAGCATACTGTAATGGCTCTTCCTGTAAAGAAGAAAAGATGGCTCTTATAGGGACAGCTAAAGAAGTTTCTCTATTAAATTTAAATGATAGAACAGCTATGTCTGCAAATTCTAGAAGGGATAGATTTCTCACACCAATGCCTGTTTAATGGCTGGAAGCATACTGTGGTGAATCTGTTACAGCTGGTACAGTTTGATGCCAAATGGGCACTGTGAGGTAAAAAGATTGAGAGTGTTTTGAGTTATGTGCTTTCTTAATGTGAAGCCAATTCTACCGCCTAGTGACAAGGTATGTACGTTTCAGAACTATCCTTTAGTGCCTGATATTTGTTAATCACAGAATATCCAGCATCTCACTGGCCATGCCAAATTATACTTAGTAATAAAATAAGATATGCTGCTATTGTTTAGGCTGAGTCTTTTTTTGCTTGTTTAGCCAGGTGTCAGGCAAACTTATAGCATGTTCTTTCCAATGGTGCTGGTGCAGTAAAATGTAGCTTTGATGCTGGGGGAGGAGGGTATGTGTTTGAGCCAGAACATTGGCATTTATTCTTCTGTCCTAATTGTTATGAAGGATTTATGAAGGTAACAATCCAAAGCTTCCATGTGTTTCTGATATGTCATGCAGATTTCAGACCCATACAACAGGGTAGGAATGACAATGGCCTGGTAGATGAGAAGTTTTGTTGTGTCCTGATGTCACAATAATTGAAGACATGATTTTGAAGATGTTCAAAGGCAGCATAACAGATTTTATCTGGTGATATCATCTATGCTTACTTTTCTAGAAAAGTAGCCAGTCAGGTAGGGAAAATGCTCAACATTCTGCAAGGACTGTCCTCTAATTGTAACATGTGTAGGAGCAGCTGGTTGGTTTGGGGTGGGTTGGTAAAGTATCTTGGTTTTCATGAAGTTGACAGTAAGTCCAAACATTTGATATGCTTCATTCCATTCCCCTTTGCCTCACAAGCACTTAAGAACTCATCATTGTCAACAGTCCCTTCACACAAGAATGGCAGTCTTCCAGTAAATGGGGAAGTCAAGTCAAGTCAAGATTGACCTAGAGCTTTTCAACTGCGTTGGCTCATGAGACACAGCCATCAGTGTATTAAAGTTTAATAATGGAGGTGTTGGTTATCTTGGATTTGGAACTTAACTGGTTGATGTTAAAGAGATTCCCACTCATGTGATACTGGATGCTGACTCTGGGTGAGAGTCCATTAGCAATGAGATATAGAATAGGTGTCATATTGATGAAAAAGAGCAATCACGCATCCTTGCTTGACTCCAGTTCTAATACTGAAGGGATTTTATTTCAAAGCCATTGGTTAGGATGGTTGCTGTCATGTCAGCGTTAAGAAGTCTGGGAATGGTCACAAATTTTGCCAGGCATCCAGATCTCATCAGGATCTGCTATAGGTCTCCCTCTTCATTGAACTAAAGGCTTTAGTCAGGTCGATGAAGGCCACATAAAGATCTTGAGTGTTGCTTGCGACACTTCTCCTGATGCTCCTATCTGTTATATCTATGAATGGTCTGAAACCCATTGTGACTCATGTAGAGTTAGTCTGCTGAGAATAAGGGTAAGGATCTTCCAAGCTATGGACAGGAATGCAATACCATGATAGTTGCTGCAAGCCAATCTATCTCCTTTCTTCAATATGCTAATGATTCTGGCATCTCTCAAGTCACTGGGAATCTGTTTGTATTTCCAGATTTTCAGAATAATGTTGAGAGCTGGTAAGAGAGCCTTTTTTCCATTATGCATATACATTTTAGCTGGTATCCATTAAGACCACATGTTTTGTTATTCTTTATCTGCCTAATGCCTCTCAAGGCCTCTTTTAATTTGTGGTTCTTAAAAGTAGTCCTTAATGGAATATTGTGGAATAGCTTTGATGATATTGCTTGCAACATTAGAATCGCAGCTCAGAAGCTCCTGAAATGCTCCTTCCACCTTGAGTTGATTGCAAAGCTGTCTTTAAAGAGAGTTGATTGATCCTTGGACCTCAGAGGGTTGGTTTCTTGTGTGCTTGGACCATAGATAGCTTTGCTTGCACTGAAGAAATTATGCATGTCATGAGTGTCAGCAGCTTTTGTCCTTCCACCATTTCTTCTTTCACTCTTGAATTTTCCTCTGAATCTCAGCTTTAATATGGCACTAAGGCTGCTTGCAGATGCTAAAATACCCCCCAAAACGCAGTGCTTTAAACTTGGTGTATTTTTGCACTGAGCCCACTGCATACCCAAAAGAGACAGCGCCTTGGTCGGACCTGACTCTTCAGCATCTGTACAGATTGGGTGCTTTAGTGGGGCTTTTTTGGTGCTTTTCTCTAATCGCTGATTGAATCAACTTCAGCTAGAGGTGCCAAAAAGCACTGCTGAGGTGCCTGATCTGTACAGATGCTGCAGAGCCCAGTTGACGTAACATGCTCCTTCTTCTGGTAAAGCATGTTTTGTTTTGTTTTGTTTTAAATGTCTGTAAGCAGTCTTGCTTCTTTTTGGAGCTGACATCATTTTGCCTACCTCTGAAGGCTTTCCTTTTTCTAAAGACCCCAGTTCAGAACTTTGCTGTCTTCAGTTTTCATTTTCTCAGGCTCTACCCTGAGAACTTGAGTCTACAATCCACAGCAGCCTGCATGACTTCTAGTTCTCTCTTTTCTGCTTCCTCTTTTTGCTTAAAAATCCCATTCCCACAGCAGGGATAATGACCTTCTTTATTATACTATTTCCTTGTTTGAAGTCCACTGCTTAAACTCATAATGTATTCCTTACAGGGGTGTAGGTTGTAGTCGTGTATTCCTTCACATTCTCCTCTACTGTGCTGCCTTCAAAAAACGTAATGGCTTAAGCTAATTGTGACCACTGTCTATCATGCTGACCATTACTGTGTCATCATGTCTTTGTAGTCACACTTCTGCTTGTATCTGACTGTAACCTGTTGTCTTAGACTTAGATTGTGAGCTGCTTGAGGCAGAGATCTTTCTGTTCTGTGTTTGTACAACACCTAATATAATTGGATTCTGGACTGATTGGGACATAAAACATTTAGAGAACAACAAAGAGTACTGTCAAGTTTCAGATGATACATTTTGTGGCAGTTAAGCTGCTTAGATGAATGACTTAGTATAGGGGTGTCAATATTACAGTCTTCAGGGAAGGGACCCACCACTGAAATCCAGGGCACAGAGTCTACTGGTGCATGTTGGTGTGTAGTGTGGGAGGGCTGAGTGAGTGACAACTGCAGCTACCACTGCCACTTGTTCCAATTTCATTTCATGGTCCAGATCTGGCCCAGGATGTAGGGTGAGAGTGACTTAGTATGACTACATTATGCTTTTACACCATGAAGAATACCACTGGTTTTCTAGCAACGTAAATGCCTAACTTAATTGTAAAATCAGGCAGCTAACTCTAATCAGTAAAGCCTGAAAGGGTTTATAACCTGCTGTTTTTAGGAGTTTCCTGTGTCTCACAACAGTAGTAGGTAGACAGACAAACCTATAACCAGTGGAGTAAGGTTATTTGTCATACCTCTCCACTAATATTTTGAAAAAAAATCTGTTAAAGATACAAAAAGGAACTGTATGAAGTGTACACAGAACTGAATCCGGGATTTCACAAAGGGCAGTGACTGGTTCTACAGGGATGACTGTCCCCTGTCCCAGCAGTCCTGCCCCCTCTTTCCTCCCCTCCCCTCTCCCACACCCCAAATTCCCTCAGGTGGGCAGACCACAGCATGGCAGCAACAGTCAGGGACATCTTCGAGTCTCCAAAGTAGATTAGAGTTCTCCCTTTTCCCTCCTCTCCCCACTCAGAGGCATGTCCCTTCCTTCCCCTACACACCTACCATCACCATTGCTCCTGCTGTCTGAGCTGTGTGGGGGCTGGGCCTAGCCCAGGACAGGGGCAGCAGTAGAAGTGGCAGTGAGTGGATGGGTCCTTTATAGGGAGAATTGTCTTTGTATAATTTGACATTTATATTATCATTCAATAGTGAAGTCAAAATACGTCATTTGGATCTATAGGGCAAATTCACCTGGCAGTTTACTGAGGGAATCATGGTTGTTGGCTACAAATTGACAACAATAAAGCTGTTATCCTGTGTTCAGTGTTTAAGGTTAAGATATTAGATGCTGATTATTGCTTTATTTGTGATGAATGGAAATAGATTTGATGCAGACAAGCAGCATGGTGGAATGATGTAGAGCTATCTATGAAAACATCTGTACTAATCTACCAATAGAGTAAATTATAGCTACAAGCAAAACACGTTGATCTAAAAGGATCATTAACAGCTTTAACTAACTGATCCAAGTAATAGGATAAATGACATACCATTATCAAGATCAGACTTTTTAGAGCTGTCAATTACAGTTACTAAAACATGGTTGCTACTATTTCAATTTCAACTATTTTATGACTATGTTCACTGTGTTCTACTGTGGGTAGCCAACAAGGATCAATTAAGTGGTAAAATCCACAGGAAAAAAATTACCCAGTCGTCCTGCACTCCATTTACCAGGAGGTCAGTCACAAAGGGAAAGATAATTGCTGCAAGCCAGCAAAATTAATCGGGGATGAGCCAGAAAGGATGATGTATGTTCTGTGACAAAATATGTGACAGAGATGTACGTACAGACCTGTAGCTGCTTGCTTTGTTGAGGACCCAAGGACAAGAGAAGGAGACCTGTGAAAAACAATTAACATGACTTCAGAGTGAACAATTCTTAATTATCCATAACATGTCGACATCAGATAATTGGTGTCCCAATTTTTAACAATATTTGGTCATTAACTACAGTAGACTAGAGAAGATCAAGAGCAAAGCCATTTGTCTGAGCCAAGTGTTACATAACTGCACCCACATGTGAACATAAGTCAACTCAGTCATGCTGATGTAAGCAACATGGAAATCATCCTATTGTGAGACTGATTCAAATGAACTAATTTGCAATGTGAATTAAACTATATTTTATGCCCGTCTAAGGTAAGATATTAAAGTTGGTGATACCAGCTAGCCCAACAAAAAGCATCCAAAATAGAATTGTGGTTTTATTCTCCCTCTGTTCACTCTTTTTATCCTTGCATTGCTCTTAAGAAAATAATTTATGGCAAAATATTATAGCTATTATCAGTATTAAAAATATAAATCGTTATGAACAATCTACATGCACATTCAGAAAATAATAATATTTTATTTAACTGCTTATTGCTTATTTATTTATTTATTTATTTATGACAGCCCCATGGGATGCCCCCATGACCCCTCTCCTCTCTTTCTCTGTTTATGTCTCTCACACATGCACATGCACACACGCATGCATGCCCTTGGAAACAGATAAAAGGCAAGCAACACAGAAATTATTTTATTTTTCATATTATACTGGGCACATCCTGTGTCTCCTATTCACATCAAGTATTAGTTCCCAGTCAAATCAGCAGTAAAACTCCCAGAATCTGGTCTTCATATCTAAATCCCTGTTCTTCCTTCTTCTCTCTTTAGAGCTGAATATTCCAGACCCTTTCATAAACATGTAGAGTTTTGTTGCACACAGTTCTCCATGGAGTTCAATGTGACTGTTTTAACAAAATCAAATGCTTCATTTTCTTTTCCTTCCCCTCGAGATCTGCCCTGTCTGTTATTCCCTTTCTCACTTGTTGGTTTTCTCTGCCTTTGCCATGCTTCTAAACTTTTCTCCCCTGAGTTCCTGAAATGCTATTTCTGAACAAGAGCTGTTGTTGGCCTGTACTCAGTGCTTGCACTTAGGGCTCTTGTAGCTGCGTTAGGGTGGCTACATTGTCCCATTCTTGGGGCTTGATGTGTACAGAACAGGAATGACTAAGCAGGGTGTGCTTGTCACTGGTGTTCCTGGCTTAACCCAAAAATGGTGTAGGCAACTCATTTTTTATCATTCTACCCCAGCTCTTTTAAAGCAGCACCTCAGTAACTCAGCCAGATTCTGATTACATTTACTCTGCTGAGTATATTACTTTGTTGGAGAGCCTAGTAGAGCTTATTGTGACTATAAGAACTTGTGTATGAAAAGAAAAAATGAATCATAACAGTTCAGAGCCCTTATACATTATTATATATGAATTATCTTTGTTCCAGAAATCTTCACTGGAATTACTTTAGATTTCTACTTGTGTGGCTTAGACCAGGATCAAGTCCCTCTTTCTACTTCTAATTTCTTTAGCTGTAATTTGATTAATAAGGGAGAGGAAGAAGCATTGAACCCATTTGCATTAGTAAAAGGTCAGAGGGCTTACTCAAGTGAAGAGTTCTAAGCAATGCATTCTTCTCTTTGATGTGTACATTCTAAGTCAGTATTTGAAGTTTACTCTCAATTTCCAAACCTCAAAGTTAAAAGTTTGCTAACATTCCATTTTCCCCAAGAAAATACTTAAATGTATGGAAAAGCAAACAAAATATATTCTATATAATCAATGTTTTAAAACACTATGACGCTCTATTTATTTATTTATTTATTTATTTATTTATTCATTGATAATCTAATCATATGATTACTTTAAATAGTTAAGGACCATTTAAATAATTTGTTATTGACTAAATAAATAGAGTAACATTGTTTGAGTATATGAATATATAAGGATGTCTTAAAGACTAACTCAATGATTTAAATGCCTATATATTTGTATCAATACGAGCATTTTGATGTTTAAATGCCTATATATATATATATTTAGTCTATATATATATATAGACTAAATCAAGTTAGTCTTTAAGACATCCTTACATATTCATATACTCAAAACATGTTGATATATGTATCTGTTATATTTATGTTCAGAATGCCAATAAGTATAAAATATTTGTTTTATACTTTCTGTAATTGTAAATGACATCAAAACGCTTGTACTGATAAAACTCTTGTTGACTAAGAGTTAATCAGACCTGTGATAATGTAGCAATGACCACTTATCAGCATTATGTTCTCATATACAGGTAATAAATTAACCAGCCAGCCAGCAGCATTAAATAATTATGTACAAATAACCTTAACTGGCTAATAAATCAGGGCAACAGACCTTTTTCCCCAACCTCCTTTTATCATCTTACAGTATCTAAAAGTATTCAAGTTCAAGTTACTTTAGAAGAAGATGGGGAGCAGTATCTAGAGGCTTGGAGCCCTTGTCAAGAAAGTTTTCTTTGTCACCACCTCCTTGGGTGAAAAAAGGGGGATGCAGTAGTGTAGTTGCAGCTTCCTTTGATTCCTATTCCTCCCAAACTTAAAAATCATCTAACTAGGAGGTGCAGCAGTATTTGTATTTGGGCAGCACTGAAGAAGTTAGCCTTAAATGGAATACTGTAGTGCTTAGACCTCTAGTATATTAGTAAGGCCTCTAGTTTCTCATTAAGTGGATAAAAACTTGTGTTGTTATATATGTGATGATGCACCACATCATCTACTCCTCTGTTTTCAAAATCCTAGATCCACCCATGGCCACCTCTGTTGTATAATGAAAGGAATCTATTTTGAGTACCTCTGCTGACTGCAGTCATCACAGTAGGGATTGAAAATAGAGGTAGTTTCTCAGATAGTCAGTCCATTTACTGCTTTACCCACTAGTACACAGCCAGTGGAGATCCAAGAACACTAGTTATGTGTTCTACCAACAAGTTGCCCTGCTCATTAAGTGAGCTGCTCTCTTCTGCACTAGCTTTAATTTCTAGACTGCATTGTAATAGTCTGATGTTGAGGAGACAAAGGCAAAGGAACTCTTTGCATTTACCCTTGAAAGAAAAAGCCTACAACTAATATGCTTAAGAGGCTGACCTCTTGCAATATAATATGATAATTTATGTAACTGGGGCTCTAGAATTCATCCAAAGATGTAAACTGTAGTGTCCAACTTTGACTGAAGAAACGCTTTAGTCAAAGGGGCTGATATTTCTAGTCTGGGTTTATACCATCTGCAGATCTTGATCTGGGTCCTTGATGTTGTCCAGTTAAACTTGAACAACCTTGTTGTCATCTAATTCTGAACCTCAGCTATATTTTCTATATTGGATAAGGTAGAGGTGCCTGCCTAGTTGCATGTCTCCAGCATACTGAAAACGCTATGCTCCAAATTACTGCACTCCATTGCCAGTCTTCCTAGTAGCCTTTATTTTCTTTTGAACATGAGGGGTGACAGTCACTTCGTAGGCTGAACCCTTGAAAGATCCTGTTGGGGGGGGGGGGGAGAGAAGCAGGAGTAGTAATTACCCAGACCTATCTGTTGAGATCCTTCCAGACCTATCTGTTGAGATCTTTTCAAGACATGAGATAGAAGCCAGGAAGGAGCAGCTCACTGTCACTAAGGTCTGTAGATGAATGAACATCCCCATTGGATCAGTGGTATGGAAGGTAGATGATTGATCTAATATCATATAAATACACATGAACAAAAATACTGATTATAAGCATATATGGTTTTAAACCTCAAATGGGTTGCTTTCAACCTTTAAAGGAAAATAAGTGTGTAATTTATTCAACTAAGATTAATGTGAATTGAGTTAGAATTTTGTATCCACAAGTAGAAAAACTTTGTATTTTAATTTTCAACAAAGAGGAACTGCTTGTAGCCATGTTAGAAATTTTCAAAAATAGTTGTCCTTCATGTAAAACTGACGTCACATTTAAGGTTTTGATTTTAGAAATCCATACAAAGGTAAACTAATCTGTTATAAAATCAGTGGAACTATTTGTGTGCTTTTTGTATGGAGGTATCTACAGGATCAATACCTAAAAGAGCAGAACATAATTCAGTGTTTTGGTAATTAATATTCATAGAAAAGAATTAAAAGGGAGTCCGAGTCCAGCTTTCCTTAATATAGGACCAGCACTTCTAAGTCCAAACTGTTATGTAAGGTAAAATAACTACCATATTTCATGGTGTATAAGTTGGGTTTTGAAGCCCAAATGTGGTGTCTTAAAAATCAAACCCAACTTATACACCATGCCACTTCAAAAAATTGTTGCTGACAAACCACTGCAAGCGGCACCAGGGATAGGGATGGGGACAGGTTCGGTGGGGATGTGCCACTCACAGGGGACGGGGATGGGTTCAGCGCTTGCCTGGCTCGGCACCATCCACTGTAAGCAGCGCCAGGCTCCCAGGGAATGGGGCCTTGCCAGCTTAGCACCAAGCCTGGCCCCATCCCTATCCCTGCCCCCTGCAATGGGTGCATCCCCAGATGAGCACTGAGACTGGCACTGCTCATAGGGATGGGATGGAGCAGGGTTTGGTGCTCAGCTGGCTGCTCAGGGCTCAGTGCTCAGGGCTCAGTGTTTTAAGGGATGCACCAGCCGAGTGCTAAGCCCAGCTGAGCACAGCTCCCCATACTTACCTGTACACAGCATTTAGCAAAATGGTGCCCCCCCGCCACCTCCAGGAACATGAAACTGAGCCCCCAAACTCCCTCCCAGCCTGGGCCTGCTCTACCCTAGCTCAAATTGTTGCTGTCCTGGGCGCATGTGTGGATGCTGTGCTCAGGAGCAGTTTACTCCAGTGCAGACAGCTCTGGAGATTATTGTTTTGCCTTAATTTCATGTGTAGAAACTTAATTGCTAACTAAATACTTTTTGCAGTTCTTATTTATCTGATATTAGTTGAAGAATAGATTGGATTGCTTCCTCCCCCCTCCCCCTTTTTCCCTGAAATAAATATAATATTGTTAAGGATCATGCCTTCCCATTTTAAGCTTTACAACCTTTTTTTAAATTGATAGCAATTTTGCTGCATCAGCCTTCTAGAGCCTTAGTTTTTTGTTAAACAGCTTGTACTGACTTCAGTTGGAACAGAAAGAAAAACCTGTGTGTGTGTGTGTGTGTGTGCGCGCGCGCGCGCGCGTGTGTGAACATGTACCAAGTATTAAATTCTTGGTATATTTGTCTGCAAAAGTCTACAGAATCAAAAAAAAAAAAAAAAGGGTTCAACAGAGTGGAAAATTGATACCGTCTGTACATTGATTTTTTTTAAAGTTAATCTGCAATACAAAAAAGGAAAACATACATCAGATAGATACAGGTGTTCCATCTAGAAAGTTGCTAAGTTACCTTCCATAAGCTGCCTTTGTGTTTCTTTTGATGTTGTGATGTTTCATTATTTTCTGAGAGCTAGGAATGAAATGGATGAATGAGTCTTAATTGCAGTGCCCTGGTGACTAAATTTTGGACTGTTGTTGAGACAGACACTGGGTGATCTGATAAACATCAACCTCTTTTGCTTCATGACTTGATTGGGATCAAATTACATGCAGAGAGAAGAAAAATGCTCTCTTTTTAGAATGCCAGGTGTTTAACTCTTTTTAAAAGTATTTAATTGATAACCATTTGGTAAATAGAAACACACTTGTTTACCTAATAGTAAACCCATGGTATGTTTTGGTACATTGGTTATTGAACCAAAACTGATTTCAAAGATTTTATTAAAAATAAATAAATAAATAATGGAAACTCTGAAGATTTACTTTCTTACTGCTTTCAATTTAAAAACTTTTTATTTTATTTGACAAAATCAGATAGTTTACTATTTTTAAAGCAGAATTGGGGATTACAAAATATTTTCAGACATGTAGTACATAAATTTAAAATTGTCTTTCCAGCATATTATGTAAGCAAAATAGTAATCTGTTTTCAAAAAGTTGTCTTGCCTTTTGTAAGCTCTCAATTTTGTATGAAAAAGAGAGAGAACTTGCATGTGAATTATGCTTTTTTTTAAATAATGTATTTAGTTCTTTTTTAAATATGCAGTAATACTTTCTAGATATGCAGAGAAATTTTAAATTTACTTTTTGGAGAAGGTATGAATGTCTTTTTTCAAGAAATCTGTTTTACTGTGGTAAAAAGACTGTCTTAGCTGCAGCAGTATTTACGACCTGATCCAAAGTAAGTGCAGTTCCATCATTTGATTTCAAAGGCCTTGGGATTAAGACCATCAAGATGATGATGACTTCAAATGTATAAAGAGTGGGCCACAATCCTGCTCCACTTATTCAAAGACCAGAATTTTTAGGAGTTATGCTCATTTTAAAATGGAAAATACTGATCAAGAAGGAAATTTACTTGTTTTAGAAAGGAAAGAAACAGCTGTTAATGATTGATTTATATATTTCCATACTCATTTACCAAGCAGATAATAAATTGAAAATTAGCCTTTCTACTTTTACTTAAATGTGTAAATAGAGGTGGATCTTGGAAACCATTATTCATGTACATAACTTCATTTAAAACAAGCACTGTATGTATATGTTTGCATTTGTAGGATCTGGCCGTAAATAGGGGTCCAATCCTGCATTCCTCCTGTGTTAAAAAAACTATTTAGTTCAATGTATCCCTCTTAGTATGTCTCAAGGGGACCTGCTTGGTGTGCAAAGACCCTCAAAGCTGTAAAAAGTAGAAGTCACCAATATTTATTAAAATCCCATTGGTAATATCATTTACCCTGTTGTTCGTATGATGACTTTCTTTTACTTTTATCATTTCTAGACTGTAAATACATATATCAATACAAAAGAGTTAACAATATACTTAGTAGGACTATATTTAATAATTGTGAAGAGATACATTTTGTGCCATTTGATTTACCTAATTTATAGTCCCATTTGATTACCACAGCATGTCTTTCATCTGTAAGGATTGTACTCAAGGGACTAGTCAATTTATTAATTCATCACTTGCCTACTTTTATAGCTGCATTACCCCGTTATGACATAAAAGCAGAGAGATGCACTAATCTGAAAGCTGCCAGCCAACTGTTTTCACTCTAGCTGACCTTTTGTTTGAAGGCACAATACTGATACATTTTCTATTGGTTTCCTTTTCTTGGAGATTACGTTACAAACTATCCTTTTGTTTTATAGTGCCATGATGAGAACAAGATGACAGCATTGAATATTGGCTGCAGTTACTGAGGCCTCTAAAGAGGAAAGGCCTTCTTCAAGTTAACCTGTGGCTTTTTTTTAAATGCCTTTTGATTTATCTGTCACCTGATCCATCAGCAATGAATAATTTTCATGGAAGGTGCACTTTAATTACATTCCCATTTGACTTGCATTATCATGCCCTATCTAGGTAATTAATCTCACCAAGTATCCAATTTCGGCCTTTATTGCTGGCAGGCAGGCCTTCTGAATTATGTGTGCTTGAATGGGCATTGGGTCAGTTGTTAAACCAAACAGGCCATGAAACAAATTTTGGGTCGTCCAAGCTTTCTTTAAAATGTGTCTACTGAGAAAGAAGAGTATTGTAATTGGATTGCTTTGGTGACATGATCAAGTCTTCTAGAGTTTTCAGAAACAAGAGACTCAGAAGAAGGTACTGACTGACACATTCAACCAAAAAAATATCAGAAATTCCAAACGCTGTGCTCTCTTTGAAAGAATTATTCAGCAAGCAGCAAAACTAGGTATAAAAACAAAAAAGTAATTTTTAGTCTTTTGAATAATTTATGGAGTTCAGTGAATGGGCTGCACGTGCCAAAGGGCTGCTTTGAGTTGGTGTATTCAGAAGGCATATTAGTATTCCTACTACTGTTTTAAGATTAGGAATTGAAATTGTGTTGAATTTTGAGTTTCATTGCTCTGTGAGGTGAAAAATAGAGTTTTAAGCAATGTTGTGCAGTTGAACTAGGAGATTAACTTACATGGTAATACTCTTGTAGAGAAGGTTATTTTTATTTCTTCTTCCCTGATCTCTAGAAATTGTAGCTAAAGACTGCATTGGCTAAGAGCTGTAAGTGTGTGTAAAACTGAAGAGAATATAAAGTTTTGAGGTGCAAAAATTAAAACACTATTAGAACCTTACATTTAGGCATTTGCTTTGATGGGAAAATTCTGTATCCATCTTGGAAATACCTTTTTAAGCTTCCTCTAGTATTCTTTTCCTTCACTATAGAAAAAGAATTATTTAGTATGAATTTTAGTTAAAAGGAATCTAATCCCAATGTCTCATACTTCAATGAGAGAATGGCAGAAGCAATCTAGTTTATATTTAGTCTGAAACATCTCCAAGGTTTCTTCTTCCGGTTTGGTTCAGTCTTCACAAAAATAATTTTTGATCCTGTAAGCACATATACACGGGCAGAAGTTTACTTACTTTATTCATTCAATGAAGCTAATGAGACTGTGTAAATGAACTATCTTGCCTTATTTTAAATGAGGGGTTAGAGTGTAGGTTTGGAAATATTTTAGAACTACATTTTATAAGTATTAATATTTCTGTTTACAGAACTTTCATATAAATCATTGGATTTCCCATACATAAGAGAGCTTACTTTAAATATTTAACTAAATCCAATTATTCTGTCACCCATCCCAAATCCATCACTTTGAAACTTTTAAGGAATAAAATTGTTAGCACATTTATCTCATACTGTGATGCAAATTCTTTTACCACTAAATAATGACTTGAGATCTAGTGCATCGTCACTGACAATCCCTTGCAGTTGAGGATGATTGTCTTCTATGATTGCCTTATCTGTGGGTCTGAAAATAGCTGACAAGGCCAGTCTGAGATTGACAGGTTCTGTTGCAATTCAGGCATGTGCTTCCGTACAGGGTGGGTGGCTCTGGATTCTTGATTTACTCTGTGACGTGCTGTTTTTGCCACTCCTGTTTTTCTGTCTTCTGTTGTGGCCATGAGGTTCATAGTACTGAAATTCTTGCAGCAGAATTCCTCCATTTGGAGTGGTCCTGGCAGATAGTCTCTCATGAGTTGATGTTGATGTTACATTTTTTCAAGTTGGTCTTGAGGATGTCCTTGAATAACTTTCTCTGTCCTCCTCTTGAGCATATACCTCGACTGGGAAAATAAAACTTGCTTTGGGAGTCTGGAGTTGGACATCTGAATGACGTGGCCAGCCCAGTGAAGTCCATGTCAGACAGTCATCACCTCGATGCTTGTGGTGTTTGCAAGAGAACAATGATGTTTGTGCATCTGTCTTCCTACTGGATTTGAAGGATCTTCTGTAGGCAGCGCTCATGGTACTTCTGCAGCGACTTGAGGTGTCTCCTGTATGTAGTTCACATCTTGGCTCCATACAATAAGGTAGAAAACATGACTGCTTCATAAACCATGAGCTTAGTTTCGAATCTGATGTTGCAATCTTTGAAAATCTGTTTTCTGAAGCATCCAAAGGCTCCACTTGCACATTTGAGGTGATGTTGAATTTCTTCATTGATGTCAGCCTTCTGTGAGAGATGGCTTCTGAGGTATGGGAAATACTCAGTGATCTCCAGAGCCACACTGTAGATCTGAATTGCTGGACCTGGGGACTGCTCATTAAGAGCTTGTTGATGAAGGACCTTAATTTTCTTTTTATTAAGCACCAGTCCCATTTTCTTGTATGCCTTGGTAAAGACCTTGGTGATTGCCTGAAGATGTGCTTCCAAGTGAGCACAGACTACAGCATATTCAGTGTAGTGGAGCTTGATGATTGAGGTCGGGGTGTCACCTGAGTTCGAGCCACAGTTGTGATGCAACGCTGTGGGCATTTGCTATTTGGATTGTTCATAAGGGTCCTGATGTTCCAGGTTCTGAAATTAATTGTGTATCTTCATTGATTTTGATCATAATAAAGGTGCATAATAAAGATCATCACATAATTCTTGACTAGGTGCAGTTATCCAGTCAGGAGAAAGGTAGGCAGACTATGTTTAGGGCACGTTTTCTAGCCCCCTTCACATGTGGGGTGAAGAGCGTGGATCCTAAAGAGGTCTGCTCAGTTGCAGTTACAGCTGCTGAATCGCATTGCTGCCTCATCCAAGTATTAGACAGCCTTCTCATAACTGCTACCTTTATGCCAGTTCATGGCTAGGAGTTTCCAGGCCTCACAGTCCTGCTCCCTTCATCACTAGCTGGTCGTCAGAGGACTTGAAAAATGTGGTAAAGCCATTTTCATGGAAGGTGACTGTATGTCATTTCTTTTTTTTTGTGGAAAAACTGCTTCTCCACAAAGTGCTGCTTTACATCAGCTTCCACGTAATTCTTATGGAACAGGACATTGATCCAATAGCAAGGAGGCCAAGACAATTGGAAATATCATTTCGCTGCAACCTCCATCTGCCTTTGCAGTCATTAGGATTCAGCCATCTTTTTCTGCCTGCTCTGGATATATGTGGCTTTTCAGGAGAGAGAGCATTGCTATCTTCTGTCCCCACCACATCCTGGTGGTGTTGCTGCTGCTTGGTCCACGACTGCTCATTTGTTAGAGTTACCCTTGCTTATCTCACAGCTAACCTTCCCTGAAGGTCATTCCACTATCCGCCACCTGTGGTCATTCTGGGTAGCAGTAAAGCTCTGCCCCCAGAGATCTAGTGCACCTAGATCAGGGGTTTCCAAACTGTGGTATGCATACCTCTGGGGGATATGTGGGGGAAATTGTGTAATGGAGGATTTAATTGTCATTATAATAATAATTGGCATTTAAGAGGCTAAAATCAAATGTATGCTGGTAGGGGTATGCAGGCAGTGGATAAATTTGGAAGGGGGTACACCTGAAAAAAAAAGTTTGGGAACCTCTGACCTGGAAAATGATAAGACATTGTTACCATCTAGAAATTGTTTTTGAGCTGTGTGAAATATGTTGACCTCTGTTCACTTTCTAGTGCATACATATAATAAAAATGGCACTTTTGCCAGTTCCAAAAGAAGAGACAAGGATTAAATGTACATGACCCAGTGAAATTTTTCACCCATGGGCATGATACTTACAAGTGGATGCAGTCCATGGAGGATGTACAGCTCCTGGCTTTTGCTTGCCTATTTTGTGGATAACAAAATATGCCCCCCCTAGTTTTCAGTTGAACTTCAACTGCAAATTCATTAAATAGAATATTTTATTTCTAAATGAATATTTGTTATTGGTGTTATTTTTTTATAGCTATGTCCCACCCTATTCAAAACATTCAGAGCAGTTCTTTAGTGATGGATTCTGCCATAGTATGCAAGACCAACATCTGTCACATTTTTGTTGATGTTCCTGGGATCTTCACACACATTAAATTGCATGACCAATGAAGAGAATTAAAATGTACTACTGTCCAGTTAGCTAAAATTTAAGCATATTTATTATAATTTGTAATTGCTGTTTAATGAATTATTAAAACTGAAACAGTTCACTTAACTGAATATAACAAGTTAAAAATAAAAACAGTAATGGCTTTCCCTTGATTCACTGTTTATTATTTTATTAATTTCCCATCTTTTGGAATGCATGCACACATACAGACAGACACATACACATGCTTTTAAGTACCCCCCCACCCTGCTCTACCCCAATATATAACTTATTTCCTAAAATCTAAATATCTATTGACTTAAAACCTGAAATGGGTATACCTCAGGTATGGATGGTGTCATATTGTTAACCAGTGCTTGGTACAAGAATTTTCTGTATTTCTTTAGAAGCAATCTGTCTTCCTTACTGCTAAATTTGAAGCTAAATGTAATATTTAGTCTGAAATGGATGTGACTTACAAATATTCAAAAGGTGTTGCAGAGAAAAGATATAAAGGCCCTTTACAATTTATTTTCATAATGGGTTGGTTGATACCTCTTTTGAGAGGGACACTAGAGCTAAAAGTATATCTAAAATGGCCGCTTTGAAGGAGCACCTCAGGCACTGTGTGGCAGCTGTGCCTCTTGGAAGAAGAGGGATGGATTGCTCCTTAAGGCACTGGACCGGGACTCAGGAGATCTGTGATAAATTACGCTCCGAGTCCCAGAGGCTTCCTGTGTTACTTTGGATAAATCACTTAATCTATCTGCACTGCTATTCTCCATTTGAAGAATGGGGATAATACAGCCTGCCTTCGTTACATGAGTGTAGTGAAGAAAAATCCATTAAAGACTGCAAAGCACTCAAATACAGTATTGCTGGGGGCTATATGAGTACCTAGATATGCTAACATTCTCTATCTTCCTGCAGATTTTTCTTTTTTTTACCCATAAAATATAAAATACAACTAGCTACTTTTTTTTCCCCCTAACTCCAGCTTTTGGGGGCTCTCTTATTCAAGTAATGACCAGGAACCCCTCTGCTCTTTCTCTACAACTTCATTATGTCCTAAATGTAGCTTCTCTATAGGGGTCCTTTTGCACTAGTATGAAAGGGGGTTGTAAGCTGGTTTGGGACCATGTATCCAAAGCTGTCAGAGAATCTCAGTAGCTATATAAGTGTCTACTACAGTCATAAGTTTTCAGAAAACTGGACAGAGTAGCTTTGACACCAGTCTCTAGATTAAATGGGGGGTCGGGGGAGGGAATCTCCCTCTGCCACTACCCTTCCACTGAGTAATTTCCTTGTGCACGGTCCATATACTGATGCAAGGCACAAGTATCAGGATTTGGCCCTAACCATTTGCAACACATTCACTTACTTTCAGAATCTTGTGATTGTGACCTTTTGCAAAATGTGTATGGTTGTTGGAACTTTGCTTTTGATCACTAATCATTTTGACATTTTTTGGCAACCGTATCTTTCTGTACTTACTGTTCCAGGTCAGTCTCATTTGGGAGAAAAGTGAGCCTTTTAATAGCAGATTTGAAATTGTAGCACCGATGCTCTCTTATATTCCCTAAATGCACTTTTATGTAAAGTCCCTTCCTATTGTGGTTAATACATTGTTCACCTAAAGTACTTAAATAACATTGGTCACATTAAAGCAGTCTACCATGTTCCACATTTTCCCTTTACAATGGGCAACAAGGGAAATAATTTGACTAAGACCAGCATCATTGCTCTTTATCTATTGTGGGAAAAAAGTCTTATGATGCTACATGCTATAGGTATTCCTAAAACTCAGGTATTACCTTTCCGCTGCTTTGCAAAGACATTAAAGCTGAAGAAGTTTCTGAAACACACAACAATATGATCTGTAGCTGCTGCTTAGTTGGTGGAAAAACAGCCAACTTTATATCTGCTACTTTAATAAGGCAAGTCAAGCTGTAAAACAGCAGCTGAAGTAACTGCAAATTTGAGGTTCAGTTTTGTTATTTTTATTTTTGTTGGACATCCCATTAAAATTCTTTGTTGTTCCGTAATGAGACATGTTAGAATCAGGCTCTTAATTTATGGTCTGTTGCTATTTTAGAATCATTGAATGTGCCTAATAAATCATAGAAACCTGCATTAAAAAGGTATGCAGTATAAAGCGTGTGAAAAGCATACCTTGATTGCACACATTGTTCTCCATAATCACAGATGAGAAATCCAAAGACAGAGAGAAGAATAATGAGAATGAGAGAGTAAGTGTGGAAGCAAATGCTGTGTTGCTTTGCAGTTTCAAAATGTATAGTTTGTCAAGCTTAGTGTTCATCAGCACTTAGCAGTAAATAAGAAAGAAGACTTTTTCTGCTTGAGAACCTAAAAAAGTGATGAAGTAATAAGGATCATCATGTTCGTGACCTAACACAATGCAGTTTCTTACGATTTTTCAGATTTTCCCCTTTAGAGACTCATAGAATTGTGACCTCTGCTTCCTGGAGACCTTTTATTTTTCCCCTCATCCTTTAAGAATTGTGAGGGCCCACCCAGCTGAAAAGAAAACAAAGTGGCTGCATCTACACGTGAACTTTATTGTGCAGTTGACTAATTAGCTCTGCAGTAAAGCATCACCATCTACACATGCACCTATATTAGGGTGCAGTAAATTAACTAAGTCCACCATAGGATAGTACTGCCTGAGACGAGTACTGTCCTATGGTGGAGTCATTAAGGGCACTGAAATGCACATGTAGACGGTGATCAAGGCTGGCTGGGACATAAGAGTGTGACAGTGTGGGGGCTGCCTACTGAATAGCTCTGCACTGTCGTGCCCCAGACAGTCCCTCTGCAGCATGTTGAGCTGGAGTGGAGCAGCCACGGGCTGGCAGGACGACCCCCTGAGACCCTTACTAGCCAGAGCTGCTCTGCCTTGACTCAATGTGCTGCAGACCCACAGGCATGTGTAAATGCTGCTCCCGTGAGCAATAAACTCCTGGGAGGGGTCAATTTCCTCAAAATCTCCAATTTTATTTATGTATTTGGTCTCTGAAACTAAAAATACTTGAGCAAGATTTAATTGTAAGCATTTTGGCCCATTTCATATCAAATGTGTAATGCGGAGAATGGTTTCTACTGTAATGTATTATTTACTCAGTTGTTTAATCTAAAATAGAATAAACCCTCTCATCATTTTCTCCCCTGTATACCTTTTTGCTCATGACAAACCTGCCAGTACAATACTCTTAGACAGAGGAGTGCCTGTAGTCATTTGAATGGCACTCCTATGCTTCCCTTTGGCTAGAAACAGGCATCACCTGACATGTCACTTGTACTGCCATAAAAAAATTTGTGGCAGCATAAATTGAGAGCAAACAGATGTTGCTATATTTTGTTCTGTGATGTCAAAAGAAAATTGGTGGCATGAAAAAAGATAGTAATTAGACCCTGCCACTTTATTGAGGCAGATGTCAATTAGCTATGTGACAGGAGATTATGGGCAGCCTGAGCTGCTCCTATTTTCCAGGCACCCTGGGCAGGTGCTTGGGGTCATAAGGGCCCCTCAAGCTCCTGGAGCAGCTGCCTGCTTTCCCTGCTTACAGGGAATCTTGGGGTGCCTCTTCAGAAGCAGGGAAATCGGGGTTCCCCACTCAGCCAGACCCATCCCTCACAGTCACAGGTGTGGGTCTGGCAGCCAGACC
The DNA here is from genome assembly GCF_000455745.1 of Alligator sinensis. NCBI lineage: Eukaryota > Metazoa > Chordata > Crocodylia > Alligatoridae > Alligator > Alligator sinensis. The sequence continues at coordinate 549,949 of NW_005841942.1, forward strand.
TGCTCCCCTGCGATTGTGGGAGATGTGTCTGGCTGAATGGGGAAAGTGGAGAGATCACATAGTCCCAGAGGTGCTGAGATGTAAGGGCCTGAGGGCCCTTGCCCCACTCAGGAAGTGGGCTGTCACCTGAAATGCCTCAGACTTGCCATATGTCCATCATCTTAGCCCCCCCCCCCCCCCCCCCCCACACACACACACACACTTCCCCTGGCAAAAATAAAAGTCATTGCCTATGCACACCATGAAGGCTGGGACAAGGGCAGCACGTGCTTCACACAGTGACACATCATGGCAAAGCTGATTCGCTCCATCCCACGGTGTGTAGTTCTACCCTTTGAGATCTGACTTCTGAATATCTTGCTTTACCTCTTTCCTCCCCTTTGCTACCCTCTCCCTCACATTGTCCTGATTTGTTCCATGCCTCTCCCCCCCCCCCCCCCCCCCC
>NW_005841942.1:550403-553403 GCF_000455745.1 Alligator sinensis
GGTTTCTGATTAACAGCAATACTCCTGGGTTATTATTTTTAAAATTACTCAGCTTTACTAATAGCATCCAGAGGTTGACAAATACAAACAATTACAATAGCATTCAAAAGGTTTTCAATAACATTCTCACTACAGTTGTGGGTAGCACTTGAAGGTTGTAGCGCAGCACTAACCCAATAATATTAGCCTATTTTATATGACTAGCCGATTTCATGTCAAAGCAATAAATTAATGGAATAGTTCATTTTTTTTTCCATATGGTACAGGAAACTGAGGAAATAGAATATTACTAGTTGGGAAGAACAACATTTCTGTAATACTTTTACAGGCTGAGTGAAAAGATGGAGTAAATGTATTATTTTTAGGAAGACAGAAATTGTGCTCTCTTTATCATCTCTTAAGCAGCCTGGAAGTATACTCAGCTTAATGTATTGCCATGATGTACACCTAAACCATCAGATTTATAAATATGAACCATGCATCGTGACATTTCTGAACAATGTCCTATGTACTGAAACAGTGCTATTAGTGAAGGTTAAAATATTTAAATCCTACCTCAATCACCGAGGATCCACATGAATTTGCATTATGCTTTTAACCTTGAAACTGGTAGGTTATAATCAGGTGATGCCCTTCCTGTTTGTTTGTTTTTTTAAATAGTACAATTGCATAAAAGGTTCTCTGGTCGTTTCCACTTGGTAGTGTTCTCAGTGTGATTTGTTAGAATACAGTAACTGTGACTTGGGCATACACAAGTAGCTGAATACTGGAAAACATTTATTGTATTTTTTTTCAAACAAACCTATTAGGAGGAACATTTTTGTCCCAGTCTTATCAATAATTCTTTTTTGGTGGTCATAACTTTGCAGGTGTATCTTAAGCCATTTAGGTTACTAATTATTTGACTGTACAAACTAAATTGTGGACATAAAGCTACCTAGAGTTTCTCGTGCCCACAAATTGCACTGAAATGCAGGCTGGTTTAAAAATCTGGCTATAATTCTTCAGTATAGAATTATAGTTTGCTACGTGGTCATTCAACAAATGTAATTTCCTAGTAAACACTGAAACATACCATATTTTAAAAATACTTTAACCTCTTCCTAGGTTATCTTTGCTTCTAGCTAATATAGTATCAATTATAAACCCATTTAAAAAAGACTAAATAATTTAAAGCTAAGTGTTACAGTAGATGAAATATTAATTTTTTATGTAGGAGATAGGAAATGTGAGGCATAGCCAGACAAATCTCCTGCTGCAGGAAAATTTGGAAGTAGCTGTTTCTGGTAACAGATTGTACTTTGAACCAAAACCACTCTAATATCCTCAGTGCGTGAAACATCTGTTTTCCTTTGTGAACATATATATTACAACAGGGTTCAAAAATAAATATAGCTTTTGTGCACATTTAATATAGTGTAATATTTGTGAACATGGGCTATGATAAAAAATAAAGTTTAGAAAGCTCAGGCTCTTACACATTTTGGAAAAATATGTTCCACAGTTTTGTGGCACAAGATGTTGCATTGTTGTTTGGTTGTCTTGGGATGGTCACTTAAAGAGGAATCTAAGGAATTTTAAAACCAAAAACATAATTCTGGGTTTCTGGGATAATTTTAATGAATCCAAATATTATTTGTGGGTGTAGAAAGGGCAGATGGGTGGGTCATAGAATGGAATTGGATGCTTCTGAAATCTTGGTGAATAAAGTGATGTGATTTCATGCAGAATGGGTACAACACAAACACTTGCTATTTAATCAACACTTTTTTCCCTAATGTTAACAATCGTGACTTCCACAAAACTCAGACAAACATATAGCATTTGATTTCCGAAGCATTTTCTCCCTTTGTACTGCCTTCTGAGAGAAGGGGCAGCTGCAATAGTAGTTTTGTGGATGCTTGTTAGTGAGTCACCTGTTTATGGTTCATATATGGCTTCAAGCTCTACCTAAACACCTTAGTCCTTTATATATTTATCATCGCAACACCCCTTTGAAGTTATGAGGTGAAAATTATTATCTTCATGGATGAGAAATTGAGGAAGAAACAAGCACAAAATAGGTCTAACTTAGGCACTATAACCTCAGAGTAGAAACTAGACCCAGAGATTTTTGCCTAAGCAGTCCATGGGGACAAAGAGATGATTCAGAAGAAAGGTACAAAAACTCCAACACTGAGTGGGCAAGCTGCCGAGAACTAGGCAATTGAGAAAGCTACAATGATGGATGGAGGTTAAATCTTCTCATTTTCCATAGCTTAGATAGGTACCTACAGCCCTGGGTTATGTACCACTGTCTTCATGGGTTCCAGAACTTAGGATCCTCCCTGAAGTTAGGCTCTTATGTGTATTTCTTTAAAGGACTGAGCAAGCCATAGATTAAAAAAAAATGGTGCTGCCTTTATATAATACCCTGGTGCTCAGGAAGTGGGAGACACAATTCCTGCTCCCTGAAGAGTGCCATAATTCATAGATTCACAGATGCTAGGGTCGGAAGGGACCTCAATAAATCATCAAGTCTGACCCACTGCATAGGCAGGAAAGAGTGCTGGGTCTAGATGACCCCCGAAGAGTGCTGTGTCTAGATGACCCCAGCTAGATGCCTATCTAACCTCCTCTTGAAGACCCCCAGGGTAGGGGAGAGCACCACCTCCCTTGGGAGCCCATTCCAGACCTTGGCCACTCTAACTGTGAAGAAGTTCTTCCTAATGTCTAGTCTAAATCTTCTCTCTGCTAGCTTGTGGCCATTATTTCTTGTAACCCCCGGGGACGCCTTGGTGAATAAAACCTCACCAATTCCCTTCTGTGCCCCCGTGATCAACTTATAGGCAGCCACAAGTTCGCCTCTCAACCTTCTCTTGCGGAGGCTGAAGAGATCCAGGTGTCCCAGTCTCTCCTCGTAGGGCTTGGCCTGCAAGCCTTTAACCATACGAGTGGCCCTTCTCTGGACCCTCTCCAGGTTAGCCACATCCCTCTTGAAGTGCAGTGCCCAAAATTGCA
>NW_005841942.1:554422-560846 GCF_000455745.1 Alligator sinensis
TTGAGGAGTTCAGCCTTGTCCCCCCTGTCTGTCACCAATTGCTTCTACCCATTTAGTAGGGGTCCTATTCCACCCTGGGCCTTCCTTTTACTCCTTATGTAGCTGAAAAACAATTTTTTTGTTATCCTTAACTTGGGATGCCATCCTCAGCTCCATGGTAGGTTTGGCCTGTCTAACAGCCTCCCTACAAGCGCAACCAGAGGAGGTATACTCCTTTGGTAATCTCTCCCTATTTCCACTTTTTATATGCTCCCCTTTTAGCCCGTAGGCTGCTCTGGATTTCTCTGGCCAGCCAGGGAAGCTTTCTGGCCCCTTTCCCTCTTTTTCCTCGCATTGGGATCGTCTCCCTCTGTGCCCGAAGGATCATTTCCTTAAGGCACAGCCACCCTTCCTGGGCTCCCATCTCTTCAAAACTCCTACTCTGCAGTGCGTCCTTGACTAATCGCCTGAGTTCATTGAAATCAGCTTTCCTAAAGTCTAGCACTTTCACCCTACTAGTTACCTTACCCACTCGACGTCTTATGACTTATGGCTAAGTACTAGCCAACAATCATTCTCCTATTGCTTTCTATTTTTGGCTCCATAAATCTTGAATTCTTTTCTGCACAGTGGCAAAACTTCAACAGGAAAGGTGGAAAGTTCTTCACCAGACTATATTGTTAGGTCTACAAACAAGGGAGTATACAATGTGGAGGAGAAAATTACTATGTATGCTAAAAAAACAGCCTTGGCAAAACAGAAAATAAGTATAAATTGGCCACAAATATATTTTGTGGAAATCGGAGGAAAATTCCAAAGTATCAAAACAGTGAGGTTCTGGAACAGCCCTCTAATTACAGTAGTTGGTAAACCTAACTATTTTTTTAAGATGACACTTGATCAGGTTATTAATGGGATTGTATGACATAGCTGCCTGCAGTAGCAGGGGACTGGACTCTGGTCCACAAAGTCGCTTCTAGTCCTATGTTTTTAGTTTGTGGAAAGTGTTTGATATTACCCTTCTCCAGTTTTTCAGAAATATATCAGCTATGATAAATTGGTGGAATTCTCAAATACTGGAAAGCCAGAGTAAAGAAAAGAGAAAAGTCTGGTTGATGTTGTGTAAGTTTATTAAAATTATATGAACAGGGCACTGTGAAATACACTGTGTGTAGGAATAGGAACAAGAGGGACATTGTTCACATTGAGATTATTTGGAATTATGTGCAAACAATATTGGCAGTTGTCTTGCTGCATTAATATTGATGTTTCTGATATAACCTAAAATATTTGTTGTTTTATAATTTTTTAAATCCTAGCATAAATTCATTGCCAGACCAAAAATTGTCATCATTTTTTTTCATTTTTTCAAAATTAATTATATATATTTTAACCTGTAAAGGTTTGTAAATTCTTCATCATTGATACTAAATATACATTAGTCTCTACTGTGACTTCATCTTCTTTCTGGGAATATTTTTGTATAGCTTGTGAAGGACAAGTGATTTGGTTATATTTTAACGAGTAAAAGGAATATTCAGAAAACTTAATTTCTCATTTAGATTACATATACAAGACTTTATGTTTGGACTTAAAAAAAATGGTTACATTACATACCTCCTTTGCCCTTCTTAAAGAGAACTTTATGGGCCTTAAAGATGATTGACTCTTAAAAGGTATATTAATGCTTGGCCTCGATCATTATGTCCTGCATGAGAGCTAGTTAGTATTATAACTTTGAGATAGGAACAGTATAGTCTGATGTGCTGTTTGGGTCTAAAGGCCACTTTAAGAAATGGTGTGTATTCTGTTGCTGCTAATGTTACATCTCTAATATCTAAAAGGCTGCTGCCTTCATATGCTATGCTGCTAATGGTTCAGCTGTGTGCTAAGCAATGAAACAAAAGTATACTGTGGATAGTCAGGTGCTATGATGGGGGTGGGCAAAATATGGCCCACGGAGGGTCTTTGTCTGGCCCACATTGTGTCCCTTGGTCCTGCCTGGCCCAAGTGCCATCCAGCCTGTGGCATGTCCTGCCACCCCCTGGGCACAGCTGCTGGCCCCAGCCCTGTGGTACCAGGACGGACTTGTGAGCACAGCACTGACCCTGACCTGCCCTGCACCTGCTCCACACCACCCGCCCATGCTGAGCAGCAGCATCGGCTGGGTAGAGGCTACTGCTCAGAATGGAAGCAAAACAGTCCCTCACTGTTGCTGGGCAGTTCTTGCTGCAGCTGCCTGGAGCCCATGCCCAGGCTGCTGTACAGCTCCTCTGCACTGTCACTGCTACCCTGTGGTGACAGTGCCAGAGAGGAACCCCAGGATAGCCTGGGCATGGGCTCTGGGTGGTTGCAGCAAGAATGTCTTAGCAACAGCAAGGGGGAGGAGCCGCTTTTCCCCTGCACCATCAGCAGCTTCTGCCCGGCCACTGCCGCTGCTCAGTGTGGGTAGGCGGTGCAAAGCAGGTGTGGGGTGGGCTGGGGTCAGGGCTTTCCACTGCTGCATATGGAGGCAAGCAGGTTCTGGCTGGTCTACTGTGGCTGGGGCAAGTCCAGAGCAGATGCAGGCTGGGCTGGGATCAGGGCTGGGACTGCATGCTGTTGGTGGAGGAGCCGCAGGGCACGGAAGCTCTGGACTGTTGTGGAGGGAGGTGTGCTGGCCGGCTCAGGGGGGTGTGCCCACTGACTTGCTCATGCACATGTGGCCTCCCCTGGCCCAGCTCCTTTGCAATCAGCCCTTCTCCATGTGGCGAAGCTGTGCTAATCCTGGGACTTGGAGGTGGCAGCCCCAGGAGCTCATGTATGCCCCCCCCCCCCCTCCCGGGCCTCGCGGCCCTGTGCACCAGGTTCCTCAGCTGCTGCGGAGTGGGAGGGACCATGGCAGGCCCGGATCCAGGTGTCTTCGGTCACTAAGAGAAGATGGAAAGGAGGCTCCAGTATCCGGGGCTGTGCGTGCTACAAGCCTCTGTCAGCAGCAGCCACAACCCTAGCGCTCAGGGGGCCTGTCTGTATGCCACGAAGACCCCACCATACCCACACATCCTCCCCTACAAACCCCACAGCCACACCCTCCCCCAACACAGAATTACACCCCCACAAACACCACACACCCATGCCCCTCCAAACCTCCCCCACAAACCCACACAGCACCCCCCACAAACACATCCAGACCCCCCAACCTCACCCTACACACAATATACAAGAGTAAGGATATTTTGAGCTATTTTGTGATCGCCTATATATATACTATGCAAACACACATAAATAAGGGTAAAAGTATTTTTTAAATAAAACATGTTATCATAGATTTTTGATTTTTAGTATATGATTTGATTTTTTTTTTCTGGTTCCAATATGGCAAAGTCCTCTTCCCAAACGGATTACTTCCAGGGGCAAGGGGAGGGACTTCTAGTGGCAAAGGTCAGGGGTTAGGGGTGGGACTTCTGGTCCCAAGATGGCAAGCCAGAGGTGGGGCTACTGTCAAGGGGCAGGGCTACTCTTGCAGCCCTCGACAGCTCACCAGAACTCATTAAGCAGCCCTCCAGCCAGATCCATAGTACTACACACTAAAGAAGAAAAATCCTGCCTAGACCCAACGTGTTCAAGATACAGAACTAAGTATACAGATTTTAAAATGTGACCTGTTAATTTATGTACTTTAGTTTTTTGGGTGTCCAGTTACTGATGCCTACCACCCAGTTTTAAAAAATGACTGAAGAAGGCACCTATAGCTTTAAGAGGCTTTGGGATGAGCCACTTGGAACTGGTTGTGTTGTGCAGAGACTCATGGTACGCAGTGTGGTGAATCAGAATTCTGACATTGAACAAAGCTGAAGTCTGTTGAAGCACTTGGGTCTTAGGACAAGTTTCAGAGCAGAACCATAGGTGCCTCCAACTTAGGGCCTGGCATCCAGGTGCTGAGTACCTAAAGTATAATTCAGAGAAACAACATCTAAGCTTTTCTGCAGTCAGTGATAAGAGTTAGGTGATTCCAAAGGCTCATCTACAAAATTCTGCAAGCTGAGCTGGGAGAAGTCAGAGCTAGCTTGAATTTCCACTTGTCTCTGGAGCTTAGGTGCTTCTGTCTAATACAATTTAGAACCTAGATTACTCTTGTGAGCACAAAAAACTAAATGCTCAGGACTCACTTTCTAAAATGTCACAGTGGCAGGAGAAGTTGCTATTGGTGCTACCCACGTAATCATAATGGCTAGAACACCAGCCCAGTATTTGAGAGACCTGATTTATAAGCCATATCATCCTAAAGATGTTCAAACTCACATTGCCTACCTTCAGGGGAAATGGCTATGCACTAATCAATAAGCATAACTGGGTTGGGGGTTCGGCCCACTGCTGTTGAAGGTGGGCTGCTCTGAAGCTGAGAATGTAAGAATCATTGGGCCAGAAAGAGAGCAAGCCAAATGGAATGTGACTTTATAACAACTCACAGCTTCAGCTAGAGGTATAACTGATTAACATTCATGAATATCTGGCTTGAGACTCAAAAATGGAGGCACCCTAACTAGAGGTCACATTTCAAATGTGTGTCTTAGTACATATTGTAGTGATCATTGAGTTCATTAAATACTGGCAAACAATGACTGAGAAGACCTAACAACAATGGAACTTTATTGTGGAGCCGTAGGGAACCTTTGCAGACTTTTGAGGACTTGTTGCATATACACATAGTATGTGTTAAATCTGTGCAGTATTAAGGTTAGAATGTACTCTAAGCAGTCGCACAGTATTGTTTAATATGATCTCTAATATGCGCAGCTTGCTGATTGTTACTGAGCAATCCGCAATAGCGGAACATGTACCATAATATGATCTGGAGATAATCTTTGATCAAAAAGTTGTAACTTTGCTATGATATGAGTGTGCCTAGCATGTTTTACTGCTTGAACGTGCAGTCACTTGTGTTTTAAGTGCATTTAACACATGCAATCACCTTTGGTCTCTCTCTTTAACTAGGGTGCTGCCTAACTGAGGGACCATCTTCCAATTATCAGTCCCTTGGGACTCCTTAGGAAGCATCTTTAAATTGCAACTTCTATCAGTACCCATACTACTTACATGCAACTATGTCCTCATCTTTCTAATTTAGAGACTTAAAGGAATATATTTTTCATTTTTGCTAAAAAAAAAAAAAAAAAAAAGAGAGAGAGAGAGAGAAAAGAGATAGATGTGAAAGGGATCCTCATTGGTAAGTAACACAGTTGTAGGTAGTTCTTCCCCAGAAATGTCCTTGCAGTGTTTATAACACTTATAACTCTAAACATTTTACTTTCTTTTTTTGTTCTTTTTTTATTGATATGACTTACAAACTTTGCTATTTTAAAAGAAATCCAGCCCTGTGTACATTTAAATAATAAACCAAAGCCTTATCTCAATATATATTCATTTTCAGTTCAATAGGTACAGTGGGTTGCAGAATACTGTTAATGCTTTGATTAAATTATGCACAAGTTTGATTCATGCTTAGTCTATAGCTTTACCACCTTTGGCTATTATTGCCTCAGATCTCAAGCTGAGGAGGATTAAGTCTGGAGTACTTGCAATGAAAACCTACTTTGAAAGAAGTAGATATTACTTTCTCTCCCTATCATACTGAACACATAGTCCATTATGGGGAAATAAATTATGCCACTGGAGTTTCTGCCTTTCAAATGAGACATGGAACCAAACACCTGTCAACTGTGGCCTTGGCACAATTTGCAAGAATAGAGGTGTTAACCTCAGTGTCCTGAACAAATTCCAGTTTGAGTAATTATGTCTTGCATCCCTGACATTCCCCCTGTAGTTTTAGTTGGATAAGCTATTCATTTCCTGTCACAAACCATTGTGTAGCATTTCCATGTGTTCTATAACAATTTTCACATTTTACCCTAGAGCTAACAGAAGTGATCTTTCACTCTGTTGTCCCTGTGCACACACAAAGTAATTGCAAAACCCTTTGCAGTCTCATAGAGAATCTAGCCAAAGGCCAATTCCAAGCCCATCTGATTTAAGCTAATATTCTAGACCTAACACAATCTGGAGTCAGGCCAGGATATAGAAATGAAATTGCTTTAGTGGTCTTTTGTCAATTAACAGAGGGCTGGTATCTATTCATCCTTCTACAGCTCTCTATAGCAGGGGTAGGCAACTATTTTGGCTGGAGGACCACTTTTTGAATTAGGGTGAGCTGCTGTGGGCCTGGGGAGGGAGGGGAGAGGGGCTGACCTGGCCCAAGGGACACCTCACCCTGGTGGTGCAGCCATTGTGGAGCTCCTGGCAGCTGGGACCAAGCCTCCCTGCCCCACTCTGCTCTCCTGCACCGGGTTCTGTCCACTGGGCTATGGAGGCCCCCAGGGAGAACAGCAGGGCGGGGAGTCCTGAGCATGAAGTGGGAAGCCTGCATCTGCCCCCCACCCCGCATAAATCTGGGCGGCATGTACCGCTC
>NW_005841942.1:560962-566623 GCF_000455745.1 Alligator sinensis
AACCGCTCATGGCTCCATCCTGCTCCCCCAACTGTGCTCCACATTCCTGCCCCAGGCCCAGACCCCATGCACTAGCCTGGCTGGGTAGCATCCCTAGTCCCAGCCGTGTCCCACTTCCTCCCTCCCTCACTGCGGGGGCTTCAGTGAAACTGCTTTAATGGCACTAATGGGTGCCCCCCACAGTGAGAGAGGGAGTGAGACCGGGCTGAGGAATGGGGAACTGCCCAACCAAGCTGATGCCCTTTGCACTTCCCATAGACTTATATGGAGGAAGCTCTCCATGCTGCCTGGCACATGCATGTAGTGCCCCCTGCCTGACTGCCCTCCTTCCGCTCCCCCCAGCCCCAAGCATCCCCTTGCAGGCTTGAATTCTGCAAGCCTGCAAGGGGAACCTTCTGTTTCCCACTTTCTTCTGTTGTTTTCATCATAATGGGTTGACATTCTCAAGTGTCTTCACGCCCCCATTTTTTATCATTGCTACCCCAAATGGGATCAGGATGCTAAGGTTGGGAACCACTGAGTTAAGCTGTTTTTTGCCTTATTTATCAGTAACTAACCTTTAAATTTCTTGTAATCCAAGTAATGACTCCTTTCTCCATCTTCCCTTCCTGCCCTGCCCCACGGGACACGACAGTGCATCATGGTGCAGTGCTGGGGGAGCCCACATTCTGGTGTGCCTGAGCACCCAGTGCAGCAGGAGTGGAGTGGGGCCAGGGGAACAACAGTGGATGGGTGCATGGTGCAGCAGGATGGTGCTTGGGAGCATGGTGCAGTGAAGAAGCATGGGAAGCAGCAGTGGCAGGGGGTGTGCAATGTAGTGGTTGAGGGCACCTGAGCACAGGATGCAGCAACACTGCAACACAGTGCAGGCAGGGTATATGCAGTGCAATGGGGTGTGCATCCAGGCACACTGCAGCATGGGGGGCATGAGGCTCACAGGGCACATTACCCTTGCAGCTGTAACCCCTACTAGTGAAGCATCAAGAGTCACACAGCCACCAGTCACTTTGAAATTGGATGACCCTAATGTAAAATATTATGTGTCATCCTCTTTGACTGCAAGAGACCATGCATGTGTAAAGCATGCACATATATATGTGTATGTTTGTACATGCATCTATAGATACATCCTTAATTTATGAAACAAGCACACAAATTACACCAGATGAGGATTTGACCTGTAAATCATGATTAAGTCTTGTTAGATAAGATGGCTGATAAGCCTTTGTTCTTTAAGAAAAAAAATGCTGCTAACATTTTTAGTTCTGTCAGAGCTCACAGATGTAATGAACAGTGTCCTCTAAAAATCAATTATAACAAAAAATTGTATAATATACTATTACTTTTACTTAAAAATAATTTGTACCTGCTGCGTGGCAGAGATGTTGACATTCAAGGGAAGAATAGAAACTCTCTCTATTTCTACTCAATTCTTCCTGCAGATCCTATTGCTGATATATATATAGATATAGGTAGATATGTATATCTGTGTACACACACACGTGGGCACATTTACACGAGATGCTTAATGCGCAGTAGACAAAGTCTACTGCACATTAGCACATCATGGCAAAAACTGCTAGTATGTAGTAGAATTAATCTACTGCTCATTAAGCATCACAGAAAGACTGTGCACCATTGGTATTGTGCATTAGCACCAGCTATTGCATTTATTTGCATTCTAAATTTAATGTGCAGTAGCAGCGGCACAATTAAGGCACATGTAGATGTGTCGTGTGTGTATGTGTGTGTGCATGTTTCAGTTTGTCTTTTCTTCTAGAGATACTTGCATGAATCCATTGTAGCACTTTGTTTAATTCAGTTGGATTCTCTTTCTGAGAGAAGTCACACAATGTAAAAAATAATGGACTGAATGGGTGCATATTGTTCACTAAATGCCTAGATTAATACAAAAATCTTGGGTTATACCTCATACTAGGTCTTCTTATGGTGTGATAGCAACTAAGATTGCAATTGCCTCTTGGGTCACAAGCTTAAGAGTGGAGAAAAAACAGATGTTTGTCCTTTCAGGCTTCAGCAGCTTTTAACTAACACATATAACAGAAAAAGTGTGAATCTTAGTGTACCTTACAGGAACAGCTTTGCCAGACATTAGGTTTAATCAGTTTAATCTCTTTTAAAGATATTCTAGCTCAGTCTCCCTTTTTTGTCTGCCACCTTTAAAAAAAAAAAAAAAAAAAGGTTCTGTTTTGATTATGTCAATTAGTAACCAGGTATGGTAAAATATATGGCCCCAAATCTTTAAGCAAGAGCCTGATTTCATAGTGATGATCTGAATCTTTTTCATCACTTTGGTGTGTTTTATTTTTTCCTTTCTAAGAAACTCTCTACTTTTCAAAGCTAGTAGGAATCAGGAAGTAAGGGAAACCTCACAAAAAAGTCTGATCTTATGATAGTCCAACACTAAGAGGTTTTGAGAATCTGATTAAAAACTTAATTTCTTAATCAACTACCATTAGCAAAAAGCCTACTTGAAGATGACTTATTTTTTATTTATTGTTTTTAGAAGAATCTGAAGGTGTGAGAAACACTTCTATAAGGAAAAGAAATATGTTTGGGAAAATAGTCAAAACAATTCAGCTTTTTAATCATAGGTTTCATGCAGAGTGTTCAAAGAATGAATCTTATACCAGTGGGCTCAATGGCTTCACTCCTATTTTTGTTTACATTAGCATAACTCTATTCAGTTCAATAGGCTTACTGGTTGATTTGCACTAGATCCTTGATTTGTCTAGGTTAACAAAAGGCTGATAGCCAGAAGGCTATCAGTAGCACCTTCATCTTCACCTTCACTTTCACCTTACATAGTTTTGCCATTCAGTTACTTTATATTACTGCATTTGTTTTCATCTGTATATGATCCCTGACCCTGTTTCTTTCACACATTTCCAAATGAATTTCAGTGTGGATCGCTCAGGCTTTCAAGTTAGATAAATTTTCAACCATTGTTTTCAGTTTGCTCTCCGGTGAGGTCTGAGGTCGTGTCAATTCTGATGCAAAGAGAATTTAAGGATTCCCTAAAGTACCCACTTGCAAGCACTGGAAAGCACTCACAAGACAAATATTCTAGTCTGTTGTGACTGTTTTTTGGTCTTCTATTTATGCCTTGCCCATTGTACAGTCACTATCTAACATTCAAATGTTCATATTCTAACCTATAATGGAATTTTGTCTGTTTCATACATTAATTATATTGAAAAGTGAAATAAATATAATAGCTGGTACAACATTGATGTTATTTATCTCTTACTTCCACATGGAAGCTGGCAGTATCAGCTACCATTCCAATAATGCCCATGTTGCCTAACAGGAAGAAGTGAAGGTGGTGAGGAGAGTAGTGCTTGAATACCTGACTTAAATACTTTAATTTGGAGCCGAGTTCCTAGTTTCAAGTCTTTGCAGAGTAATGACAAGAAATGTCTGCATCCAGTTTCCCTGTGTTTTTACTGGTGAATTTCCTTGCACAGTTAATTGTGAGAGTATCAAATTTTTAATTTTTTTTTTTTAGAAAAAATGGCTTAGTCCCAGTTCTAAAAATACTTATGGACATGGCTAAACTTCACTACTAAGAGTAATCCCATCATAGTCTATTGGGACTATTCACAGTGGTAAGGTTAATTGTTTTTTTATTTGCATAATAAGACCTTAGTAGAGAGAGGCTGAAAAGGTTTAATCAAATTTGTATTTCTGCGTTACCTTATTGGTTCATCCTTGCACTAATGTCTTCTCCTTGCATTTCAGAAGAGTATATGGATATCATTTCTATCTAGCTATCTATCTAGCCGTAGTTATATAGATATAGATATACACACATACATACATATACGTATTCATATGCATGTGTATATATATTCATATAAATTCATGTATGTGAGAAACACACATACATATATATCATACATACACACACACGCACAATGAATGTGTATATGTGTTTATTTTAATTTTTTTCTAAAAATATTCATCAGAGGAATAGAAAACTAAAGGAGGCACCTGGAGTTCAGCTTTTAATATTTCAGTTGTTACAGACCATCTCCAAAAGCAATGCTTTTTGTTTTTTTGTGTTTTTTCTTTCCCTCAGCAGATTTGGTGTGAAAATGTTTAGTGGAGCAGATGGAGCCACAGCTGGTAGTGTACATGTTTATCAGGATAGTTGGTATTTAGCTTCATCCAAAACTGATATCAAGCTAAAGATGCTAAAACGCAACAGTGACTGGAAGCTGTGATGATACTTCATTTGATAACTTAGGAGTGAAATTCTTTAATTTTCAATGTTGCAACCCCATAGGAGTAATTTTAATCCAGAGGGAAAAGTTTTAAATGAAAATAAAACATAGAAAATTATGTCAAATAAAATATTTAGGATTTACTCCTAATCAAATGTAATAAATAGCCTGAGGATTTCAGGTTATAACCCTGGGTATATTAAAGTATAAGGCCTAATTAACAGATAACATGCATCTGCAAATATTTAATTTTCATGTATGTTTTACAGGAAGAATGTATGTAGTTTGTATTTACTAATATGGTCTCTAGTTACACAAGAGAATATTCAACTGGATTTTAAGAGGGTTACTTCAGATAAAAAAAAGGGAAGAAGAGTTGAATGATTGCGAATGAATTGCTCACATTCTTAGTGGCATTATAATAGCACAGAGCCCAATTGTGTTAGGCACCAAACAGATGTTGTTCACGAGGCTTTGTCCTAAAGAGCTTTTTGGTCTGAAGAACGAAAAGAAAGTACATGAATGAAAAACTCAGTTTCAAGTTAGGAGTTGAAAACTCCGTATCAAAACTACGTATAAAAACCCGAATACATGCAAATGACCCAAATCCTTTTCACCTCTTACGTACCTGTGTGTTACTTAGGGATTTTAGTACCTGAAATCTATACCATCCCATCCAGTAGCAGGCATTCTGTTAAAGAGCTTTGCTTTCTTACATGCTTATTTTAGGCAACTTCATTTTTGCCTTGTTTTCTAAAACTGTCTATGTAACTAAACTTTTGTATTGTGAATTCCCCATAGTAATCCACTACAGCTATCTAATACAGGTGTGCGAAACAGGCCATATTCAGTTCGGATTCAGCCTGAATTGGGATCAGTGATTTAATTTCTTGATTCAGATCACTGTCCCGATTCAATTCAGCCGAATCAAATCTGAAGATCCGATGCTGGTTCAGAGAATCAGCGATTCGGCTGTAGACACAGCATTAAATGTTTTTTCTACATACCTCAAGGTACACTAGTTGACGAGCATTCCTTGTGAACGCTACAATGGTGGGGTACATGGAACATCCCACAGGAGTTTCGGGAGCCCCCACCCGCGTGCTCAGTGGCGGACCTGGAAGTGGACCAAAAGTACTTCCAGTCCACTTCCGGCTCTGCCACTGAGCACACAGGTGGGCCCCTCCTGCGTTCTGTCCAGGTTGGTGATCGGTCACAAGAGGACCCTAGGTGCCCCTCCAGACCCAAGAGGCACCAGTTGCTGAGCCGGGGG
This sequence comes from Alligator sinensis, assembly GCF_000455745.1. Taxonomy (NCBI): domain Eukaryota; kingdom Metazoa; phylum Chordata; order Crocodylia; family Alligatoridae; genus Alligator; species Alligator sinensis. The sequence goes on from NW_005841942.1 coordinate 566,483, forward strand.
GGACTGACACACTCCCTGATGGACCCATAAATGGACCAGAAGTCCTTGTGGTCCATTTCCAGGTCTGCTGCCAAGTGCACTGAAGGCCCCCCCCGGCCACGCTTCTGTGGGACGTTCCATCCACCCCAGCATCTCGGCATT
>NW_005841942.1:566633-606232 GCF_000455745.1 Alligator sinensis
TGCCTGGTACCTTGAGGTATGTAGAAAAAACATTTAAAGCTGTGTCTACGTCCGAATCATCAAATCTTTCTGAATCGATTCAGAGGGTTCCAATTCAGTTCAGAGAGATTAAAGCGGCTCCTGATTCAATTCGGATTTGGAGATGTGGCCATCGAATTGGGCCGAATCTCTGCCAAATCAAATCAGTGACTGAAACTTTGCACAGCCCTACTATGTATGTGTTTATCATACTTATACTTTGTTGAGGTCCTGTTGTATCTGGGAAAGCACACACATTTGGAATAATTCCACTAAATGTTGGATGGCTTAGACTAGGTGATACCTCCTTCAGCGAGGGGTTGGTCTCTTTCTGATTCTATTCTTTTTTTTATTCTTGAATGGAAAAACACAGTGTGGTTACACTTCCTTTGGTTCTGGTAGCCTAACTCTTTTATTCTTGACTGCTTAGTGGTCCATCTTCAAGAGAAGGAGCTGTCTACTCCAGCTAGAGCTGGAGCTGGCATACCTGGAACTGGAGCTGTCTCTACTCCAGTTATCTACAGTATTCTCTTGGGATATGTGAAATATGTGTCCAAACCTCTTCAGGGTGAGATAGCTTAGTTGGGAAAAATATGGACTGGTCCTCATCTTCCTTCATTGCCTGTCTGACTATTAATTCAGTTTCTTGGTGGGCATTTCATATCTTAGGAAGTTAGAGCAAGTTAAATCCTAACCAGGAGGAAGCACTGTAGTAAGTATACCCATTAAGAAAATGGGTGAGGCAGGTGTGCATCTTCTTGGGGAGAAGAAAAGAGCCATTTTCTAGATGTGCAAGGGCTGCTTACTGTTTATCCACAGAGTGAGAGAGCTATGCATCTTTGCAGAACAGAATAGATTAGACTCTGTGGAGGCGTGGTAGACACTTCAGTGAGCCATCTAGGCAGCTGAGAGGTGAAATGGGATCAGGAAGATGCCTAAGTTTGAGGTGAACAGCAAACGAAATCAAAGGTGCCTTCAAGGCAAAATAGGATTTGGGACTATGTTTCTGTATCCTGGGCTAAACTCATTTGTGATGCAGAAAAAAATAATAAAACTGCTTAATTAAAATTACACTCATCTATACAACAACTGCATTTGAACTACTGACTTTGACAGTATTGCAGGAATAAACAGTAACAAGGGCATACAGTTCAGAAATAATATTTTTTTCTGGATACAATTACTATGCTGTTTTTTCCTCCTTTGGGTTGGCTGCAAGCATAAAATCTTTAGAAGAAAATTCCAACATGTACATTTGGATTTTCCTGATCTCCATTACATACAGTTGTCTGTATAGCATTATGGTATGCATTTTTTCTCATCTCTTTTTATAGGATTATTCCTTAAGAGTCTAGTGCTCATAAAGTAAGGTACAGAGTCTGAGATGTATTCAGTTATATTTGAATCCTATAGATATTGAAGCTGATTTCACTTATTTTGTTACATTAAGTACCAAAATGTTCTACTTTATGCCCTTCCAATGTACAAGCAGCAGAGAAAAGTGTCACCCTGAGCATCTGAAGTGTCTGCATTGTAAATGACTGACTTAAATTAAATGGTTCTGCTATCTTATCCTGAACTGTAATACTAAATGGCTATACACAGATGCTTATTGCCTCTTTGTCAATGAGGCATGGATGCTACTATGTATTAAAATGTGATGTAGCCCTCAATAACAAAGACAGCAGCACACAACAAACAGGAACAGTTGGAGCTGTGCAGCCAACAGGGCAGACCTGGAGACTCTTGTATTTCAGAAAGGCTTTTAGGGTTGCCTGAGTCACAGTCTGGGACTGAGAGGTTCACAAATGGCTTAAAGCCAACTTAATCCCTCTTTTTCTGGGATGTAGCATTATAAAAAGATCAGCATCTTCAAAATTGAAGCTTCCTTCCTGCCCTGCTTCCTTGCCTCCCTGAAAAAATGATACTAAAATTAAGTAATGTTATTTAAGGATATCTGATTCTGAAAAATGGACATCTAAAAATAAACCAAACAATTAAGTTGAGCACATCCCTCTTAAAGAACATATATTCAGCACACTTATTTGATAGAGCAATTGTATAATACTGTTATAATTCTGCAAGCTGAATGAAATAATAATGCTTTAAGATGTAAATAGCTATGATATTTTATAAGGCAATAACTACCTCACTCATATTTACGCTTCTATTAATTCCACAGAATATGAACACGTGAAACCCATTAAAAATGTGATTATGCCACAGTGAAAATACAGATTATTTTTGTAACATGCGGTTCAGTAACCTTACTCTTTATCTTGCCTTTTAGCTTTTTAATGCTGTCTCAGAACTTCACTAATTGTGTTGGGCCATATTGGCTCCAAAGTGCTAAACATAACTGCAAGCATGCAAGCTTTAAATATGATTTGGTCAAATTATAATTTAGACTAATGCTTATGCACTTTAGTACATTATGGATAGATGGAATAAGTGAAAAGGAAATCCCATGTTCCTATTTTTCAATTTGATAGCATGCTTGAATTATATCCAGACTATATTTTTAAATAAAATAAAAATAAAATAGCTATTATAGGACCTAATTACGAAAAAATATATTATATGAGCTCTAAAAGTATGGAGTATGTAAGAGAATTGTGTTTCTCTCAGGCCTGGGGAACTTGCACTAAAATGCTTTGTGTAGCAATGAATATACTTCTTTAAAGTAAACCAGTATAACTTGTCTCCAGCCATATTATAGTAACATAATGTTCATTTTCCATAATGCTGTTTTTAACGGGAAAATTATGTGCAAGTGAGCTCTCTCAATAAGCATTTTCTCTAAAACTGCAGCATATTAGAAATATGCTTGTTTCTCTTTTCCAGTGAAAACTAGCACTTTATAAGCCAGTATTTATCAAAAGAAGTGCAGGTGTGAAAAATGTATATTTTCTTCTCTCAACATCATCTTTTTTATTTTGATGGCAGCATGTGGTGTATATCAAGTTGAACTTCAGCAGATAGATATTGAGCTCAATCCAGATGTAGTTTCCACAACAACTAGCATTGAATACTCAAATCATAGTAAATATAGGAAAGAAATATGCAAGTGAAGACCAAATCTTGCTTACCTAGTTCGTTTCATGTAAGTTTTACATGACCAGCAGGATTTAGGCCTTGTAAAAGGAGATCAGAATAAAAAGAATATTCCAAACTGTAGTGTTCCGTAGAGATGACAAGAATTATTCCGACTAGGACAAAGCCTGTATTTCACTTGAGCTTTGTAAATAGTTTGTAATCCATGATTGTGGTGAAAAAAATGAACTAGACTGGTGGTAGGTTTAGTCATTACTATAAAAAGAAAATAAAAGGCCTTGTAAAATCCATTTGCTTTGATTAAGAGTTGAAGATTAAAACTTAATATGGCAATGCATGAAGAAATTAATATAAATGTATTCTAAGAAAAAACTGCTTTTCACAGATTCATAAATGTTAGGGTTGGAAGGGACCTCAGTAGGTCATTGAGTCTGACCCCCTGCCCTGGGCAGAAAAGAGTGCTGGGGTCAGACAACCCCACCTAGGTGCTTGTCCAGTCTCCTCTTGAAGACCCCCAAGGTAGGGGAGAGCATCACCTCCCTTGGAAGCCCATTCCAGATTTTGGCAACCCTTACTGTGAAGAAGTTCTTTCTAATGTCCAACCTAAAGCTGCTCTCCATCATTTTGTGGCCATTGTTCCTAGTGACTCCAGGAGGTGCCCTAGTAAATGGAGCATCTCCTATTCCCTGCTGCCCTCCCCAATAAATTTTTAGACAGCCGGAAGATCACCTCTCAGCCTTCTCTTGCAAAGGTTGAAGAGATCTAAGTCCTTCAGTCTCTCCTTGTAGGGCCTTGCCTGCAGGCCTCTGACTCTACAAGTGGCCCTTCTCTGAACCTTCTCAAGATTCTCCGCATCCCTCTTGAAGTGCAGTGCCCAAAAACTAGGTGCAGTACTTCAACTGTGACCTGACCAGTGCTGCATAAAGGAGAAGCATCACCTCCCTGATCATGCAACTGCTAATGCATAATAAAGTGCAGTTAGCTTTGTTGATCACTTTGTCACATTGGCGACTCATGTTCATCTTGGAGTCAACTATGACTCCAAGATGCTTTTCCGCTGCTGTGCTGCTGAGAAGGTGATCCCCCAGTCTGTAAGTGTGTTGGTGGTTCTTTTTGCCCAAGTGCAGCACTTTGCACTTGTCTTTGTTGAACTGTATCCTATTTCATTCTTCCCATTTTTCCAACTTGTCCAGATCCACCTGTATCTGTTCCCTACCCTCTGGTGTGTTAACTTTTCCCCATGATTTCGTATCATGTAATACCCAAGGGTTTTGGTTTTTTCCTCCATATGATTACACCTTGACATACCTGTTGTCTTCAGGAGTGTCTTAGTAGGGAAGAACTAACTAAAGCACACCCTGAAATCACTAAGATAGTCATTGTTGAGCCAATGGGAGTGAAGATCCAAATAGATCTTTTCTTTAGTGCAAAGTTTCATTTTACAGAAACTATAAAACAGTTGTTAGTTGTTCTTCAAGCTACTTTCTCATCCATCTGCTTCTCAAATGAAGCTTGAGCAAGGGAGAGCTATTGACCAGTTCTCTTACTGGTCAGTCTTAACTCAGGATGTCTCCCTCAAGTCAGGAAAGGGAGCCTAGCTTACAGTAGCCCTTTTTTATAGAAGAAAAATGGTGACAGTTAAGACCCTTTTTCTTTTTCTTTTTTTCCATATACTGCAGTGGACACAAATAGATCTTCCTCTTGGACAATGGAAACTAACTCGGTAGCATTCTAATGTCTCTAACTATAGACCTGGAAGATTATCCACAGACAGTAAAAAAAAAAGAAGAAAAAAAAAGATTTATCTCAGGACAGAGCTTTTTATTCTGGGATCCTACAGCTGTACAAACCCATTATTCCACTTTAAGTACTTGTAAAGTTTCCAAGATAACACATTTTCCATGTGACAATCACGACTAATTCAATTGCCATTCAAGCTGTGTGTGTAAATGCTTGTCCCAAGCTTGTTTTCATGCAAGTCCAGAGCCAAGACCAACTACCAGGGGCAGGCAATTATTTTGGGTGGAGGGCTGCTTACTGAGTTTTGGCAAGACATTGAGGGCCGCATGACAGGCAGCCCAGGGCAGATAAATATTAATTTTCTAAATTTTTTAGGGGCCCTGCAGGCTGGATAGAATGGCTTGGTGGGCCGCAGCTGGCCCGCGGACCACATTTTGCCCAGCCCTGAACTAGACCCAGGATAAATCGGATGTCTCCTTTTACTCAGACAAACCAATCATTCCAGGCCCAGGACGTTCTAGAAGAAATCTACTCTCTTTGTTCTCGGAGTTAAATGCAGTGGTGCCACATCTTGCAATAAATATTACCAGGAATCTTTGTATTTTAAAATTCTCAAAGCTTTAGCTGATGGATTGTTAGTTTGTTAGCCTTTACTACTAGCCATCCTGTTTATGGAGAAAAGCTTGAAAATATGAAACAAATGTAATCTAGTGGTTCAAAAACCTTAAGAAAAAGAGTTCTCTTTTTTTTTAATCTCATGATTTTTAAGCTAGTTTTACAGCTTTTGCAGCCTGGGTATCTGGAGGAGGGGCAAGATTGCAATGTAATGTAACACGACCAACCACAGAGTTTTTTCATTCCCACAGTAAGTCAGAATCCCAAGGGAAAGCTATTTCTCAAACAGGGAAGGTTCAATATCTAATAGGTTTCATGCAAAAGTATGGTACCTACAGGAAGGACTGTAGGTAATAATTGGCCTAAATATGGTCTTCTTACCAATTTTTGGTATAAACACATTGGCTGGATGTGACTTTTAGGGCCTTGCTACACGTTCAAATTAAAGCTGAATAAAAAACAGCTATAGACTTGTTATACATTTTCAAGCACTAACTTTATAGCTGGTTGACTCTTTTTCTAGCTGGATAGTTATTTTTATTGTGTGATAATTACTTTGCATGTGTGGTTGGTGTAAATTTATTATGCGACTAACCAGTTAATTGTGTGATAATTACTTTGCACTCGTGGCTGGTCTTAATTTGCATGTGTAACCAGGCTAAATGTATTGCATGATTAACAGGTGAATTGCATAATATATTTAATCCGTAGCAGAGGCCTTACATACATAGATTTAAACTTCAGAGAAATTATATAACATTTCAGATTGACACCGCAGTGAAATAAATATAGGAGCACATATATCAGAACAGTTGTTCCAGGGATTTCATAGTCTCAAAGATGCCAGTGCACTGCTTTAAGCCTGTTTCACACTGGAAAGTTTTCCTTTATCAGAAAACTAATACCCTTTTATTTAAAAAATGAAACATTATATTCTGGAAGATTGTTGTGCAGTACCTTCCAAAGTAGAAGAGGAAACAAATCATTAAATTGGTCAGTTGGTAGGATCTCCAGTGTCATCAACTCCAATCCCTGCATTTTATTCCTAAATGTATACAGGGTCCTGTGTATATTAATTCCAAGTTAATTATGTGATGCTTTTCTAAAGCAGCACAATTAGTCACCAAAGATGAGTCACTGTTTCTCTAATTATTTCATATTCTGAATTTATCAGAAGTTTTGTGACTCCAGACCATGATATAGCCTGAAGTCAACCTATTCACTCTTACATAGGTGTATAGATTTTAAGAACATAAGGCAATATTACGATCATATAGGCTTAATTTTTCAAGAAATTAAACATTATAGTTTCACCTGTAAGCTAAATATTAGATTAATAATATTTTGGGTCTTAAAAACTTACATTTACTCTACCTTAAAAGAAAAAACTATTTTAACCATGCTAAAACACCTTTATATAAATTTTAAATGAAAGTAATAAACTCTTTTGAGCATCAAATGTGACAGAAAAGAAAACTGACATATGAATGAAATACTAAAGGGAAAAAAACTATTTTATTTGTATTTAATCAAAATATAGTAGATAAAACAGTTACTTCAAAGGAAAATTCTGAAATAATAAATATTATTCCGTCATCAGGCTAATATGTTTAATAGGCTTCTTCTGTGGTCCATTAACTTAATATGTATTTTTTTTTCTGTTAGCCATCATTGCAAAGTAATTTTATATCCACTAATGTCCTGAGTACATTATAATCAAACAGGGACTTGCAGTCAGAATCAAACAGGTTTTCTTTGATTCTCAATTGTCTATCATTCCTGTACAAATATAGTGATTTAAAGGATGGAATATCATGATTGCTTCTCAAAATACTTGTATTATGTCAGGCTTTCCATACTAACCGGGGAGCTTGTTTAGGTTGCTCTTTGATAGAATACTTACCATTCCCCCCACTCTCCTTTGCCTCACAATTCCCCCCAAATTGGTAAACTTGATTACACTCTGGTTGAAGAAGAGCTGGGAGAAAGAAGGATAGAAACATATACTGGGATATTCAGGGGAGGAAATCTCTGTTCCTCCCATTGGCCATCCAGAAAAGAATGGATTCTCTCTCTTCCAGAATTTAAACATCTGTCTGGGTATTTGAGTGTCTTTTTGTCTACTTGTCTCCAGTGATATAGACATAGTACGGCTAGTACAGGAGTCAACTTATAGGATGCTGCAGGGCTGACCAGTTATCAATTTGGGGTGGAGGGGGTGGTCAGTATTGTTCATGTGGTGCTGTGATAGACTAATAAGGAGAAAGAGGCAGGGTGAAGAGAATCTAATTCACATTTTGGTTAATTATGGTGGGAGCTATTAACCCTGACACTAGAGCTACTTCAGTGCCTGGTGTTTAAAAAAATTTAAGGCTGCAGATTACTAGATCAACTGAATGTCCACTACATTGTCTTGGTTCCATGGGTTTACTCACATGAGTAAGAGCTTGCAAGGTCAGACACAAAGGAGTGTAATGAGAAATTATAAAGACTTAGCACTTCTGAGTCATTTAAACTTAACTAGCCAGCTGCTAATCTTTTAACAATTGAATTAAACTAGAAGTGTTACTGGCAGTGACAATCATAGGTGCCTGTTCTGCTGTCAAGAATGTATTTCACCAGTGCATGCATAAGACATTTGATGTTGTCAGAGTCAGACAGGCTGTTTATGGCCACAACAGTTTGGGCAGATTCTGGGCTTCATTTGGTAAGTGGTGATCTTTTCCTTACTTTTTATTATAGTTATTGTTGTTATTTCAATTACAAAGTGTTTGATAAGCCAAATATACACTTTACTTTTCAGAGATGTGGAGTGCAATGTATAATGTGGATGATGTATCATAAATCCTGCAATAGTTTTGAGCTATAGATAATGACTTCTGTAAAAATTATGAGTATACCAGTTGAAAACTTTTTATTGGCATGATCATTTTAAGTCAAAATGCTCCCTTTCGAAATTGCTAAAGAAGGAAAGAAAGTCACATAATCATTTCCTTTTGAAATCTGTCATATCTGTACGGATAATATGTCCTGTATTTTGTTAAAACAATCTTTCCAGTGTAAGTGGTTATGGGTTTTGCCCTTTCACACCTGCAACAATTTGGGCAATCAGAAGGAAACAATGCAGGAGAGGCTAAATTGATCTTTAAGAAATGGAGTTGAAACTCAAGAATCTCCCAGCAGTGATTAAGATAAGTGATTAATCCATAAAAGCTTCACACTGAGGGCCCATTTATATAATTCATGCTCATGTTCTTGAGCACTTACACACCTGTGTTGATTCATATATGAACACTCATATCATTTTAAGACTATTTTGGGGTGGGGTTTGTTCATTTGTTTGTTTGTTTTTGTTTTTGTTAAGCTCAATAAACCAAAATGAGCCTGATTTAAATCAAAGGATTGATACAGTCTTAAAAGTTTAATCATTATATTATCTATTATGTTCAGGTCAGATCTTTAGCAGTATTAGAATTTCTAAAGATACAGATAGATGCCTGGTAACAACGATTTCAGAGGTAGAAAATCAGACTTCAAGAGATCAACAGTGTCCACTGATTTTGAGGGTTCCATTTGAGACAACCAGTTTTTGTTTTTTGGGTTTTTTTGTTTGTTTTTAAGAACCTTTAGCATTTTATAGTACTTTATAGACCACTCTTCTACAAGATATATTATCTTGTCGCATTTAAAATAGTTTAATAGAGCCTTATTGCACAGAAAATATTTCTGTCCTTAATTCAGTACATTCACATTTAAAGTTTTTGATTTTGTTTGTTGTTGTTTTCCCCCTAGGATTTTCCCCCTCCTATTTAATGGGCCTAAACAGTCCCTCTTCATGTTTAAATGTAGAGATGCTTCCAGGCCTCTGTCCAGCCTCCTTCTCTGACTCCCCAGGAGACTTCTCATGAATTGTAGTTTTGTTAGTGGAAAGAAGGCAAACAGAGATTAGGAGAGATTACAAAGGACAAAATTCCCCTATGGAAATCCAGTTTGGAGTTGATACTCCTACAAATATGTTAACTCTTGGGCAGAATCCCACCATACTATGCCACAGCACCTGCTTGATAAATTAAGAGCTGAAGGCAGACAAGGATAGTAGAGTCCCTGGTTGAATGATTTCTGCTTTAGTCACACTGCCAGATTACTTTGGTGGGTATGCAGAGGGCATAAAATGTTAAGAAAGATACACTCTGGGTGCATCTAAACAAGACACTTACTGCGCAGAAGCTTGTTACTTCTGCGCAGTAGTGTCACCGGGCATGAACCGTGACATGACACTCCTGCATAGTAATAACAAGCTGCTGCACAATAAGTGTCACCAGGCAACTGTGCTAGGATGTTGCTGCACAGTAACACCAGTTACTGTGCAGTCATTTACTATTTGGTTATGCAAGTGACTACACAATGACTGCATAGTAACAACTGTGCAGTGGGTGTCTCGTGTAGGCGTGCCCTCTGCATTTCCAGTAAGTACATAAGAATCATGAGAATCAGTGTTGAACGTTAAAGTAACTATTGAGGATTTTCCCAATCAAAACTTGATTCATACTTTACAGCTTAAAGATACAACAAAAATAAGATATTAATGCAATTAATAAGAATTCATAACTGTATAGATAGACATTTATGTCCTTTGCCTCTTGGGTAATTATTTTTTACTCTTCTTTTGTCTTTAGCAACAGTCTGGGACTTTGGTGGAAAGAATTAATATAGGTAACGGGCTGTGAGTAGAGTACTTATTCTGGCTCTGATTCAACAAGCTTCCCTTTTAGCGAAACACTTAAGCATGTGCTTAAATTTACTTAATACCAGTTGCCATCAGTGTCTGCATAAAGTACATGGTTAAATACCTGCTTAAAAGCTTTACTGAATCAGGACCTTTCCATATATTTAATTTTAAACACTTGCCTGAAAGTGCATTTTCTCTTTCCCCTCACTCTATAAACAGATTAAACTGTTTCAGAGTTTTTTAAGAGAATGAAGTAAAATATATGGTGGTTAACAAACTGCCAAAAAGTCATAAAGTCTTTTTTTTTTTTTTTTTTTTTTTGGGGGGGGGGGGGGGTTGTTTCTTTAAACAGAAAACTAAACTAAACTTTTTTTTCCTTACTGATGATTTAGTTTAGCTAGATCATCACTAAGATAAATCATTGGATAAATCATTTGACTAGAAAAAAATTAAGCCTAGCGAAACTAAGCTTTATGAAGCAAATGAAGTCAGCCTAGTGAAATTAAGCTTTATGAAGCAAATATATTCAGCCATTTGAGAAGTATGATTGCTTTCAGCATTAGTACTTAAATGTTAGTTTAACAATCCAGTTTTATGATTTTGTATTGCAATTACCACTTCAGTAAAAATAACAAGATAAAGGTTAATGCAGACAATAGTTTTTTTCAGAATACTCTAGAAAAAACAGTGATCTTAAATCTTCCTTGTTTTTGTGTATTCTTACTCTTCATTCATTTCTTGAAATGAGGTAGCTGCTTTTTAAAGCAGACCATGTTTTAGTGTTTTGAAGAATTTAAGAAATTAATGCTTTTCTAAATGTAATCCCTTCCAAGAAGAAAAAAGGTAAAGGTCCTCACCAAGCATTTATCCTGTTAATGAATGACTGAATGATTTATAAAGTAACATTCAAACTAATTTCACTGAGGAGGTCGGAGCAGATCACATTCTGAATTCATTGCAGATTAGGCTTGATTAATCTGTAACCTGGCATTCTACTACCATTGAGATTTGTAGCTTTTGAGGGTTTGTTTTATTTTGTTGTGATTTTTTTTTTCTTCCAAAGGTGGATCATTTTGATTTAGTTTGGGAAGTGAATGGAAGTCACATTTTTCTTTCTGAAGTCTGCTATTAATAAAGGGCAGTCCCTGCACAGGTCTTTCATTGGGTTTATTGAAACCTCTTGCTCTTGCCAGAGTAGGTGATGAAGGGACTATGTGAGCTCAGTTCAGTGAGCCATTGAGAAATAGGTTATAGTTTTCAGGAGCAATAAGGGTTTGGTTTGGTTTGGTTAGGTCCTGAGATGGAGCTTTGAGTTATCATATAGCACATCACTCAATAGTGATTAAACCTCAAAAGGTTCAAAAGAGTGACCATTTCATGAGAGAGAAAGAATACTTTGTCTCCTTGCACCCCTTCAACTTTGTGTGTGACCTTGATACCGGTTTCTCATCTGTCTTTTAAAACAATGCAATTAGAAAGCTTTATCCTTTTCTATTCTGTAGTCTGAGCCCCTACAAAAAGCACACAAATCTATATTCGTAAGAAAGAAATGTTGATATCCAAGAGTGAAATACAGCTTTTCACCATTTTCATGCAAATGCAGAGAGCAGAATTTAATTTTATGCATCTAAATGGTAGTGTTCTATCATAAATAGCATTTTTGCAGTTGTAGAAAGGTTGAGACTTGAGTATGCACAGTAAGCTATGCATAGGCCAGGTACACAGCTATGTATGCATACCATTATGAACATGTATGTGTGTCTAAGTTGTGAAAACAAAACTGGCTAGAAGTCTGGCCACCCAGAGGGAGGTTGAACCGCCACCTTTAACTTTCTGGCATGCTGCTCTAACCACCATGCCCCAGGTTAGGCACTACCCAGTCCCCTGTTCAGCACTCCTTTTGCAGCTGCCCTGCTGGGTGCCTAAGAGAGGGAGCTATATGGAATCAGGAAGAAGAAAACAAAGTACAGGGTATGCATCTTAGTGGGTGTGTCTACACGTGATATTAATGTGATGCAATAAGCTCTGGCACATTTCACACCGGAATTTATTGCTCCCAGGTGCAGTGTTTACACATGTGCCCGGGACCAGACCATGTTGAGCCGGGGTGGCACAGCCTCAGCTGGCAGGGGGCTCAGCAGGGTCCGCCTGCCAACCTGGAGCTGTTCCCCCCAGGAAAATGTGCTGTGGAGGGGCTGGCTGGGGCACAAGTGTGCCCCAGTGTGGAGCTAGCCAACAGGCAGCCCCTGGACTGTAGCACCCTCATGCCTCAGCCAGCCCCATCACCGTCTACACATGTGTTGCACTAGGTAGGATAGTACTTGTATCAGGCAGTACTGTTCTACGGCAGAGTTAGTGAATTTACTCCGGCCTAATAGGAGTGCACATGTAGATGGTGACAATATACTGTGGAGCTAATTAGTCAGCTCCTCAGTAAATCCTCTCTTGTAAATGCACCCAGTGAGAGACATACAGACCTACAAGAGATTAGGCCCTGAGTTCTACCTGTGACCCTTATTTCTAGTGGAAGTAAAACTTCCTTTAGCTGTCTTAGCCAGTGACTCTTAAATGAAAGCTGCAGTAGCTCAGCATCGAGAGTATTCCCAGGGTACACATCTGCAAGCAGGAAATACAGGCTTCCCCATTTGCAGTCATCCTGCAGAATCAGGCTCCTGAGGCCCCAGTAGTGACAGGGGCCTGACCCTGCGGGACAGTGGGCAATCCCTGTGATGCCCAGTGAAGCAGATTGGCTGTACTGAGACGCACCTTTGCACAACTGATCTTGCTCCACATTCCAGGTCTCTTTATAGCATTTGTTGTAGCAAGCTAAGGGTTCATTGTGAGAAGGATAACACCTATATGAGAGTAAGAGTCTCAGGTCTCTGTTCAAGGCTATCTGTAATGTGGATTCAGGCACTTAACTGTTCAATTCACCATTGATTATGTGAATAGAGTAGGGAAGGATATGGGAGGAGCCTCCTTATTGGGACTACTTGTAAGTGCTACAGAGTCAGGGCCCAAAATGCAGTCTTCTAATTTAGCTGATGCTGAACACAAATTGAGCTGTCAGAACTTCCTGGAATGTATTTAGTTCCATTGCAATGGTAGGGTGTATTCTGGCATAGTTAGGAGGATAATATTGAAACCAGAGGATAAATGATATCTACACTTAAGCTTGCTTAAAGATTTCCATTCTAACTCCTTTAATTTCCTGACTGAAATTTTCCAGACCTGAGCCTCTGATGAAGGTAAAATTTTGTTTGTGTGGTGGAGGAAGAAAACTGCATATTTGAGGGGAATCAGTGGTGTCAAAAGAGTTCGTAGAGGGAAAAATACACTTTTCTGATTTAAAAAAATATATATTTTGCTGTAATTTAAATGGCTGTAGCACCAAATGGTCTGGTATAGAAAGCTGAGTTTGCTAAGGAAATAATCATCACTAATGTTCCTCTGAATTCAGGCTTTCATCTGGCGCAGTCAGCAGCCTTTGGAAGTTGCACATCATGCACATGAAGTACATTTTGAAGAGCCCTACCTCATTTGCTGATTGTTTGTACATTGATGAACTCTTTTTGGCAAGCACAGAGTTATAACTATTAATAAATGTTTTATTTGTACAATGCATAGCATGGGATCTACTAGATACATTCCTTCTACTGATATTAATATAAGCATTTGATTCTATTTGCAAACTGTGCTACAGGTACAATATGTAGGTAGAATAAGTTTAAAAGGTTACTATTACTAGCCAGAGGCATCATATACCAAAATCTGTTGCAGTTCCCTCACGCTTTCTCCCTTTGAAATTTAGTTTAAAATTTAGAAGGTATACTTGTATCAAAAGCCATTTATCAATTTCTCCTGTGCCCCACACCATTTACAATATTTCCTATAGTTTTGTGATCTCCCCAATCCTTTCTGGTTGATCCCACAGGGAAGTTATAATTTTGAATTTATTATAGTCTGCTGGAAGGAAAATGATTGTGATGTCACAAACCATCTTTATTACTGCACAACAGGATCAAGGTTAGTCATAGAATACAGAAAGAGAAGAAGTCTGTTGCCTTGCTGCAACACTGGTATCTTTGATAAATTGATTTAAGTGGCGAGAAGTGTTGGGCAATAACACAAATAAATCGATTTAAGGTTGATAACTTTTCTGAGTGGAACATTTAACATCTATACCATACAAAGTAGTTTCTTATTTTTTGAAAGTGCACTTGAAAATTTTTGTGTGCTGCCAGGCTAAATCAGAGTGCTGTTAGTTCTATGGAAGAACAGAGACCAAAGTCATTATTAGGTGTATACATATTTAAGAAAAAGCTCTCTATGTTACGAGGGTGTAGGTTGTAGCCATGTTGGTCTAAGGACATAGGTAGACAAGGTTCTTTGGATAAATTTGATATTTTTTGTTATACCAACTGAAATAGTTGGAAAAAAAATGTCTTAGCCAGAACCACCCATCCTAGCCTTCAAACAAGCACCGAACCTCACTAACCTCATCACCAGATGCAAACTTCCTACAGCCCAAAACACACCAAATGGATCTAGACCATGCCATGACAAGAAATGCAAAATCTGCCAACATATCTCCAGTACCCCCACAATTACAACAACCCCACAACAGAACCATCAGCATTCCTGGATGTTAAAGCTGTACCTTCAGAAATGTAATGCATTGCATCCATTGCACCAAATGCCCCAATGCAAAATATGTAGGAGAGACCAAACAACAACTGCGCACCAGAATGAATGCACAGTGGAAATCTATCAAAGACAAGGATACCCAACTTGCTGTGGGAGCACATTTCTCACAAGAAAACCACCCTATCTCCAATCTCTTAGTTCTAATCCACAAAGGGAATTTACAAAGCCTTTTCCACAGACAAGCCTATGAACTTCATTTCATCAACCTCTTGGATACAAAAAATCAAGGACTAAATATAGTCATTGGATTTATGACACATTATAACCTGCCTGACATCTGACTCCCCAGGTACCGCTCCACTATTTACCTCCTACATTCACCCGCCTTCCCATCCACCCAGCTTGTCTCTCACCCACTGACTCCTCAGTTTATATCTTCACTGATTGCCTGTCTTGCCTGCAGCCCAGCCTCTGGCTTCTTTACTATTCATTCAGTCCAGGAAGAGCACACACCAACTGCTGATGCTTCCTCAGCCTGACAAAAGGTTTTTAAACCCGAAAGCTTGCTAAGAAAAAATGTCTCCTACTATTTGAGTTCTAATAAAAGAACTCAGATTTGCCAAAAGAACCTTGTCTATGTTACAAGGGCACTCTTCATCAGGGACAGTTTGAAAGCATCATGCTATCGCTTATGCCTTAGTATGGCACAGGGAAGAAGAAAATCTCCTTAATCAGAAGGGCAGCTTTTATACTACTAATTTCTCGAGCTCCTGGAATATCTAATTTAAGAAGAAAGAACATGTTCCTTTATTAAGGACGTGCCTAGTAATCATCATAGGTTTTTCTTTTTATGTCGGAGAAAGAATGAATCCTCTGTCTAATAATCCAGTACATATTTCCCTCTTCTCTCACACTCTAACATGGGACTGAATGGCAGAAAAATTTGGAGTCGGTAAAACACAAGAGGTGTAGTGAAACCCCTTGATTCTTTAAGTGAGGAAGTCAAGCAAAAGTCATTGGAGGTAGCTGCTGATATGCTTCAACCAGCTTGATAAAGTGTGTCATATATCTGGGAAATGAAGTTTTGGAGGTTGAAAAAGTTTAATATAATATGTCCACATAAAACTGTGTGTCATTCCCCAGGAGAACTAAATGGTGTGAAATGATTGCCTTGTTTTTACTAGATTTCTGGATACAGCAAATAAAAACAATTGGCAGATACATGTTCTCATAACACTGATTTATAATTTTACCATGAGCAAACTTATTGGAAAAATTTACAGTGGTATCCTTGCACATGTTCATAACTTTAGATAAAAGGTGAAAATTTTAAGAGATACAGATTGTATAAACATTTGTTTTGGTACGTTCTTAACCTGGCTGCTGATGGTACTGTTTTTAGCTTCATGCAATGTAGGTCCATTTTTCTAGAACTTCTTTCAAGAAATATTTAATATTTCAGCATAAGTATATATAAAGATGAAAACTGGATTAAATCTGAAGAGATGAAGGATACTCTAATGGATTCTTCTGTTTTATTATTAAGATTATAATGAAGGAAAATATATATCTTAATTCTGACATGTATGAGTTGAAACTACATTTTCCTTCAAAAAATCATACCAATATAACAACTGAATTGAATTTGTCTCGTACTAAAAATCAAATAACATCATACTTGTATATATTAATTAGTATATGATACTTACTTAAGCTGTTCTGATTTGCATTATCAGAAGACCTGGCCCTGAGTTTCCATATTGAATCAATAGAGTAGGAAAGGCCCCATCAACCTAGGATGCCTAGAGCAAGCCAATACAGAGTCATGACCAAATCCCAAACTACTTTTCCTTTGGTTACCCAGTCTGTCTCCATTCACATGGAATCTGAAGACAAAGACTCTTTTTTGACTAATAAAGAAATGGTGATGCTTTAATTAACATATAATATTTTTAAGACACAGATGTAGTTGAGATATTTTCCCACTACTTGTGTAAACTGGAAAAATTTCAGTGACTTAAGTGAAAGTAGGGCTAGGCCCCAATAGGAAATAACAGTAAAAATCTCATGTGGTTACTGAGTTAAAAAATTACCACAATGTAAAGTAATGGATCTTCGGTCTGCATTACACTCTCTTTGGAATAGCAAGAATCTCTTCAGGCAGAGTTGAGAAAGAAAAGATAGACTTTTTAATCACCAAGAGAAAGATGAGTAACATATGTTTGGTTTGTTAGAAATAGGAAATCCAGCAAAGGGACACAGAAGGGAATGACATAATTCATTTTTGCAACTCTGCTCTCAGCAGCTGCATTTCGGATTGATTTTACACAAATCAGTGCCAGATTATTGTCATTGCTATTCATTTGATATCTGTTTGCTAGAATAATTGTTCTTGAAGCTGACTATTCTTTGAATGGCAAGTTGTATAGTGGAAGAGTCCTAAATGTATGGAGAAGAGCTCTATATGAAAAAAAATATTTCAGTCCACAGTTTTGTTACTTCTGTATTTATTCACTATTTTTCAGTAGATTGCTGTTTATACTTCATCAGACATAGCTTTTAGCCATTAGTACCCTGAATTCTCTCCTTAGTTTGTGGGGCATAGGCACTGATCTCTTTTCTGATGTGGTCAGAAATGTGGAAATAAACATTTTATGAAGTAAATAAAGTCTCGTTAACATTATGCAACAAAATGGAGTTTCATTTTATGGAACTACTTAAATGAACCAATTGGATAGGGTGAATTCCTTCTGTTAGTTGTACTCCAGGCAGCTGTGTTTGGACCCAGACACTGAATCCATGTTTGAAACAGCACACTTAGTCTTTTGGCCTCCCTTGGAATGGGGCAGGTTCCAGTGACTATCTCTGCTTTGGCCCTTTAGACATGCTTCTGAGATACAGACTGCATCTGGTGTCATTGATGAAGCATAAGAACCATACAGCATAGCATACAAGCATAGCAACCGTACAGTTGCTTGTTGCTAACACTACCACTCCTATATCCCCAAGAAACCCCATTCTTTCAGACTCATCTTCATAGATATTCTCATTTTTAGTTTAGCAGTGATGTTGCAATGAATCAGGGTAACAAATTCATAGAATCATAGAAAATGAAGTTTGGAAGGGACCTCAGGAGGTCATCTATTCCAACCCCCTGCTCAAAGCAAAACCATCCCAAACTGCATCATCCCAGCCAGGGTTTTGTTAAGCCGGGCCTTTAAAACCTCCAAGGATGGAGATACCACCACCTCTCTAGGTAACCTGTTGCAGTGCTTTACCACCCTGTTAGTGAGAGCGTTTTTTTCCTAATATCCCACTTAAATCTCCCTTGCTGCAACTTGAAACCATTGTTTCTTGTTCTGTTATCCGTCACCACTGAAAACAGTCTAGCTCCATCCTCTTTGGAAAGACCCTTCAGATAGTTAAAGGCTGCTATCAAATCCCCTCTCTGTCTTCTTTTCTGCAGACTAAATAAACCCAGTTCCCTCAGCCTCTCCTCATAAATTATGTGCCCCAGCCCCCAAACCATTTTTGTTGCTCTCCACTGGAGTCTTTTCCAACTTGTCTACATCCTTTCTATGGTGGAGGGCCCAAAACTGGACACAGTACTCCAGATGTGGCCTCACCAGTACAGAAATTAAAATTAAATCAAAAGCATGCCAAAAAAAGAGGAATCAGGCAGTCAGACTTGAATAGAAGGACGTTATACTATCTTCATTGTTCAGATTATTTGGATTAAAAAATGTCCTAGTATTTACATGTGTTTATTTTCTACACTACGGCTATACGAGAACACAAACAAATGTTAAAATTGAAGGTAGAGTGACTAAACAGATACGTAAAATCAGGTATCAATGGTTTTAGAAAATGAGAGAGAAACAGTTTTAGAAAATAAACTCTGTTAAAAGGTTGAAAACTATAGAAAAGTAATCTGAGGAAAAACACAGCCATTAAGATTTTGAATAAAACCTGGACAAAAATCTGCAGTATAGATACCACTGCATAGGAATAAGGAGAAGAAGGAAGACAACAAGGTACACAACATGTACCTTTTTATATTACTATTTCATGCTGTTTGTATAATTATTGCATTCCAAGCTATGATATAATACTGGGTTTTCTGATTCATTTTCCAGCATTTCACAGGCCATCCCAATTTAACTACAACACACAAACCTACTTTCAGGTTCCTTTATAATTCTTGGCAGGCACTCTAGACCATCTCTAGTGACAGAAATTACACATAAACTGGCATAAGTGATCGGAAATTGGTTCAAATCTGCAACACAACAAAAGTTCAGTGCATATAAACTGTTTTCAAAATGCCCAAAACCAGTTTAAGATAAACCTGGATAAATATAGTATCAGACCTAACCGCTTTAGGCTAAACTGGTTTATTGAACTTCTATGCCAGAGCCCTTCAGATTCAAGTTAATTTATAGTCCCCCAACATCCCAGGATGTTTTGTACCTCCCCTGCAAACCCCACCTTCTCAGCCATGGCCCAAGCTGTCTGATCCATCAGAGCAAGGAAATGTGCTCTAGTGCCCCTTGGCTTCTAGCCTGGCCCCTGCAAGTATGTGGCTGCATTTCTGGAATCAAAAGTGAATGTCTGTTCACTTGCTTATTGTTTCGGTCTACACAGTTTAGGCTAATCTGCGAAGACTGAATTGATTCAGCCTCAGGCTTTTTCACTATGTGTACTTAGCCCTAGTGTTTAAATCTAGAATTGTTTACACTTGATGAAAACATAATTCCTCCAGGCTTGGAGGGATGCAGTATTTTTTCCCAAGGAAAATTATGACTTCAGAAAAGAGCAAGTGAAAACTGCAATCCAGCACTGTTCTAGCCGAGTGTTTTGCAAATTAATCTATGTTGAGTCACACAAAAGTAGTCAACACCTGTTTTGGGATTGGAGTCTGTATTCTTCTTTCATGTGTAGGAAACATGTTTTTTGCCCTTTCCTCTCAGAGAATGATTTGAGGAGATCTAAGACTATACCTTGCTAACAACTCCTCTGCACGGTACTATAACTTGGGACCTCCTCTCTCTTGGAATCAACATGCTTCAGGGGAAAGGTCTGTAGGCTTCCTCCTCCTTTCTTTATCAAGTTGACTTTGGAGTGGGGTAAGTGGGCAATCAAGACTCTTTTTCCCTCTGGATAGTTCCTCCAGAGCTAAATACTGTAGCCCAAGATCCTTCCCCATACTTCATTTTATGGCTTCAGTGGGGTTCAACCTCTGGCCCAAGTTCTACTATCACCTTATTAAATTTTCATAGTCTCTGTTATGTTTCAGAGTGCATCATGCATACAAGCATATAAAATTCATGTGGTATTTGGGTCAAAGCTGGAAACATCAGAACATGCATTTCAATGAAGGAAAAGTAAAAAATGGAAAGAATCAAGGAATGCTATAAAGGGTTGCAAGCAATTCAACAAGATTTTGTCAGAGAGCCATAGGGAGAGAGAGAAAACAGGCATCAGACTGATCTCTCCTCCCATCTTGTTCGTATTCCTCATGGGGAGGTGAAGAGAAGAACTCCCAGTGAAATCAGTGAAAAAATCCTTCCTCTGTCACGTGAGAACCAGATCAGGCCAGTGAATTTTTTTGATAAGTAAAGTTATGATTTGTATTCTCATTTGCAATGAATATCTTCTGATATCAGTATTCCATTTATGGGGAATGATTTCCCATACATAAGAAATCTTTGCCTCTTGCATAATTTTCTGGACCATCACGACTACAACATTAATCTTACACTTAAGCAAAAATAGCATACTTGGAGAGATGCCACTGCATGGAAAACAAGGGACAGCTTGGCAAGCTGTACTTTAAGGAAATGGTAACACTGTTGATCCACCTTTAATTCTAATGATTAATAGATTCATTAGATTGTTCCATTTGTTTTTAATCTAAACTTTACAGTACCACAGTGTAAAGTGTTACTAATTTGATTCTGTTTTATTTCAGCTTTTTAAAAGTATACTATTGGAACCAAAAAGTATTTTATACTGTGGTATGAAGCTTGTTTTTATTTAGGTTTTCACCCTGGGGACTAATTCCTTTGTGGTCATCTTTAAAATTAGCTATCTGTTAATAATGGGCTAAATGCTTTAGGTAATAGCTGTTCATAGAAAAGCATTAAAGAACACCTACAGTGACTTACGGTAATAACCATCAAACTGTCATAGACTAAGGTGACAAGCAAGAATGCTTGCAAGAAAATAAAGAAGGCAATCTTCTGAAAAAAGGAAACAAAATCTAGTATTTATAAAAGAGACTCTAAAAATGGTTAATGCTAAACATGTGAAGTTTATGCCAATTGAGTGAGTCAGATATGCTTCAAGTGAAATACTCTATTATAAGCAGCCTAATGTCACCAGTGCCTACAGGGACAGGTTGCTAGTGTTCCATGAACGTATACAGGAAGCTTCTCAAAAGAAATTTCCATTATGCAACACTGGAGCTTTAAAGAAATCCTCCTCTGTTGATCTGGTTTGTGCTTGATTTGACTTGTTAAAGACTTGAGTCATAGACCAAGTTCTTGTTATATATATTTATACTATATGGATAGGGAGAATTTCTGTAGTTCTGCATATTAATTTTCATTAAGCTATTTGTTTTCACATTACACCTCACAAAGCTGCAGTAATCCAAGGCACCGTACATTTAATAAATATTTTTTTAAACAACCCTGTGGAAAAGGTTTGCAGAGTCTTGTAGTGTGTTTGTGTCTAAAGGATGAGCATTGTCTCTAAGGACCTCAAAGTCAAATTTAAGGTTGTGTCCAGAGGATGGGCAGAGTGAATAAAGTGGGGAATACAGCATAACTACCAGTGAGAAGTGAGCATCATATACCATAAAGCAGGCTTTGCAACAAAATTAATTAAAAAACAGCCATCAATCAGCCAGATGACTAAAGTATCAAGAAAAATCAAGATATAAAGGCATTTCATGTTCAAGAAGGGAAAGTTACATCCTTTCCACACGTAGCAAGAGAGTGCTACCCAACTGGCAGCCCCTGGGCTTCACACAGCCCATAAATGGCTACTACCTATCTCAGGCTCCTGCTCAGCTGCTCCTTATACAGTCACTCCTGCCACTGCTTCTGTTGGGGTCTCCAGCTTCCACTTCCTGCCCCTGGGGGTGTCCACAGCCCATGTGTAGCATGGTCCTTGACTATACAGACATTGGACAGCTCTGTAGAGTTACATCCTGCCTTTACATAAAACCTGTGCTAGCTGCTATAATCAAAATTTGGTTTAAGATATGGACACATTAACTAAGGAATACCAGTTAGCAGAGTCATTCTCAAAGTCAGATTATCTCCATGTTTTATATAAAAAAGTTCTAAAGGCACATTGATCCCATTTAAGCTATGCAAATGATGTGCGTAAGAATTTTGTTTCCTAAAGGATACAGATTCTGGTAATTAATAAATGTCTAGGAATATTAACAGATTTCAATGAGGCACCTCACAATCTCTCATTCAGCTAAGAAAGAATGGATCAATGGGGGGAAAAAGTAACTTCAAGAAGATATTAAAATAAGATTTGTCCTTATGATCACCAATTTTATTTTATGATTAATTCAGTCATTTGTAGCTCATCAGAACAAAAGGTGAGTTTTTCTGCTTCTTTTATTATATAAGAGTCCTTTGTGCAAGGCAGCTTTCATTGAATGCTTGAATAACCTTCTCATTACTATTCAGCCAGGACTTGAGCAAAGAAGCCTGGCTTCAAGTGTAAAAAGATGGCTTCAAGTGTAAATCTGCATCATAAAATAAGCTAGTGAATGGTTTTATTGCTCCACAGTGTAGTTTCTAAGACCCAAATCCAACTCCACCTTTAGACATGTAAGTAGCCTTATGTGGCTAACTTTATTGGGATCTATTATATGGCCATTTATCTATTTTTAAAGGAAAATACAAAAACATTGTTGTGGGTAGAAGCAAGAGCTGGAAATCAGGGTACCCTCTCTTGCCAGGACAATGCCTGTCTCACTGAGACACAATCTCTTGTTTGCCCTCCTTTGAGCCCCATATACCTTCTCTTGTTTTCCAGTTTCAGTAGGGGCAGTGCTGGTACTTTGTTGGAAAGATTAACTTTGTTGATTAACTCCTTCTAGGTCATGGGGTTTGGTACTGAGTCTCCCTGGGCAAATGCCAGGGTCAGCAATGTTTTCTGACACAGCTTGGGTTGAAGATGGAGCAGCACTAGGATCCTGCCATCACAGCTTCTCCCGGCTGCTACTTCTTTGCTTTACCCAGTCATGGATATGATATGGGTGAAGCAACAGTCGCAGAGCAGCATGAGCAAAACCCCCAGTGCTGAACACTGCTGAAATCCCCATTCCGTGGGCTAGATCAAATGACTCCCAGATCTGGCCTGTGGGTTTTGATCCCTGTTCTGATGATTAGGCTCGTTGACTAAAAGGTGGGAGGGGTCTTCCCTTCTCTTCCTCTTTCAGTCACTAGTTATCTTTTTTCTGTGACTGACATTTTAGAACTTACATAGGCTTTTTACACACCTCTCAGAATAGCGTTGCAGCATGCAATTATCAGAAAGGCAAGGTCAGTTTTGCAGCAAAGAATTGCGCATTGGCCACTACATAACTAACTTTATCTGCTTAAAAGGGCATTGCATTTGAACCTACCATATTTATGTGAATATAAGATGACCCTGAAATAAAATAACTACCCAATAATTAAATTCTATATATGGAAGAACTGTAAGTTTATTATAATTTTCCAGGTATAGAATTTAATTATTGGAGGTCTGCCTTGAATTTATCTCCTTCCCACTCTAGAGCAAGGAAAATAAATATGAGGTTCAGGTAACCCCCTTGCCATCTGCCACCCACAGTTTCTCTCCTTGCTCCCCCTTCCTCCACTTCTTACTGTCAGACACCACTCTCCTTCAGCACATGGAAGTAAGAGGCAAATTTGAAAACACTAACATTGAAATAAGCATACCTATAGTAACTTGCTGTGGCAGCCTCCCACTTTAAGAGGTTTGAACAGGCTGGGGAGCAGGTGGCACGTGCAGTGCGGCTTAATGAGGCAGGCATATGACCAGAAGGGTATTCCTGGATTGGAGGATGGAGCTGAGCAGCCTCACTGTAAACCCAAGCCCTCAAAGCTAAGTGGACAGTCGCTGCAGGAAGCCAGAGAGAGAACATTGCCCACCTGGAGCTGCTGCTCCCAGAACATCTGATGGTTAAGGGTAGGAACTATGGGGGTGGAGGAGGTTCCTGGTCCTGGGGAATGACCTGAAGCTACACCCTCCTAGGGTTAGATGGTATGGTGGGGCTGCCTGTGGCAGGAGTGGTTCCCAGGAAATGCCATACCAGTGCCTCCCTAGTGGAAGGTAAGACTGGGGCACCATATAGCCTCAGCCCCCATGACCTGGTGGGTTACCCCATAGAATGGACAAGCGAGCAGTCTAGGCATGTCATCAGGCCTGAGGCCCGAGGGGCATAAGGCCGAGAGCCCCAGTGAGGGGGCAGAGTAGTGGGCCCATGTGAGAAAGCTGCATAGAGTAGGATCCACGTGGGTGGGCCTGAAAGACTGCACATGGGCCAGCCTTGATTGACTAAGCTAAGTTTGGAGGGGCCCAAGAAGGTGGACTCATATGAGGGGAGAGGGCAAGTGGCTCATTAACCTGACTGGAGAAACTCTTGACTGGGTAATGCTGTGGCCAGGTCTAGAACAGTCAAAGGGTCAGAGTGCACACTGTGAGGGACACCTAGAGGTGAGGCCAGAGCCTGAGTGGCTAAAAGTCCCAGAGGAGGCCACTGCCGAGAGGGAGAAGGGTTCAAGGAACTTGGCAGGATCCAGTTTAGGTCCGAACACCAGGCAAGCAGAGAAGGAGGTCCATCATGGAGCCAGAGCCATATAGTGATGCCATCTGTGAGGCATGGGACATGGTATAAGGGGAGGTTCAGAGCCATGTATTATGCCTTTGGCATCGGGCATTAAAAAGCCCAGCCTCCCACCTTGTTAACATCTATTTCAGTTACATCAAAGGTGTGGCAGACAAGGCAGGTCGACAGACCAATAATTTGACCAGCCGTGAGATGACCCCCTGCCACAGTTGCATATAGGGAAATTATTACAGGTACCCATACATTTAGTTCATCAAGAATTGATGCAGTTTACCTCTTTTGAAACTGTTGCAAGTTAGCACAGGTACTCCATAAACATACTTTTAAGTTGTAGTTTTGTTCCTACTTATATATAGAACAAACTGTGTATGGTATTAGTTTGCAGCCAAAAGGTTCATATAATGCACTGGGCTGAGCTCCAGCAGAGTCGACAGTATTTCAAGCCATGGTGACTCCACAGCTCAGTGCTGCTCAGTATGTAGGTGTATTCCAGTTACCCCACCACAAAGGATGTGTGTATTAATTAGCTCCCAGTCATGACTGGAACCAAGAGTTCTTGTCTCAGGTCCTAGGATCCTCCAAGAACTTATATGCAGATGAGGTGCGTGGCAACCTAGTCCAGCTCCATTTAATGGAGGGTGGGTCACATTAAGAGGGGGGGAAACAGAGGGATTGTGGGTGAATTGTATGGGGCCCTGTTTGGTGTTATCAGACTTTTAAGGCTGGTGAAGAAACAGGAATCATTGGAAATGGAAAAGGTGTAGCTCAGCTGTGGAGTGAAGAGGAAGTTGAAATTCATTCAAATTAGTGGCCCACCATGATTTGAAAGAGTCAGTGCTGAGAGGGACAACAACAGTGGGCACTATTATATATCTTATTCAGATGGGCTGCACTAACCTAATCTTTTGGTAGGTTTCCATCAGTATGTTTGTCCTATCACTATGTTTGCTCATTATGGGCCATGTGTTTTATAGTCATTCTCAGTGTTGGCTGCATTTAATCAACTTCATAATTGGTTTCCATTACGGAGCACATGCTGCTTTGGCAGCAGTCTAGTGATAGAAAATGTGTTTAATGAGGTTTCCTTGTATGCAAATGTAAGACAAAGGGCTTCCCCCCCCATGCTGACTATGTCCGGTGCGGGGCGGGAGGAGGGGATGGGGACGCCTCGTCTTGTATTCAAGCAAATACAGTATATATTTTAGCATAGATACAAAGTTTTTACATCCATATCCACATGACAGCAATAATCATATATTGTTTATTACCTGTTCATGTTACATTGAGAATTTTAATAATTCTTTTTCCACGTTATACAAAGACCGGTATCAAGACCATTCATTTTAATACTTTAAATTCAGGAAATAATGTTATAGTTGTCCAAAAAACCTTACTTAGCCAGCGTGTATGCATATGTTATGATTATGATATGTAACATGTAAACAGAAAGCAATTCCAAAGAGGTGGGTCAGATGGGCAGAGCACCAGACTAAAATCAGATCTTACAGTTTTTATTTCTGGCTCTATTGATTTACTCTGTAAGTCACTTCAACTTTCTGGGTATGTAATACTCTGTTAAATGTGGATCAGACTGTTTACTATTTCTAGCTGCATTAATCTTCTCAATATCTGTGAATGGCAAGTGTTTTAGAAGCTCTAAGTATTTTTATATGCTTGATATCAATGGTGAATGCAACATTTTATGATATATTTTTGTATATTTAAAAGAAAATTGAATTGTAGCCTTGGGGCCTCTTTATGTGAAAAGTTGGTAATTGGAAAACTGTTCTCGACAGTGTACATAGGAAAATAATATGGTGCTATATCTTTTTGGGTGTGTCTACATGTGTAATTAATGTGCACTATTGCGCAGTAGCTAATGCATAGTTAACTTAATACCTGTATTTAAAAGTAGTAGAAAACCACACATTAGCCTAATGCACTGTGCAGTAGATTATTCTACTTCACAGTAAAGCGTCTTGTGTAGACATATCCTCTGTTTACAATAAAACATAATGCTTAGTTTTAGACTTAGTTCCAATATATGCTACAGTATTCATTTTTTATTTTGTGGTTTCTCAAAAAGATGTGGGTAGCGTATAAACGCTAGTAGTTCAATTTACCGTACTCCCTTAACTTCAGTGTATGTTGTGGAAAGTTTGAGGGAAGGAAGCTAAGCCTTGCTTGCCTAGTGCACACTCCTACTGATCATGAGATGCTCAATCAGAGTGAGTGTGGAAGACATACATAACCAGATCCAAATTTGGTATGAAATTATTTAAAATAAGCAAACCTTTACTAAATTATCAAAGATGTTCTGAGGGATTTTTTGGATATTGTCAGTATTGTACTACCGAACATACATGCTGAATATTTTTGCAGTGAACTCATGTTTCTGTACAACATTTTTTACTTTGTTTTCTGTCCAAAACTAAGTCTAAAATGCTGTGACACTAAAATATATAGCGAGACCTGATCCTCATCTCACTCAGATTCAGTGTAGTTACTTCTTATGTACATCAGTTTAAATTAAGAAGATCAGGTCTATTGTTGGTGGTTGTTAGTTTGTTGTAAGGTGGGGCTATATGGCCATTGTAAAAATACACATATATATTCTTAAGTCTTCTGTTTAGGAATATTTTCAGCATTAAATGGATCTTCTGCAAGTGTGATGCTGCATTAATTTAATTAGTTAAGTAAACAGTTAAGTTTATAATGAGCAGTTTTTAAGGTATATGTAACTGCAGTATTTCATCTACATTACCATACTTGGAAGCTTTGCTGTAAATAGGTCAGCATGGAAATTAAGACTTCAGAGCAGGTTTGGACTAATTATCCATAAGTGTATAATTTAAAAAAAGATTTAAGTGATTGAGGAACACAAGTACCAAAATCCATATAAAGTCTTCTCCATTTACAGATGTCAGGGAATTTTAAATGATAGTTGGTGACTAGCTGATGAATGACATAGATAAACTCACAATCAGTTTTAGTAATTACATTTTAAATTACTTCACTCCTAGAGCCTGATTCAAGTCTTATTTACCTGTATTACACTATGGAAATAAACCATATAGTTGGCATTTTCATATAAGCATTTAAATGGGAGTTAGGAGAAATGTAGTCACCTAAGTCTTAAAAATGATCGAGATCAACCCGTGGGTTCTGGTCTCTGCTGGCAGGATTATTTCTGACTTAATGTAAAATGTGTAAACAGTCGAGGCAGCAAGGCTTTCTCTTAGGATTTCTCCCTCCTTATCACTAGGCTACAGAGCCCTTTTGCTTGTTTTCCTTCCAGATCCATGATTCATGCAATCCTTTTTTTTCACAGTAACCCAACTGCAATAGGAGGTGTGATGAGGGCCTGATCCAGGCTATTGTTTAGCTTAATGGTTAGGGTACTTTCCTGGGAAATGGTGATTGTAAATTCAAGCTAAGAAACAATTCAGGCTAAGGAAGGCCTAGAAACCATTTTTCCAATTTCCTAGGTGATTGTTCTAACCCAGGGGGGGCAAAATGCAGCCCGCAGACCAGATGTGGCCTGCCAGGCCATTCTATCTGGCCCACGGGGCCCCTAAAAATTTAGAAAATTAATATTTATCTGCCCCTGGCTGCCTGTCATGTGGCCCTCAATGACTTGCCAAAACTCAGTAAACAGCCTTCCACCCAAAATAATTGCCTGCCCCTGTTCTAACCACTGGTTTAAAGGAACATCACCCGCAACCACCCTTGAGAGTAGAAGTTACTCAATATGCTTCATTTTGAACTGATCTCAGTGCTGCTGTCAGTGTCCATTAAGGTCTTCTCCTTTAGGAGCTCTGAATCCTGAGCTGATAGAGGCCCCACCCTTGGAGCCCTGAGTCAGGCACCTAAGCCATGAGAATGGGCTGGAGTTCAGATGCAACCCTGTGTCTGTTATTACCAGTTGACCAACTTGAGGCACGTGCCCCTTCTCTAGTGACTGGGCACACTGTGTCACCCTTTGGAGACTCTCTATGGATTGTATGATGATTCTAGATACCTAATCCTGTCTGTTCAGGTTGTCGTTCTGGTCAGGGCACTTATTTTTATACCTGGTTAGTGCCAAAGTGGAGGCACCTAAAAGATTTTTTTTTTGGCCCACCCACATTTTTGATTGGAAGCGTGTACACAAGAAATTAAGCTTTGGACAGTTGGCAAATTCTCAAATCCATTAGATGAGCAATTGCAGCAGGGCACAGGAAGGGTGTAGTGATATGATAGTCCTAGTACCTTTAAAATGATTTAGTTAAGTCTTTCACTGCATCATTGAATTCTGTCTAATCTTATATGCTTTTACATCACACTAGTCAATGTGTAAGAGTCTCTTGTAAACAAACCACGAAGGAAACAAATTGCTGTGTGCACCCAAATGACTGTAGGCTGAGTAACCTCAATGACTTAGGAATCAAGGTCATACTGTAAGTCAATTAGATTGAACCTTTTTTTTTTAGT
Organism: Alligator sinensis; assembly: GCF_000455745.1. NCBI lineage: Eukaryota > Metazoa > Chordata > Crocodylia > Alligatoridae > Alligator > Alligator sinensis. The sequence continues at coordinate 595,796 of NW_005841942.1, forward strand.
AGCAGTGCATTTTCTATATAATAAGCACATCAGACACACTGATTATGCTAGATATATTTGTGATTTAGATATATGAATGCTAAGGATATGGTGGGGTTCAGTATAATGGATTGAACATGAGACAGCATAATAAACATCGGATATTCACATATTATTTTTTTGCTTATTTTAGTTATTATTAAGGGACTTTGTATATTCCCTTTCTGACACTGTGCGTTACTGTGTTTAAAGATACACAATAACTGATACTGTTAAATATACCTTGTCAAACCAGACAACACACTGCATACTTATTCACCTAAAGAAATGCAGTTTCTCTCTGTCGGTTTGCCTGATCTAATTTTTTTAATAGCTAATGCTTGCGCTTAAAATGAATTTCATAAAACATTTAGTTTTAATAATATATCTTACTAATGGAATTTCTATCAATAGTCATAAGATGAGTATAGTCATATATATAAGGCTCTATTCCTTCTCTTTGAACACCATATTCACACTGGTGAGCAATTACTCACCAGAGCAGGGGTGGGCGAAATGTGGCCCCAAGGCCGGGTGCGGAGTAACCTCATCTTTTAAGTAAGTAGTAATTTGTCATTGTTGTGAGTTTGGCTAGAGAGCCTGATCCTCCCATCATCTACACTAGTTTGCTACATGTAAAGAATCATTAACTTCCATGGAGTTACTCCTCATTTTTATCCATGTAAAAGAAAAGATTCAGGGCAACAGCATGGAAAATTGCAAGTCTTTTGTGCAAAAAATTCTCATTACAATCAATGGGAGTGCTATCTGCAGTCCTTGCAAAATGTGTCTGTTGTTATTATAGGTGCATATTTGATATTATAATGCAGGGATGTCAAATTCAGTTGGCCCTGTGGACTGGTGATTGGCATGGGGCAGGTCCACAAACTAGATTAGACCCAAGGACCACCCCTTCCCTCCCATTTGATGCCTCATTTATTGCATGTGGCACCTGCCCAGACTGATCCTGGATACTGACCTGAGTGAGCACCACATGTGGCAAAGCCTAGGACACAGCCCTAGTGAGTGCTGCATGTGGCATGGCCAGGAGGTGCAATATGAGTAGAACCAGGGAGTAGATTTTGGGCCCTGAGGGCCAGATTTGGCCCACAGATCATTGACACCTTTATCATCATGCATTTCAAATGAACATGGAAAAATAAAATATAAATTTTATGCATTTGAGGAGGACTAGTAAAGTAAAATAGCTATACAATTATATCCTTGAATGTGGTAATTGGATCAAATCTCTGGCACTGCAATAATTATTATTTTCTGTTGACATCTTTATGGAATACTTACACATTTTGCAGTTAATATTTGAATAAGTGATTTATTTTTTTGGCATGGTGTTTGTATCCAGATTTTTGGGGGGCTATAACTGAAACAAAATGCTTTGTTATGAAGTTGGAATGTGTTCAACTGTCCCTTGGACATTCTCTGCTAATAAACATACTCATAGTAGCGTGCAGTCCTCTCAGGCCATGGTTTTATTCATCAGGTATCATATTTCACTTCAGCAAATACTACTCTTATTTGTAGGCAAGTTAAACTTGGATGGCATTACCCATTATACAGTAAAAATCATATGTATTAAGATATTTTTTCCCATGAAGAACATCCTTGAAGTTAACATCTTTTTGTGGCTGAATAGATGACAGCAAGAAATTCAATTACAGCAGGGAGACTTTGTCATTACACCTGTCCCCTTCCACAAGAAATGATTTGTAAATTGTGCTTTATCTTTCTAGCCTATAAAACTTGTGTCCATAATTGACACTTGTCACTAGAGATGAATAGTAAGAGAAAGAAAACATAAAGCAGATGAGTAGCCCACCAGGGAAAAGAATGTCCTTTTCTTTAGGAGCCTTTTATGAATTGCATTACCTATGGGCCAGAGTTTTAATCTACAGGCAGGTGGCAGATGTTTTGCTTTTGAAGAAATCATTATGTGGGTTGCATCACAAAAAAGAAAGGAACGAAAGAAAAAGAGCCCTAATTAATATAGAAATATTTCTTCTGTGAAAGAAAACAAATAGTGCCAGAGAACAAAAGCCTCTTCCTGTTACTTGTCAGGCCAGTTTATTACTCTTAAAAACATTTGTAAGAATCTGACATGTCAAAACTCATTCATGAAGCAAGAGCTGTGGATGCCTTGGGAGTTGGTATTGTCACTTGTTACACAACTCAACATCAGTTCACTGTTGATTGATACCCAAGCCGGCAGTTTTGGAAAAAATGGGACACAGAGATGACAATAATATTTGTACCAAATGTCAGGCAAAAGAAACAGGGGAGTTCATAAAATGGTTCTAGAAAGAGACATTGGCCAGAAAAATGTGACAGACAAACTGTCAGTTCTGATCTTCGTAAACAACTGTGTTTTGTTTTATGTCTTTCCGATAAGGATTTTATTCCTTGTTGCCTGCTATCCCAAGCTTTTTTCACTGTAGAGAGCACATATTGCTGATCCCATTATGGGATTATAAAATTTGATAGTAAGATTTAGTCTGTCTAATTAATCTCAATACTTCAGCAATAACAAATACAGGGAAAGTTTGCAAATCATTGCTCATCAAATAACATGATAAATAACTTTGCCAAATTTAAACAGCATAATTTCAAGAAAAAATCATACTAATATAATTACATTTAACTGATATTAGGAGTAATTACACTTGTAATCATAGTTTACAATCTTCTGCATCTTCTCCTGACTCCTGATTTTTTTTAATTGATTTGCGGAGGTATTCAAACAACTGCTGTGCTTTTGCTCCCCATAGATCAGCAGGTAATTTGGAAGCTTTTCAACCACAAAACAATGGCAAAAAGCTGTAATAGAGTAGTGCAGTCAAGTATTACTTGAGTCTGTTGCTTTTTACCATCTACTTCTTAAATCCCCAAGTGGCTTAGTGAGCCAGTTGTGCCTCTGCTCACAGCTTACAGAGCACTGTAAGCACAGAGTGTTATATTTATGAGCCGGAAAGTAAAATATGTCTGAGAGGAAGTTAAAGTGGCTTCTCTGTTGGATATTGTTAGTGTAAAATAACTGATTTATTTGGGTCTCCTTCTGTATACTGCAGCTTGTAAACACAGTGGGGAATTTCTCTGTCATTGATCCAAAGCAATAGGTATTAATGGCATAATACAGTGGTACTCAATAACCTTTTATCATGGGCTGCTTTGTCATGCGGAGATTTAACTGAGGGCCAGAGAAATATATCTTAAATGAAGTGAATGTGCTATATATTTTTGTGTTCATTTAAAAATATTCAGTGTAAGAGCTGTTATCATTCTGCTGCCACTTTGGTATGCATTACCATGTGATTTTGGTACATTAGTGCAGGCATAAAGATGAATGTAGGCAAATGTTTCCAAACATCCTTAGGAAGAGAGGTAGAACAGATAGCTATCATAAACTGAGTGTCATCACTGTATTTTAGCACTGTAGTATGTATTGTTTTCTTAATGCAAATATTTTGTATATTTTGGGGCAATCTAATAAATCTAATGAACAAACCTGCATTTAATAAAGCATACAAAGCCCCACAATTCATGCTGCTTATAAGACAGATTTGGTTTCACTTACATCCATGTAAATCCAAAGCAACTCTTCTGAAGTAAGTCCCAGAATGTACACTGGCCACATGTACACAAGATGCTGACTATGCAGTTGCTTGTTACTATTGGCATAAAATGTGACGCAACATACTGCGCAGTAGTAACAAGCTACTGCGCAGTCAGCATCACCAAAAAGCTGTTTGGGGACTCCTGTTACTGCACAGTCATTTAGTACTTGTGTATGCAAGTACTAAATGACTGTATAGTCAACATCTCTTGTAGATGTGGCATCTGTGAATGAAATTATGGCAGTAGCTTCAGCCCACCATAAGAAATGTTGTGGTTCCTGCGTCACCTCCCAAAACTTCCTGATTGCATGGAAGCAGAGAAAGTAATTTGGTAAAGGAGATAAAGGGAGCCAAGGGCTCTGATCAAACCTGGTTATTCCTATATTTCTCCAGAGCTTACCGGTGTGTGATAGGAGGCAGGAATGTGACTTCACTTATCTTTACCTCAGGGGGCCAAATTATTAACAGTCCCTGAACTCGAGGGCTACTATTTTAAACAAACCTTACAGGACTGATAATAGAAAAATAAAAGAGGTTTTTATTCCATCTCTGAACAGCAATATAAGTTCTATGTTATTATATTCATATTTAATTCTTTTTTTTTTTTTTATCCTGTGCACTGTATACTGATCACCTGGATACTGGTCTCCATTAGAATAGAAGGAAATCCAAAAGATTTCTGTCTAAAGAAATCTACCTAGAAAACAGCGACTGTGTATATTTAGAAGATAATTTATAATTAGTGCGATGATTTATACTTTTTTTTTTCCTGTTGCTTTCATTATTAAAATTATTTCCTTTCCTTTCAATACCCACAGGATCGACATCTGATTCAGTATGATGTTATAGAAAATGTTGCTAATATTTCATGCAATTTGTTTTATTTGTATTATGGCTAAGACAAATGTTACAATGATATAAAAATGGAACTCTACTATTCATTACAAAAGTTAGTGTCTCTGAATGGTTGTAGCATGCCTTGGGAGCATGGGTTATGGGTCAGGGGGGCACCTGCTCCCCCTCCCCCAGCAGACAGTCAGCAACCAGGGGAGGTTCCCTCGTGGCCACCACAGATCGGGGAGGCAGAGTCCCCACAGCCAATCCCGCCGACTTGCATCTGGCAGTGGCACACTGCTGGCACTTCTGCCTGCACTGCTGGCACTTCCAGGTCAGTGGGTTTGGCCGCAGGGGGACTGCTTCTCCAGGTGCACTCTCTGGCCAGTGCTCACAGGGGATGCACTAGTACTTTCAGGGGGTGCACGTGCACCCCTGTGCACTACCTATGCATCGCCACTGCTTGGGGGGTGCTAAAGAGGAACATGGCTAAAAGCCAAGAGTCTTTAGCTTTCAAGAGGTGTTCTAAGGGTCGTCTTTGGCAGTCCCTCACAGTCAAGGATGATTGTCTTCCACGATTGTTTTATCTGTTTGTCTGAAGGTGGCTGATGAGGCCTATCCAGGATTGACAGACTCTACTGCAGCTCAGACATGTGTTTCCATGTGGGGTGGGTGGTGCTAGAACAGTTATCCAGTCAGGAAGAAATACAGAATACTGTATTAGACAAGGTATGTTTAGGGCACCTTTTTAGGCTCCTCCTTATGTAGGGTAAGCAGAGTGGATCTGGAAGACAGTTACAGCTCCCACCTATACAGCCTATAGCCCTTGTTGTTTACCACCCAGTCATGCATTGTATCCCACCAAGTTTCAGTGAGCCCCACTATGTCTGGGTTTGTGTTAGCTAGCAGGAGGGCAAGTTCCTCCTGCTTGTTCCCCATACTACGAGCATTAGTGTAGAGGCATTTAAGGCCTCCTGAGGGTGTATGCACCTTTCCCCCAGTCCCAGGACTATCCGGGCCCCTGTCTGTTACCAGGGTATTTCTTGTGGTCGTCACCTGTCTTGGCTGGGCTCTTCTTGAGGGTGTCTTCTGGTTCGGTGTTCCATGGCTCCCTTGGTCGTCTTCCTCCCCCTCCCCCAACGAGCCTAGTTTAAAGTCCACCAGTAGAGATCAGGCAATGTGAAAGAGAACACACACTTACCTTTCAGGAAGAGGTGAAGCCCATCCCACCCGAGCATGTCTCTTGTTTTGAAGTGTGGGTCGTGGTCTAGAAAGCCGAAGCCCACCTTGAGACACCATTCCCGAAGCCACAAGTTGACGTCCTAGATGCAGGTCTCATGGCGTCTTACATGTCCGCTCACTGGAAGGATCGATGAGAAGACAACCTGTGCCCCTATCTCCTTTCACTTATTAATAAGGATACAAACACAAGAACTTGCAGCATTTACTCATTTCAGTTCTTTAAGACTTTTCATCTAAACCATGGATGCAGAATTGAATGCCTTATTCTGTAAGGATTTGAACAATTTTGTTTAATTCAAATTTCATTCTAATATGAATTTTTGGTGCCAGAATATGTTATTCAAGACAGATTTTGAATAAACATTCATCATATTAAAATTTTCCATGACTCATGCTGCTCAGTGTAATAGTAACATATTCATAATATGGAATTTTGAATCTAGCAAATCACAGAGAAATGGCAGAGTGATTCTTTTGTGGAGTATTTTTGAATACTGTATTTTCAGTTGATTTTGTCCTAGAAAAACCAACATAGTAACTTTTTTGCTGATATATAGGAAACTTCAGCTTCCCCTGCTATCATAGTTTTTTTGAGGGGTGTACGTATTTCATTTCACATCAGTCTTTGGAAACATTATCACTCTGTAGGCTGAGGAAAACTCTAGGACTAAGAATGACAGAAAATGTAGTAGCTGAGGATACAGGTTAAAAGCATGGCCAAATTCCTCATAAAAAGGTATTTGCAAAACTTTTTTGGCAAAAAGCACTAGTTTCTAACAGCTTAATTACAGTTTTATAAACAGAATATTCACACATATTATTAATAATATACCTTATGGTTGGCTTAGTAGCACGGATATTAAAATTGTCCTACCAAATACAAGATTCTCTCTAAAGTTAAATATTTCTTTGGAATATCCTGCTCCTTTTGACACCTCAGGTTTAATTTTCTCTACAACTTGATCTGAAAATGATGACCAGCTTGAAATCCATATAACTTGAAGGCTTTATCAGTAAAGCCCAGCAGAGTTATATTTCTTTATGGCTAGATGTTGAAACCCAGTGAAAAATCAATTTTTTCGTATCCTGAATGGTGATTTGAAGCACTTAAAAAAGGTGAAAGGGTATGTGGAGTGCCTGTCATGCTCAGAGTGCTTTCTAATGCAGCCTGTGTATGTACATTTGCCTGTTAGCCCTGGCAGTCTAGTCCATTTGATACAGTGGATGGTGTGTCACCGAGATGGAGGGAAACAGGAGATGAGAAAGCAAGTTAGTAGTGTTCTGAAAAGCCTGCGTTCCCTCAATGTAATTGATAATGGAAATAATGATTCTGAGAACCATTGCTTCTTACAGCATCTGTACTGGTTCAATGGGAATTGCTCATACTCAGCACCTCTCAGGATTAGATTTATAATTTACTAGAAATGCTGTAGGTAATACATTTATCACAAGCAGCTTTGTTATGGATTCTATCAGGAGCACCAGTTTACTGGAAGGGAGAAATACTGACAGCAGCATTTTTTTAGCAAGTAATATAGTCATCATTTATGTTTGGTTTTGTTATTTGGAATTGTTTTTATATATATATTTTTTCTGTATAGCACTATATTTCAGGTATCTTTTTCGGATTGGACAACATGCGCTGACTACTTTCCTAACTCAATCAGACTTTCCACTTTCCAAAATGGTTGCTAATTTCATAGTTTTCATAGACATTTGGGCTGGAAGGGACCCCAGAGGATCATTGAGTACAGCCCCCTGCCCCAGGGGCAGGAAGTCAGCAGGGATCATAGGATCCCAGCAAGATAAGCATCCAAATGTGTCTTGAAGGCGTTCAAAGTGGGTGCCTGAACCGCCACCGGCGGCAGTCTATTCCAAACCTTGGGAGCTCAGACAGTGAAGTTCTTTCTTACGTCCATCATGAATTGGTCGTGGCGGAGTTTGTGACCATTCGATCTTGTCATCCCTTGGTGCACTCTGGTGAACAGACGTTCCCCCAGATCCTGATGAGCACACCTGATAAACTTATAGGTGGCCACCAGATCACCCTTGAGCCTGCATTTTTCCAGGCTGAAGAGTCCCATGGCTCTCAGCCTCTCATCATAAGGTCTGTTATCCTGACCTCTGATCATGCGTGTGGCTCTCCTCTGCGCCCTCTCAAGCTTCTCCACATCCTTTTTGAATTGTGGAGCCCAAAACTGGACGCAATACTCCAGCTGCAGCCTCACCAAGGCCAAGTACAATGAGAGAATTACGTCCTGGGATTTGCTTGAGAAGCATCTATAGATGCAAGCCAGCATTATGCTCACTTTACTAGCCGCAGCATTGCATTGAAGGCTCATGTTCATCTTGTGGTCAATCATGACTCCCAAGTCCCTTTCATCTGCAGTGCTAACCAGCGTTGCACTGCTGAGCCTATAAGCATGCTGCAGGTTTTTCCTCCCAAGGTGGAGAACCTTGCATTTTTCAGTGTTGAACACCATCAGGTTCTCATCCGCCCATTTCATGAGCCTGTCAAGATCTGCCTGAATCACCCTCCTGTCCTCAAGTGTGGATGCTTTACCCCAGAGTTTGGTGTCATCAGCAAACTTGGCCAGTCTGCTTCTGACACCAATGTCCACATCATTGATGAAGATGTTAAATAGTATAAGCCCTAGGACAGAGCCTTGAGGGACCCCACTGTTGACCGCACACCAAGATGATTGGCTCCCATCAACCACCACCCTCTGGGTCCTACTGCGGAGCCAATTCCCCAGCCAGCGGATCGTGGTGAGGTTGAGGCCGCAGCTAGCCAGTTCAGCCAAGAGGTGATTGTGGGATACCAGATCAAAGGCTTTTTTAAAGTCAAGATATATGACATCAATCTCTTCCCCCTTGTTCAGGTGATAAGTCACCTGGTCATAAAAGGAAATGAGATTGGTCAAACAAGACCTACCTGCAACAAAGTCATGCTTGGCATCCTTCAAGATATTGCCTTCAGCTAGTCCGTTAAGGATGGCCTCTTTGACAATCTTTTCCAAGACGTTCCCCAAGATAGGGGTCAGCCTGATGGGCCTGTAGTTTGCTGGATCTACTTTCCTCCCTTTCTTGAAGATAGGCACAACATTGGCCATCTTCCAATCTTCGGACACTTCACCAGAGCGCCAAGAACTCTCAAAGAGCCATGCCAGGGACTGAGCTACGATGCTTGCCAGCTCCCTGAGTACCCTTGGGTGTAACCCATCAGGGCTGGCTGACTTGAAGGTATCCAGCCTGTCAAGGTGTTCCTTCACGAGGTCAGTATTGATGGAGGGCAAGGAATCTCCCTTACTTGGGCCTCCCTGACCCACAGTGGGCAGGGCTGTCCCATGGGACTGGTGAAAAACTGATGCTAAGTACCCATTTAGCAAGTTTGCTTTTTCCTGGGCATTGGTTGTCAGTTGTCCCATCTGGTTTAACAGGGGTCCAATGCTGCCCTTGCTTTTCCTCCAGCTCCCCACATATCTAAAAAAAGGACTTTTTATTTTCCTTGATATTTGTAGCTAGCTGGAGTCCCATCGCAGCCTTGGCTTCCTGGTTTGCTCTCTGCAGATCCGGACCAGAGGAGAGTATTGCTCCTTGGTGGTGGTTCCAGCCCTCCATCCTTTGTAGGTCTTCCTTTTAAGACACAGGAGGTCTGCCAGTTCCCTGGAGAGCCAAGGGGGCTGCTGTGCCCTTTTGCTAACTTTCCTCTGAGATGGGATGGACTTTGCTTGCACATCCAGGATTGCTCCCTTGAGGAGCAACCACTCATCCTGAATTCCCCTCTCCTTTTGGTTGTGGCCTTTTAGGGCCTGTCTGACAAGCCTCCTTAGCTTGTCAAAGTCAGCTTTCCTGAAGTCGAGGACTTCTGTATTACTGACTGACTTGCCAGCTTTTTGGCAGATGGTGAAGGTGATCAGCTCATGGTCACTGTCACCCAGCTTCCTTTCGATCGTTAGGTTGCTGATTAGGTCGTCACCAGTTGCCAGTATGAGGTCAAGCAGCACTTTACCTCTTGTCAGCCTGCGTCAGATAGAGGTCATCCACGCATGAGAGAAAGCATTGTGACCACACGGATTTGGCTGAGCGCTCCTCCCACAAGATGTCTGGGTAGTTACAACCATGACAACCATACACCGGGAGCAGGCCACCTCAGCCAATTCCCTGGTGAACTCCTGGTCAAGTTCTTGACCCTGGGTAAGGGGTCTGCAGTAGACTCCCACCATAGTATCCCCTGTGCTGTGTTCCCCATGGATTTTAACCCAGAGAGTCTCAAGTCGTCCACTATGGGTGCCAATGTCGGCTTGCAGGGACGCATAGCTTTCCTTGACATAAAGAGCTATGCCCCGCCCCTTTTGTCCACTTGATCCCTCCTGTACAGGGTATAGCCAGCTATAACTGTAGCCCAGTCATGGGTGGAGCCCCACCTGGTCTCCGTTATCCCAATCACATCATAGTTATTTGCATTTATCAGGAGAACAAGTTCCTCCTGTTTATTACCCAGACTCCTGGTATTTGTGTACAGGCACACAAGTGTCCCCTTGGGGGCTCTTGCCCTGCCTACATTTTGTTCCAGTGCTGGGGCAGGGGTGGGTTCCCTTAAATGCCTTCATCTGCTAGCTTTGCAAGGGTTGCTCAGCAGACTAGCAGTGGCCGTAGTCCCCCCCACGCCCCGGCGGGCTTAGTTTAAAGCCCGGTGGAGCAGGTCAGCCAG
>NW_005841942.1:606254-619767 GCF_000455745.1 Alligator sinensis
CCAGTGGAGAGGGGGGGAGGCCGTCCCTTCCCAGCAGCTCGCTGCCTCTCTCTCCAACGAGAAGACTGTGGTCATGGAAGCCAAAGCCTTCCCGATAACACCAGCGCCACAGTCTTTGGTTGACTACCTGGATCCTCCTCTCCCTCCTCAGCCCATATCACGAGACTGGGAGGGTCGAAGAAAACACCACCTGTGCCCCCAGACCCTTTAGCCCCACACCCAAATTCCTGTAGCGCCTCATGACCCAGCTGGGAGTGCTCCGAGCTATGTCATTGGTGCCCACATGGATGAGGAGCATGGGATAGTGGTCAGTGGGCTGGAGGAGTTTAGGGATCTTCTCCACATATTCCGGCTCCCAGGAAGCAGCAGACTTCCTGAGCTAAGGAGTTGGGGCAGCAGATTTCCCCTTTAGCCCCTCTCAGGATGGAGTCTCCCACAACAAACACTTTGCGTTTGGTCTTGGGGAGAGCGGGAACGGTAGCTACAGTGTCGTCTGTGTTGCTGGCAGGAGCTGGCAACTCAGCAGTCTCTGGTGCTGCTGCAAGAGGTTTGTACCTGTTGTGAAGCTCCAGCGCGGCAGGGACCTTGGTGCGGCAGGCCTTGGGGCCCTTCGCTGCCTTGGTCCAAGCCCTGGGATGGACAGTAAGGGAGGTCCCTGAGTCCTCCCTTGTCCTGGAGGGAGACCATGGTTTACCCTCCGCCTCCCGAGAGAGAAGGGCCTGGCAGTAGGAGTCTATCACCTGCTCACAGTCCCTGATGGTGCACAATCTCTGAACTGCAGCCTGGAGCTCCTCCAGCTGGCGCGCCAGAGATCTCAGTAGGGAGCAGACCCCACAAGGGGAGGTGGCCATGCTCCCGGGCCCCAGATCCTAATGGTTTAAAAATTCTTTTAGGTAAAACTGTGTGGGAAGAGACAGAGAGTGGGTTTAAAATTTCAGAAAAGAGGCAAAGAGTTAAACTAAATGAACGCTCGGAAACAAAACACACAATTAAAAAAAAGGGAAAAAAGGATATAGAGAGTTTGCAGGAAAAACAACATAGGGGCCAAAAGAAAAAAGAAATACTGATTCCTAATCATGAGGTGCAGATTAGGAAACGCAGCAAAAAGTCTAGTTGTAAAGATACCTTTAAGTCATTTGTAAGCCTCCTGAATTCTGGGTGCATCCTCTAGTGTTGCTTTTAAGGGCACAGGAGCAAGCTATCCCAATCCAATGGAAAAATGGGAAATGCAACAGGAGACTGGCTTAGCTAGACAGCAATCTCTTCATTGAGTTGAATCTCAAAAGGAATCCTGGAAAAAAAAAAAGAATGGTAAATTAGTCATAATACTAACGAGCACCTCACAGCCATGGAGGGAGAACCTTAGCACAAAGCACAATTTCAATGCATTTGGTCAAAGCACAATTTCAATGCATTTGGCAAGGGACATAAAAGGCAATAAAAAAGTATTCTACAAGTATGCCAAAAGTAAGAGGATGGTCAGAGAAACCATAGGTCCTTATGGAATATGTAAGGCAGTATAATTGCAGGTGATTCAGAGAAGTTTCAGGTATTTAAACCTTTTTTTTACTTGTTTTCGCTAATAGGGACAGGTACCAGATGACAAGTACAGTCAGTAGCAAGGGTGGGGAAGGAGATAAACAACATAGAGTAATAGAAGAACAAGTTAGGTATTACTTAGAGAAGTCAGATGATACAAGTTGGCAGGGCCAGGTAGGACACAGTCTAGGGTACTGGTTGAGGTGATTTCAGAGCCGTTGGCTATCCTCTTTGAAAATTCCTGGAGGTTGAATGAGTTGTGGGATGACTCCAAAAAGGGCAAATACAGTGCCCATCTTTAAGAAAGGGAAGAAAGAGTATCTGGAGAATTGCAGACTAGTCAGCCTGACCTTGATATCTGGAAAGATCATGAAGCAGGTCCTCATAGAATCTTTTGTGAAGAACCGAGAAGAAAACAAGGTGATGAAGACAGAACCAGCATGGACTCACTAAGAGTCCATTTCCGTCTGTGATAAGGTGGCAGGTTCTGTGAATGCGGGGAGAGTGGATGTGATATGCTTTGACTTCAAGTTTTTTGACGCTGTCTCCTAGGAAATTCTCATTAACAAGCTATGGAAATGCAGACTAAATGAAAATACTGTAAGGTGGATACATAACTGGTTGGATCATTGTTCTCAGTACGTAGTCATCAATGGCTCAAGGTGTAGTTGGAAGGAAGTATCAACTGAGGTTCCCCAAAGGTCTATCTTGGGTCCTGTGTTATTCAACATCTTCATTAATGATTTGCATGATTTTCACTGTGGCAGGGCACTATTGGTGCCTGCCACTTTAAGGGCTGGGTCAGGCATCCAGCAGGTGCCTGATGGCGGCAGCCATTTTGAGAACCTAGTACATAACGGCTGCAGTCTGTTGCTGCCAGCCAGGCAGAAACTTCGCCTAGCTGAAAGGCTGTACAAAATATCTTGGAGGTAAGGGCAAGAGCTTATGGGGATGGTTTGGAGGCTCCTGGTTCTGGGCATGACCCAAAACTGCACCCTGCCAGGAGCGGGTGGCCTGGTGGGGCTCCCAGTGGCGTGCAGGCCCCCAGGAAATACCAGGCCACTTACCACCCTGGTAAAAGGCAGGTCAGGGCACCTTAATCCCTAGCCCCCACAACATTATGCATACAAGATGGCCAGGCACAGCTACAGTCACCTCAGCCCAAAGAGGGTATAAGTCCCAGGCAGGGCCAGGCATGGCCACGGCCACCTGAGTCCCCACCAGGGAGGGAAGCCCCCGTGTCCCCAGTGAGGGGGTGGAGATGTGGAGCCCTAGTGAGGAGGAAACCAGAGGGCTGAGAGCCCAGTATGTGTGTGTGAGTGTGTATAGAGTTGCCCTGGGAGGGGCCAGGGCAAGCTTGGCCCTGGTCAGGTAATTGGCTGGCCATTACTCCAGTGAGGGTCACAGGAGAGGCCTGAGAGATGGTACAGCTGCCACCCAAGGTGTGTGCTAGGTAAAGCCTATGGCCGAAGGGTCCCGCTCCAAGAGGGAGCGAAGAGGTACAAGTTGTCGTTGCACGAAAGAGATCCTGTGAGAGGGGATGGAGCGTGAGAGGCCCTTGTGAGAGGAGGGTGGTATGAATGTGTGTATGTCTGAGGCCTGACAACGAGGGCTAAGCTTAGTCTGGCTGTAGCCCAGGAGCATGATGTCACCTGGATGCTATCTGCGAGGCTTGGGCTGCAGTGTAGGGGAGGAACAGAGCCACAGATAGCACCCTCTGGCATCCGGGCAGTAATGGGCAGTCTCCCACTTTATACCAACAGTTTATGGAAACAACAAAATCAAGGCAGGAGAGACTGGGCAGATAGTCCACAGAAACAGGTGGGTGGGAAGGCATGAGATCCGGCCCCAAGCTTGCCCCCTGTTACATTCATGGTTAGCAAATTTTCAGATGACACCTAGTTGAGTGGAGTGCAGACCCTCTGGAGGAAGGGCCAGGATCCTGAATTATCTGGAGAGACTGGAAAATTGGTCCACAATCAACCACATGGAATTCAACAGGAACAGGTGCAAAGTCCTGAACTTGGGATGGAATAATTGCTTGCACAAATACAGACTGGGGAATGGCTGGCTAGGTTGCAGTACTACAGAGAAGGACCCGTGGGTTACTGAATATGAGCCAACAGTGTGCTCTTGTTGCAAACAGCATACTAGGCTGTATTAACAAGAGCAGTGCTTACAAATCAGGGAAGTGAATCTTTTGTTCTGTTCAACACTAGTGAGGCCTCACCTGGAGTACTGTGTCAAGTTGTGGGCCCCACATTTCAAGAAGGATATGAACAGTTTGGAAATTTTCAAGAGCCTGTTAGACAGATACTTGGCTGGCATGGTATAGTCAGGGATGATCCTGCCTTGAGAAGGGTGCAGCCTTACTTTGTTATAATCTTAGGAGCATCCTGCCCAGAAGTGAACATTGTAAGCACAGCCACTTCCATATAAGTGGAATTTTTTGTTCCAAAAAAAAATCCCAGCCTTCAAGTGGTGGTATAAAGTGGTTTAGGCTATACCCCCCCTACCCGCAGCGTACTTTATGTAAATCCAAGATGACTTTGAATTTAAGACGACCCCCCTAATAATTAGATTCTATAACATGGAAAATGTATACATTTGTTATAATTTTCCATTGGTCAAATCTAATTATTGGAAGGCTGTTTTAAATTCATCCCTTACACTGCTACAGAAGGGAAAGTAAAGAAAGGAAGACAAGAAGGAAGTGCAGATGGTAGAAGAGAGACAGTGGCTGTGGCTCCAACTCTGAGCCTGGGGGTTGTGGCTGGAGATGGAGCTTCAGCAACTATGGGCTCCCTTCCTTGTACTCAAATTCAAGACAAGGGGCTTTCTCCTCCATCATAAATGAGGAAGGACACACAGCTTGTTTTTCATTCAAGTAAATACAGTAATCATCAACTAAAGGCATCACTAAGAAATTTGGGTCCTTTCTTGTCCTTGTATTTCTTGCAAGTGCCTGAAAGGAGCCAGAATGCAGCCCAGAATCAAGGTCAGAAGGTCTTTAAATATATGCTGTCCATAGGACGCCTACAAGTATTTGCTGAGCTTTAGGTTATATTAGATACTAAAATGCAGTACAGGTTTTCCTTTACTTTGGGGAGAGGAGGGTGGGAGCATTAATAAGGTTCACTACATCAAATTCAATTTGAACACCCCAAAACAATGCTGGTAAGGTTTGCAAATCATTTTGTTTCTATTTTGTTGCATTTCTTTAAATTTGTTTCTCTTAAGAAGAAAATGAATGATGTCTTTTTTATTGTTACGCTTTGTGCAGAGGTTAAATGGGATTCATGCATTGTGCACATTACTCTTCCCATCCCCACAGATAAGCAAGGTTAAAAGAAAATAAATACGATGACCAGTGAAATGAAAAAGCTAAATAAGATAAAACTAAAGGTAGTGAACATTGGGAATAATTTCAAATGACCTCACTAATAAATAATCCTTTCAAATAAGTATGCACATTAACAGTTTTGGACATCTAAAAATTTAAACCAGCAATCTGTAAACATTTTACCGGATGGGATAGAACATGATACATAATATTTAATGACCCCTCTGAAGTGAAGCCAACATGCTGTGCAACTCATTCAGACAAAGTAGACACCTAGTTAATCATTGCAAAGAAAATTAGACAGAGTAAATTGGTTTGCTGCATTCCACAGTTAGCTACCAAAAGGAATATATGCTACTAATTAGAGTGAAAGTACTATGAGCATTCAGTTATCAGGAAAGAGAGAGATCCTGGTCTACTAAACCATGAAGTTTGCATGATTCAGTTATATGATTTTATCAGTTCAGCAGTGTATACTAAGGGGCTTCAACTTTGATTATACTGAGTAAATGACATAATAGTCCATAATGAAAATAATTATGCATAATTTGAAACCTTTGTTTCCAAGACAGCCTGAACAGTGTCATGAAATGTAAATAAATTAAAATTTAAAGACTCCTTATATGTACAGTTATTTTAAGTCAGAGAATAAAAAAAGGTTAACAACTTCACAATTACTATAAAAATATATTAGGAAATGATGTAGGTAAGTTTTATAAAGCAACCTTAACTTAGCCTACTCTACATATTTTGACCTGGGCATTATATTTAAACATTTAATGCTATGTTGGCATGCAGAGATTTTATATTTTCTTATTCCTTAAATAAGTTTAGAAAATATGTGTGCTTACCAATATTATAATCAAAAAGGGTGTAGGTAGCCACTGAGGTGGATAGGGCAAGGGAAAGTCAAGTTCATTCATTTGTTACAGCAAAAGTTCTTAGTTCTTCAGCTAATCCTTACAGATAGACACTTACTCCCAGTGATGTCAATAGGTTAAAGACAATTACTTGTGTGGAAATATGCATCATTTAACACAGTGATGGTTTTATCTGTGCATCTGAAAGAATTAAACTCACCAGAATGCCTACAGCAACGGATGCTGGGTCACAGGGAGGTAACATTAATTTTATCTCTATATATGATTTATCAAAGTTACGTATGGATGCACTGTTGTGGATGGACTCTAAATATGATCCAGTTTCCATTTATTTGTTGGGGGTGGGGGGATATCTTCTCATTGATTTCAGTAGGAGGCAGATCAGACCTTCTCTGCATATGTGCTTGTATTCAATGTGGAGTTGATATTTCACTGTTAAAGCTAATGGGATTATTTCCCTTGACTTTAATGGGAGCAATATCAAGACCTGTACACTTAGAGTATTATGAGTTTCTTTTATCTTTCTCCAACTCTCTTGAAGTAGTAACATCAAATGATGCGGATAGTTCTGCTGAAAATATATAAGAAAATATTCCACTATTCAGCATCATAAGACAGAAATATCTATGAGTTATGATTTATGCAAAGAATGTAGGTCCATCATAAAAACAAAATTACTTTGGAAAAATGTTTTTACCTCTTCAGTCACTTAGAGTTTAGCATTGTACTGACCATTATTTTCCCTCAAGTGAAGTGATAGTGCTACACTTTTCTAGACTGTTTCAAGTTTCCAAATTCACCTGTTTCTGAGTAAATTTCTGAAGTGTGTATGACACGAGGAAAAGTTTTTGTACTCTCTCTCTCTCCTTCACAGAAAAAAAAGTTTATTGGATTTTCTTGAACTTCCAAAAAGCATCGAAACTCTGCCCAAATAAGATGAGTGTTTCTGAAACTTTAGAGTGAGGGAAAGAAACTGTTATTATCAAAATAATTTTGCAGTCTTTGTGTAGTCATTATCACAACCAAGAAAATGATATACGCTAATAAAAGAATCTATACATAATTGTTTGAACTGAGTTAGAATTTGACATTTATATATGTTTTCTTTCTATTCACTCTTCTTTTTTATAACTGTTGTAGAAACATATGCAATAAATATTTAGACTTTTAATTTACCACAGGAGATTAATCTAAAAATCTACTTTCTTAGCTTAATTAGAATTCATTTGCTTAATTGTCATTCTGATCCCATCAATTCCAGTTTTGCACTAACTTGAACAATGCCATCTTTTGCAGTTTGCACTTTAATTTGATTTCTATTATGGTTTATGAACAGTAATAAGGTCCTGCTTGAATATTCATTAGGTTTTGAATTGTGGCCTATGAAAAGGTGCTTTCTTTTACCTTAATGAAAGTGGCACAGCATGGGACTGATCAGTAGTGGCATTTGATTTGAAGCATCCAATGAATTTGTTCATTGTTTATTGACACATCTTGTCCAAACAGCTCCCTCGCAAGTTAGCGGAGTAATGAAAGAGAGAGTGCTACAAAGAAGTGTGGAGCTTTCCTGGCAGGAACCGGAACATCCCAATGGAGTCATCACTGAATATGAAATCAAGTATTATGAGAAAGTAAGTGCTGAGAGCATCTAAATGTACAACAATGGGCCATTTACATCATGTCACCCCACTCTGCAGTGTGCAAATTTTAATGTTGTGATTATACCAACTATTATCTCTTGGTGTCACCTGACATTTGTAGTTGATTTTACCTATTTTATTTTCTCTTGCATTTCTTGTCCTTGTATGTTCTGTATTTTTATATTTAAAAATGAAAACAGTTACTTGACAAGATATTTTCTTTTTTGCTAAGCATGGCTGAACACGTTTTACCAAGCGATTTGTGGCTTTTTTGTTTTTTCTACCTTGTTTCTAATCCCTTTGTTAGTTACTCATATAACATTGGAACTTTGCTCTTGTGAGGAGGCATAAAATATATCTCCTTATTGCTTCTGGTAGTAAAAGGACTTACTTTCCAGAAGTTCGATATGATATATCTGACATCTTAAATCTTCCTAAATTTGTCCTGTTAATTTCAGTGGGTAAATTATTTTTCATTTGCCCTCATAAACTTCCAGTAATGTGAGAGCCATTTTTACATGCCCTTTTTAAAATAAGACTGTATTACTATCAAGTGGTTGCCGTTCAGTAGTGAGTGAAGTGAACCCTTTATGTATATTGATGGCACCGCTATAATCAATAAGGGGTGGGGGGTGGGGGTTGCTGTTTATGTCAGCTGGGCCAGGATTTCATTCGTAATCTGTAACAATTTTGGAATTCTCTAAAATGGAAAGGTTGCATATACATAAGATAGTAATTAGTGCTATAAAAATTCTACAGAGAAAACTGAATGAAGTTATAAAAGATATAATAATAAGGAGCTTCTCTTGATATTATATTTGAGCTCCATATGCAAAGTAAGTGAATATTTATTTCAAAGCTGAGTATGTCAGCTTACTATATAGCGTGTGATTAGAAAAATTCATATCAGATCATATCCAACATTAATTATCTTATCTCTGAATAATACAAATATACTTATCTAAATAGCTTTATGTGACTTTAAAAAGAAAGTAAAAATGTAATTAGTTAGTTCACTGATCATTCATAACTCCAAGTAATACATTATTTAAGTATTCATATTACAGAATTTGTTAGAGATTTTTATACTTCAACATTGTGACTTTCAACAGGAATTTTATTATTTCAACTAGTGAATTCAGGTCTTTCTTCCCACAACCTAAAAAACTAAAAACTAAATTCCAGCTTAAAATGAAACAAAAAATGTCACACATTTACCAAAGCCCAGACTGTATTGTTTTAGTCTTGCTTTGTTTATTCCATATCCAAAGTGGGGGTTTTGTCTGTAAAAATTAACATTACACTTTGTGAAAAATCACTGAAAAAATTCTAGATGAAGTTACAGAACTCTATATCATCATACACAAGTCTTGAGCTTATTAAATATAATATTTATTTTTATATTTTATATATATATATGTATGTATGTATGTATATATGTATATGTGTGTGTTTGTGTGTGTGTATATATGCATACATACATACATACATGTATATATGTATTTTATTGCTAAGTTTCTAACTGTGCATAGCTCAAGAAATGTTATTAAATTACTGTTGCAAAGAAACTACCTACATACATTAATTTATAGTTATAATTAAATTAATAAGAAAAGAAGGCCTTTATCCTGCAAGCAGTTACACATTAACTGAATTCTGCACCTGCAAATAGTTTCTTGTCAGTGGGAATACTCACAATATATAAAGTTATGAATGCACTTAACACTGAAGGTTTGAGTGTGCTTTTGATCTTTATTTCAAAGAGTAAAACATTTTATATAGATATATAGATAATTTATATGTGTAATATATACAATATCTTGCACTTTCAGCCAAGTTCACCAAATCAAATCAAATATTTCTTGAGGTTCTGAAATGTTCTGAAAGTGTTTCTATGTCTGATATCTGGGTAGGACTGGAAATGGAAAGTGCCGGAAATCTCACAAGTATGTTTGTTCTTATGAGCTTTCTTGCCTTACATCTCTGTGTTTCTTTTTCAAACTCAGATTTGCACAGTTCAAATAAACTTCATTTATGTATCAGGAGCTAAACTCTGAACTATTAGAATTCCACTGGTGTCCACAAACCCAATAAATCCATTCACCACACATGCACGCATACACGCTCTCCACAATTCTCTTTGCTTAAATGCCATTTATTTCTTCTTGGTGGAGATATGAAAATATTTTACATTAACTGATGTGCTTAGTCAAAAGATAGCATGGATGAGCAATGGGGGTAGGCATCATCAGATCCTGTAAAAGAAATCTGACACACTATATGTAATTATGGGTTTCTGTATTTCAATGCAAGGGCTTTGTTGTTACACTGGAATACAATGGGCAAAATTCTCCATTGGTTTAAGTGAACAAAACATCATTGAAATCAACAGAACTGCACACATCTACAATGAAAGACAATTTAGGCCAGTCAATGCAATGTGTAAGTGTAGCCAGCTGCAGTCCATCAGAACCTGTGTAGCAGCTTTTAAAAAAGAGTTGATACATATGGATTTTGTAATTGTGTTGCTTTTAATTTTTGTGGATGATATAGTGAGCAGTTCACTCTCTGCTTGTGTTGCCTCACAGTGTAGATTTTGCTTCAGTAAAAATGGAGTAAAAACTAAGCAATAACTTCAGAATTTAATCCAATATCCAGTTTATTGCTATTGGTGCTGTTGCTGTTGAAAGGAATCACATAGAATTTCTCTGATAAAGAAGGTAGAGGGAGCTATTTAGGATTGTGGGAAGTTAGTCAGAATAAGGAATTTGCTATAAGGATCATTTACCATGGAATGATATGGGAAGACATTTCAAAACCCAAGAGCTACATTATTCAAGCTCCATTTATATTTTGATTCTTCAGTAGAAAGCAGTTTTGGAATTCATCAACAAGCAAACTTTTCATAGAATTATAGAATCATAGAAAATTAGGGTGGGAAGGCACCTCAGGAAGTCATCTGATCCAGAGGTTCCCAACTACCGAGTCACAAAGGGTTGGATGCCCGGTCATGGCATGAGGCCCCCACTCGGGCTCCCATGTCTGCCTGGGTAAGTGGCTTCTGCCACCAGCAATCACATGCAGGGTTAAAGCTGGGTGGCGGAACAGCTCTGGGAGGGAGGTAGCCAACTCCATGCACCCTATCCCGCTCCCATGCCAGTCCACAGTATAAAAAAGGTTGGGAATCACTGATCTGGTCCAACACTCTGCTCAAATGAGAACTGCTTGCAACTGTATCATCCCACCCAAGGTTTTGTCGAGTTATGTCTTTAAAACATCCAAGGAGGGAGATTCTACCACCTCTCTGGATAACCTGTTCCAGTGCTTTACTACCCTCTTTCCTTGGAATATTCTTATACTGGAATATAAGGAAAACTTAATAAGAGACACAAAACCAATAATTTTATTGCTGGATTTGTATTACTGACATGTGCTTTCTATATAAATGCTATGTCATTTTAAGAACTCCTCAATGAAGTGACAGTGTGGTATAATGCCATGGTGTGCACTACATTTTTATGTGAAAAGAGCATGGAAAATTGAAATAAATGGGCAGGAATATTTGTCAGTAGCTTATGTACAACAATAATGAAATCTTATCTGTAATGTCATTTGATTTTTTTTTTTTATATTATTGTTTCTAGGATCAAAGGGAGAGGACCTATTCCACAGTAAAAACCAAGTCCACTTCAGCTTCCATTAATAATTTGAAACCAGGAACAGTATATGTTTTCCAGATTCGTGCTTTTACTGCTGCTGGTTATGGAATTTACAGTCCCAGGCTTGATGTTGCCACACTAGAAGAAGCCACAGGTAAGTGTCATTCACATTTAAATACAATTAACATATTCAGTAAAAAAAAAAAAAATGGATACACCATGATGATATTACCTGAAAGAGAGAATGGAAAATGTGTACATATGATTTTTTTTCTATGGATGAAATCAATTTTTCTGGACACACGTCAACTGCCATGATTATACTTTGGTATGGGTAATGAACTGAGTGCTGTTTTATAATAGTACTAGAAATTGGAATACTATAGCAAGAGGTAGTTAGAGCAGCTAGTCTGAAGGTAGGTAGATGGCAGAGCCAGGTAGATGGTGGGGGGACCACACCCAGAAGGGGAAGCAGTTCGGGGAGCTATGCTGCCTAATATGAAAGTGGATGAGCCTGCCTGATGAGAGGAATCCAGGCAGGTTCAATTAGGAGGATTCTGGGGCCCAATGTGGGGGCTGGTGATTATGATAATACCTAGATGCCATCTATGAGGCTTGGGCCGCGACGTAGGGGAGGAAAGGAGCCTCAGATAGTGCCCCCTGGCATCGGGACAGGAAATGGGCAGCCTCCCACTTAATAACATCTATTAATTAACTCCAACTAGGCGTGGCGGGTGAGAAGGCGGGTGGTTAGCCCAGAAACAGGTGGGCGGGCCACGGTTGAATCAGCCCCAAGCAGGCCCCCTGTTACAGGTAGCCATAGGAGGGAGGAAATGGGAGAGCAGGAGAGCGAATGTGCCTCTGAGCATGGAGGGAAAGGAGGTAGGGCAGGCTTTTATTTGCTTGAGGATCTTAAAAAAACTCTCTGTTGCTAGTCTTCCAGTGTGGTCTGCTTGCCCTGGTGGTGTGGCAGGGGATGCTGGAACTTGAGGAGCAGTTATCCCTAAAGTGCTGGTCTGTGAGGTCAGAATTCACACACCCCATCTTTCAAAATGCTGGATATGCCCATTGGGGTGGCCTAGTTTGTCAGATTCATGAATTCATAACGTCTGAGGAAGTAGGCTGTAGCTTACAAAAACTCATGTGTCTCTGAATAAGGTGCCACCCTGTCCTCCCTTCTAGAATCCCATGGTTAGAGAAGTTTCTTGGCTGCTCTTCTTTGATGTCCTCACTCGTTAAAGAGAAGGACTATGTAGCCCAAAACTAACCTTCATCCTCCTCACATGAAAGAAAAGTGTGAGAGGATGAAAGACTCCATAAGACAGGGAGTAAGAAAGAACTTTCCCACTCTGCCCCCTGTAAAAAAAAAAAAAAAAAAAATCACTTAAGACCCTGACAGACATTACATTTAAGATGTGATTAAATGATTAATTATGTCTTAAGTCAGGAATGGACAAAATATGGCTCATGGGCTGAATCTGGCCCACAGACAGACTTTGGCCCGTGGTGGGTTCCTTGGTCCCGCCTGGTCTGGGTGCTGTCAGGCCCACTGCCCCCTGGGCTCACAGCAAGGCTGGGATGACTCAACAGCTGGACTGCCTTTCTAGGTAACCCAGGTGGTGGTGGCTCCTTTCGGCTGATGCCACCACTGGCCCCAGCCCCATGGTACCGGTGAGGACCCACATGCACAGCCCTGACCCCGGCCTGCCCCGTGCCTGCTCCAGACTCAGCCTAGCAGAGAGGATTAGCTCCAGACCAAACACAGCCTCAACCCCGGCCCACCCTGGACCTTCTCGGGACTCATCCACCCCCAATGAACAGTGGTGGCGGCTGGCCAGTAGCTGCTGCTCAGTGCATGGGAATAGCAGCCCCTCCCTTTTGCCACTGCTGGGCCCTTCTTGCTGCAGCCACCCAGAGCCTGTGCCAGGGCTGCTCTGCAGCTCCTCTGTACTGCTACCACTGCCTTTTGCTGGGCAGCCCAGAGGCAGCAGTGATGGTGGCGGAGAAGAGCTACCGGGCAGCCTGGGCATGGGCTCTGGGAGTCTATAGCAAGAAGGCACTTTTCCCCAACACTGAGCAGCAGCTTCTGCCCAGCCATTGCCACTGCTCAGTGTGGGCAGGCAGTTCAAAGCAGGTGTAGGGCAGGCTGGGGTTGGGGCTGGGGCTATGCACTGTTGGTGGTGCTGCGAAGGAGCTGCAGGGCACACAGGCTCCAAGCTGTTACAGGGGGTGGGAGGTGCTGAGTGGCCCGTGGCAGCTCCCCAAAACTGCCTATGTGGCCCGCAGGCCATAATAATTGCCCACCCCGTGTTAAGTAGTGACTGAGACACACGTTCAATCAGTTAAAGGTACGATAAAATGAGGAATAAGCCACAAAGTTATTACACCAAATACGTGTAATAGCTTTGTGGTTGGTTCCTATCATGCCTTTAATTGAACGTATAACTAGTG
>NW_005841942.1:620077-624164 GCF_000455745.1 Alligator sinensis
GATGTGCAGGGTGCCCGGGAGCAGCTCCCCAAAGCTGCCTATGTGGCCCGCAGGCCATAATAATTGCCCACCCCGTGTTAAGTAGTGACTGAGACACACGTTCAATCAGTTAAAGGTACGATAAAATGAGGAATAAGCCACAAAGTTATTACACCAAATACGTGTAATAGCTTTGTGGTTGGTTCCTATCATGCCTTTAATTGAACGTATAACTAGTGACCAGCCACTGGAGCATATGGGAGCCTTTCAAGACTCACATATGTTCTTGAGGCCTCAACGGCTCCCAGCTGGGGAGTACATCATGTGGCTTAGAGCCAAGTTTGCTACTTGTCCTTGCAGGGGGAGCCCGGGATTCCACAATTGCCCCTCCTGCCATGCACATGTGGTATGGCAGACAGCCCTATTATAGGTATTCTGCATCAAATCCTGTTGCGCTTTTACTTCAGCGTCTGTTAGAAGCCATAATTATTTTTCCTCCATTCACCCAATATGCTTACAGGGCACAATTAATCTTGCATGTTTTGTGGACCCAGATGGGAGAGGAAGCACAGTGCCTGAGAGCTCTGCACTCACTGAGCTTTAGAAGCAGTTAGCTAAACTACCTAGCTTCTGGCAGCTCTGGGACTTAGTTGCCAATCTAAAGCTTCTTTGTTTCTGGTCATCTGCTTCAGGTGACATCTCTAGTGAATAGATCAGCTGAATGTGGAGTCAGACAACATAATTTGCGGGTTCAAAAGTTGTGACTTTAGTAAGATCAATTTGGACTTTCTGTACTTTGTGTTTGGAGCAGGAATTCTGCAGACACAGACTGTGCCTGACTTCAGCTGTATTAATCTATTACCCAAATAATTTACAGCCATTCTTGAGACACAGGAATTTAATGTTTAGGTCTTATTTAGGAGGAAGTTAGGCATTGTTTGGGAGGGAAAAAAAGTCTTGCTACTACAAGAAAAATAATAAACTTTTATATAATATTGTCATCCAGAAATCTCAGAGTGATTAACAAGAAGGTCAGTGTCATTATCCCTGTTTTACAGGTGGGGAAGCTAAGGCTCAGACTGGTAATATGATATTTTGCTTTGGACAGATTTCTACTCATAAATGAAATGTACAGTCCTCTGTCATTGAGGTACCTACCACCTTGATAGCACATAAACGTGTTAATTACTAACATATCTCTAATTTACTGGCTACAATGGATTTCATTTTGGCTGACCAGTCAAAGAAGAGGTTCCCTAGCCCAGAATACTTAGTGAAATATATAGATATAATTTTAAGAGTAATCAAGTTTTAACTGGAACTGCAAGTGTCAACAACTTTGTCAACATAGGAAAGACCATGAAGTGCAAATATAAATAAGTGTCCTCCTTTTGTACCTCATCTATGGCTCTTTTAATAATAAATTGTATTTAGACAAACAATACTGTGCATTTGGCCAATATGTACTATAAACCTTTGGAATTAGAGCATGCAAAGCACATCATAAGCTAGATTTTTGTTTTGACATGCCATATTGGTCATCTTACATAGCCATGAAAATATGGTGTCATTTTTTTCACTGTATTGAAAAGAATGCTACATGACTAATTCTTATAAATTATAAGCAGTTACTATTCTCCTTTCATATATGGTTTTCAGGAACTTTTAATTAAAACAAAGAGAAGAATTAATTTAGGTTATATTGAATTACTTGGTATGTGAAATTATATTACTTTGATTTGTGATCTTACCAAATAATACAATCTAATCAAACTAGGGATTTGCCAGCATATAAAAGGGAGGCCTCCAGAGAGAATTAAAAATATTTCTTGGAGATAAATCATTTCATAGGTAATATTCTTCTTTCCGAGTGACTATACCAATATGATAAGGTACTATACAGCAGATTATGGTTTTTTTTCACAATTTCTGACCATTTTTGGTTTCTAAACTCTCACAGTATTTTTTTTTTTTAAAGTGGTGTTAAGATCCTTAGGGTTCATTAGTCAAATTAAAAATAAATACATTTTGCCAACCTAAATTCTCCCTAGAGAATTTAAATGCCTCATTAGTTATTATACTAAGCTTTTAGGTCAGGGACAGGCAAAGTCCAACTTGCGGGTCAGATCAGCCCTGTGGTGAACTCCATTTCCCAACAGCCCCTTGCCACGTTGCTGCAGCCAGTTTCCATGGAGACCCCAAGAGCGATGAGGCCAAGACAGTGTGGGGCCAGGGTTTCCATGGAGACCAGCCCCAGCAGCCCGGGCAGGCTATGCGGGTGGGTGGGAAACTGTTCTGGGATCTTGCATCAGTGACAGCATGGTCTGGAGCCAGGGTCGAGCCCCACCTCAGGCAGGGGCATGTGGGCAGTAGATCACAGCTCTGCCCCAACTCCAGACCACAGTCACTGCTGTGAGATCTGGACCTCAGCCCTGAAGCTGCTCCCTGTCCTGCCGCACGCCCTGTCAGCACTCCTGGGGCTAGTCTCCTTGGAAACCCTGGCCCTGCACTCCAGAAGGTCTCCATGGAAACTGCCTGCAGCGGCACGGGTAGGGGCTACTGAGAAATGGAGTCTGGCCAGATCCACCATTTTGCCCATCCCTGTTTTAGATTCTTTAGTAGTTCTATACTGTTAAATAGATATTGTGGTTCATTCTGGATGGCTGCTGTTCTTTCGTATTGGGCGAAGTATACAGTACATATATTTTTGTGACAGCCTTAAGTTTATTTGCAGTGAACAATGATTTATAAATACAAGAAATGTATATGTTGTATGGTGTATGTAAGACATCAAAATGTATGATTCATTGTAATTCATTCATTGATTAATAAAGACCAGAGTCCTCCTGGGAGTATTATAAATCCACAAGATGTCCCTCAAGTGATAACTTTATCTTTTGAATCACTATTTGCATTTGGTTTGTTTGCTTATAACAGACCGGTTAAATCACAGGTAGCCAGTGGATCTGAAGAAGGTCATAAATTCATAGGCTTTTTTTTAAATCAAAAGGTATGAATAGGAAGTAAATGAGAGTATATTGTAATCCTAAATTCAAGAATTCCTAGTTTTGAAATATTGATGGTACTTTCTATCCAGGATTTCAATAGGAAAGGAAAGCCAAAATAGTTGGGCAAATGTTCAATAAAACTTTGTTTCGTAACCAACACAAGAAATACACAAATATCTCTGATATTGTATAAAGCCTTATTTTTCTGTAAACAACACATTGCTTGAGATCTTTCAGCACACGGGGCACTAGATTAGAATATATGTTTGAATTTACTTGAGATTGTCATTGTCAAAGTAAGATTTTTTGTATTTAGCCAGTTTTGATCCTTCTTAAAGAGAATGAACAGAATTTCACTTATGCAACCAAGTGACAGTTTTCCAGCTTCTCTAGTGGGTTTTGGGGTATTTGTGTACAGTTTGCAGTCCTGCTCTTCTTGAAGTGTGGATGCATAACCATCCACATGCCCTACTGAGTGTGTGTAGTAGTCGATGAACTGTGTACATGTCCACAGGCACATGTCTCTGTATTTACATGCCTAAGCATAAGTTCCAGAGGAAAAAAGTAGGACAGTTCACCCATGTTCACCATGAATTAGCTAGATCAGTTGTCTCCAAGTAGGAGGTCACCTTTGGCATTTAAAAGCAAACCAAGATCTACTGTGTAGAAACAGAGGGTGGAAACCTGCCCCATGGGGGGCGGGGGGGCAGACCAAGACAGAGGGAGAAAAAATTATTTGGGGGAACACCTTGCCAGCAGGTAAGTCTGTGGGGGAAGGGAGGGGGGAAAGGGCCCTGGTGGGAGCTGGGCAGATCGGGGCCCCAGCCGTAGCCCCACTTCCTCCCTCACTGCTGGGGCCTCGATCTGACTCCATGCCCCCAGCAGCATTGAAGGAGGGAGTGGGGCTCGGAGAGGGGAAGCCCCTGCACAACTGGGGCACAGGACAGAGCCACAAGCGGTTCATCTGGGGGGTGCGGGGGGGGTACGCAGCCTGGGAGGGCATGGGGGTGTGCCCCCAGATCTTCATGCCAGCTGCTGCTGCAGGCTGGGGCCGGGGCTGCGCTTGGGCCAAGTGGTGGTGCTGGGAGTGAAGCTATGAG
>NW_005841942.1:624195-643381 GCF_000455745.1 Alligator sinensis
CATAGCCTCGCCTCCCAGTGATGCCACCTGACCTCAGTGCAGCGAGGCCCAGATCACCACCATGAAGAGCCTCCAGCCGATACCCTCCCCATGCAGATCTCAGTGGGGAGGGGGAAGGGAAAGGCAGCACTGCACTCTTCATGGTGGGGAGCTGGGTCGTTCTGCGCTAGGGCCGTACAGGCAGCGGCACTGGGAGAGGGGGTGATGGGGGGGCTACAGTGAATTTTCGGGTGCCTGTAGCCTTCCCCCCCCACCATAGTTCCTTTCCCAGCACCACCCGGCCCGAGCGCAGCCCACAGTGGCAGCCAACCTGGCCAGCATGCATATCTGGGGGCACATGCCCCCCATGCCCTCCCAGGCTGCGTGCCCCACCTCCCCACGCCCCAAGATAAGCTGCTTACAGCTCCATCCAGCTCCCCTGCTGTGCACGGCCTGTCCCTGCTCCAGCCCCACTCCCTCCCTCAAAGCTGCTGCAGCCATCCATGCTGCCGGGCGTTATCAGGGGACATGTGCCCCATAATGTGTGTGTAGTAAAGGCAACTACCGTTGCGGGCTGGGCTTTGCACCCTGAGCCAAGTTGCAACCCGCCTGGGAGTGATTCAGTACCACATGTGTCCCACCTCAGGGCTCAGTCTCATCCCTGGCCTGCCCGGTGGCTGGACACACATGGCATCCAGCCCCTCCAGGTGGGCTGCAGTAGGGCTCAGGGCACAAAGCACAACCTGCAATGGCAGCTGCCTCCGCCATGCACAGATGGGGGTACATGTGTCCCCCAGGGTCTCCACTGGGGTGTGAACCCCTCCCCCCCTAACTCCCTGCACCCCTGGATCAGCTGCTCGGTCTCAATCCTCCCATCACCCACCCGGCTGGGGCCCAATGTTCCCTCTAAGGCTGAGCAATCCATTAGCGCACCGCTTTGGTCCGTGAGTGCACTGCTTTGATCTGTTCCCAAATTGGTCTTGCCTCCCCCTTTTGGTGCGCTGAGCAAATCATTCTCACAGCATTATTTGGGAGAAAAGATTCTTGAAATACTAAACTATATATATTATATATATATTTTTTTTTAATTAAAATATAAAAAACCCTACCAAAACAGAAAAGTTTATGCATAATTCTCCACCTGAGGAGAGAGTGCAAAAGAGAATGGATTTCATGTGACAGACATAAATCACATAATTTAATATACTCTGTAAAGCTGTCAGGTACTGTGAAACACTGAAGGTATGCCTGGTCTGCCCTATCTGGCAGATTTCATCACACTTTCAAAAATGATCCACACTGCCTCCATGCCTCTGCAGCCTTTGAAAGCAGTGTGGAGCCTTGTGTGCCCTGCCATTGGGCAGACCAGGCAATGAGGAGGCACATGGCATCAAGGCTTGGGGAGAAACTCACCTGAAGGGTCTGGGGAGCAGAGCAGTTACCTGGAGCCAGCGGAGTCCGCGCGGTGCCCGGCTCAGCCCCAGCCCCTGTCCCCAGCCCTGCCTTGCCTGAGCCGTTGCCTGCCCCGCACTGCTCTCTCTCCCTGCTAGGATGCCAGTGTGGTGAGAAGTGGAGTGCAGCCAAGCGGTAACTTACCATCAGTCCCAGTGCCTCCTCCGCACTCTAGGTTTCTAGGAAGCCGCAGCCCAGCTTCTCTCTGGGCAGGTGTGTGGCATTACAATGCTAATGTGTGGCAAGATTTTTTTTTGTCCGTGGCCATACATGCACAGACCTTAGAGGGAAACTTGCTGGGGCCTCACTCACCTTAGCCCTGCTCCTGCCTCTGTGGCACTCTGTCCCTTACCACGGGGGCCTCAATCTGGACCCCGCTCCTTCCTTCCCCCATGGACTGACCTGCTGGGCTGGTGGTGGGGCACACACGTGTGTGTATATGTGCACTCAGCCCTCCAGCCTCAGATTGACTCTAAGAGGGTTCCAGATCAACCAGTTGCTGACCACTGAGCTAGATGGTTTACAGCTTAGTGAGATGAATGCTGTTCTGGAAGTTGGGGTGGGGGTGCAGTGGTGCTCTGAATTGTAACCTAGCCAGCCTCTTGCTTTGAATGTGGGCAGGATTTCCCTATGGCTCTCCATCCTTTATTTTTCCAGTGTCTGAAATGCAAGATGCAGCAGCTCAGCTTCAAGAGGAAAGTCACAAAGGGCTTTGGACAATGTATGTACTATGCCCTGGTGGTACGAG
The DNA here is from genome assembly GCF_000455745.1 of Alligator sinensis. Taxonomy (NCBI): domain Eukaryota; kingdom Metazoa; phylum Chordata; order Crocodylia; family Alligatoridae; genus Alligator; species Alligator sinensis. The sequence continues at coordinate 626,375 of NW_005841942.1, forward strand.
TGCCATGCTGGGAAGTCAGAGCAATGATGTTTCAAACCTTCATGTGGTAACGAAGGCCTAGAACCTGGGTCTTCTGCTTCCCAGGTAGTGCCTTACCCACTCAACTCTTGGAGCTAAAACATGGAGGACTGCCTCTTCCTCCTCATTTTTGCAGGACTTATGATCTGGTACATGTATACAGAGCTTTGTGCCTGCCTGACCAATGTGCAGCCTACCATGCAAACTTTGTGGCCACAAGGATGTGTATGTGTTTTCACTGCATGTGGAGTAGGATTGCAAAGTATACATAAGTGACAATAATATCACCTTTGCAGATAGCAAACTGCCATTTGGGCACTTAAAAAGGATTCAACCCAGTGATTCTACATTTTTGGTAGGCATCTGAGATCAGAATCAATTACTGAATATCTAAACGTAGTTTAGTATAAGAATTCCTGAATATATCAACGCATACAATGGAGTCTCTTTGCTCTAAAATTAATATTTCAAAATGATGGGTTATGATGAAAACTCTAATCAATAAAATAACCTACTCCATTATTTCCTCTTAGAAGTTTGAATCCATATGCTTACAGTTCTATTTTCCACTACAGAGGTAGTCCATCAATAGCCATAATTGTAAAGTTCTTTTATCTGTTAAAGCATAACCAAACTATAGTTACTAATGATCACTTTCAAAAGCTGTGTGCTGTAAAATATAAGTTATTCCTCAAGTATGTGTCACTGTAGCTCTCTGTCTATAGGGAAGTACATACATTTCAAGTGCAGAAGCTTGGACTTATTAAATATGAAAAGCAATATCTCATGCTCCTGTTCCAAATTATAAAGAACACAGTAACTATGACCCTCCTGCAGTGCCTTCTAATTGCCTGTGGGAGAGCAATATGGAAGAATCTGGACAGTGTACAACCTGCTACTGATTCTTGAGCTTCAAAGTGACCTTTTGTGAAGACATTTATTTTCATTCTCTTGTTGCTTTACTCAGTATTTTCCTTCATACAAGAACAAATAAACAAAAAAGGGACAATGGTACCCCTGTACTTGTCTTTGTGGTATCTGTAGTCCAGGATAGGTATCAAGTCCACTGATAAAACTGAATTTCTTGGGCCAAATAACTTAGTCATGAAATGATTTGATTAGATGTGAGAGAAAGCTTCCCTTTGATATCTAAGTTATTTCAGGAATATAAGGAGAACTGTAAAGTGCACTCAAGGAAGGGCAATTAATAGATAACACAATTCTATGAGCAACAATATGATACGACCATTTTATCCATGACTACTAACATTACAATGCACCAAAACTCCAGCTGACAGAGATCAGGGATTCTGAAAGAAGTCTGTGCGATAATAGAAAAACTTATCTTTGAGGGACTAGAGCTTTTCATGAACTGAATAAACAAAGCAGTCCATTCCCTCAAAGTTTCAAAGGCAATGCTGAGATCTTTAGGGATCTACACTCCAGTGCTATACCTAAGTTTTTGCAGTACAAGGCCATGCAAAAAACACCCTATTCCCTCTGTAATCAAGTGCAATATCTGTTCTGGAAGTGGCCCTCTTATATAAAGGGGTATGTTTAATTTTCCTCCTCCACTAAACATTTGGCTAAGGCTATGGGTTTGACTGAGGTGTGGAGAGCAACATCACTACTATTCCAGAGCCAGTCTCCCACTGGGCATGTTCAGAGATTAGAACCAAGGAATGGGTATGGGACATCATCTTCCATGACTGTCTCATTCTATTACTTCCCTTGCTCCCTTCCCTACCTCACCTCCATATTCTTTTTCAGGGACCCTCCTCATGAGACCCCTTTACAAAAAAGTGACCTTGTTGCTTTTTGTAGGAGCTATGGAAGAGATCCTGAAGGAATATCTATATTACCAATATTTCCTTAGTCTGAAGAAGAAAAGGGATCTCCTAGATCTGAGGAGACTGATCAAATTGCTGCCTCATATTGAGGATGGTAATACTCATCTCAATCATTCCATCACTGTAAAAGTCAGGATCGGTTTATACCTTTCTATTTACAAGGCATGTACTTCCATATTGCCATTCATGAGTCCACAGGAAATATCTGAGATTAACCATGAGGCAGAATCATTACCAGTATAAGGCACACCCTTCCAGATTCTCACATCACTGAGAGTTTTTATGACATGCCTCACTATGGCAGTAGGAAACCCAGAGGAAAAAGGATGTCCATGTTAATGCATAGTTAGATGACTGGTTTATCAGATAGAGATTACGTCAGGAAACTAATAAGCCTAAACTGTGCCTTAGTTCTTTGTTCATTTGGTCAGGCCTCCTGATACACTGTGGTATGTTATTATGTTATCAAGGTCAACAGGGCCAGAACAGGTGTAAGAAAGGACTTACAAAGTAAAGGACAGACTCCTTTGTATTCAGTCTTTAGTCAACATGGTAATATCACATTGGACTATGACATTATAGATTATTTTACATTACAATATTGCTTATTCACAATACTGTGCAACTATAGGTGATACTGTTTGCAAAGAAAGTTCTAATCCTACTTCATTCCCATCTTCTTAATACTAATTTGGCTGCAGTGTCCCAAAATGATAACATTTATCACCTTGTTGCCATTGTTAGCTATAGACGCATTAGGAATGGGCCAGGGACCATTTAATGGTATAAGGACCATTGGCCCCAGAAAATGTGGAACTCCATATACATGTCATATACCTAAGAGCTATCAGTTTGGCCTGTATGTTGTACTATGACACTTGGAAATTTAGATACATAAATCAAGACTGGAAGGGGGGTCATGCTTCTATAGATTGTTGAACAGAATCTGAATTCTGTGCAGAATTCTTGTACATGGAACCTATGGAAATGCTATCGTGGGCTAAATATTAGGGCTGTGCAAAGCTTCAGTTGCTGATTTGATTCAACAGAGATTCGTGCCGATTCAGTGGCCGAATTTCCGAATCCGAATCAAATCACGAGACCCTTTAATCTCTCCGAATCAAATCAGAACCCTCTGAATCGATTCAGAGAGATTAGGAAAGCTTTGATGATTCGGACACAGACACGGCTTTAAATATTTTTTCTACATACCTCAAGGTACCAAGCGGCTCATGAATGCTGAGATGGTGGGGTGGATGGAGCATCCCAGAGGAGCACGGGGTGGTCCCCAGTGCACTCAGCAGCATACCCGGAAGTGGACCAGAAGCACTTCCAGTCCACATCTGGGTTCGCCACCAAGCATGCGGGTGGCCCCCCCACACTCCTGTGGGACGCTCTATCTGCCCCACCATTGCAGCATTCATGAGCCACATCTGGTACCTCGAGGTATGTAGAAAAAACATTTAAAGCTGTGTCCTATGGCTGAATCACTGATTCTCCAAATCAACATTGAATCTTCAGATTCGGATTTGGCCAAATCAAATTGGGACAGTGATCCGAATCAAGAAATTGAATCACTGTCCCCAATTTGGGCTGAATCTGAATCAAATACGGCCTGTTTCATGCACCCCTACTAAATATAACCCTAATTGCTTTGCATCTGCCAAGAGAGTAATGACGTGACAGACTTATGAAGCACTCAGTGTGCCACCAAGAACATGTGGTCACTGAAGAAATCCTTCACTAATTCAGTATTGTATCTTCGGGGGATTTTGAGAATAGGCTTATTTTTCACCGAGGAAAACACCAAGTTTTTGTATTCCAAATTCAAAGGGGAATGAGCCAGGAACCATAACTGGATGCCTGCTTTCTGTAGTGCAGTTAAAGACTCCTATACCCCTTCCCATCAGTTTTGCTAAACCTGAGGGTGACTGCCATTAGGATTAGCTGATGAGATCAGGCAGTTCTCATTCTTGTAGGTCCTAGTAGCCAACACAAGTTTGATTTGACAGATTTATTGCCAGTGCAAGCTCCAGTCAGACTGCCTGGACCTGGCAAGATCAAGTCAACCACTCACTGCAAATGACTGATATAACTGGTAGCTTGGATGAAGACTGGTTGAGCACCATGGAAAGACTGTCCTCACATCTATTTGTGACTACAGCAAAGCACTCCATAGACTAAGCTATTTAATTTCCAAGCTTACAAAAATAGATAAGGCATTGTATCTTATCTCTGTTCCAGTTAGCCAATAATCCTCACTTCCCATGTACCAGAAACCATGCAATGTCTTTGCCTACTTTTGAACCATGTCAGTATCTGAAATCTGAAAGGTTGCTATGCAGAGCAGCACATTCACATGTACCAGTATGCACGCATTATGCACTGATTTTAGCTGCTAGATCAGATGCCAAGGTTGGGAGAGCAGTGTTCCAATGTCTTTTCAGCTGATGAAAATGAGAATTCCTGTTCCCATCATCCATGGATGATATTATTTGTTAGTCACAGAGGGATCCACGCACATCTCAAAACAAAACAATGGTTCCCCAACTTATATAAACCATTTTTCTTTTAAATGTTGCACTCCATGTGAATCCCACAGTCTGTCTCTCATTCCTCACTTTCAGACTTTGAATGGCAAGGGAACTGAGGGAGGATCACAATTGCTCTGCTGTTTATTCCTTTGCATGAAAATATATAGAGATCCAGGGTACATGGCTCCAATGGGCGTTGCTGTTGTATAAATTCTATAATGAAAACCACAGTGACAATAGTTTCTCAAGGCAAACATTCTTTTCTGTATGCTAAGGATTCAAGAGAAGACATTTATATAAATAATGAGAATTTCCACAGGTTATATGTTATAAGCTATACATTTTGGAAGTGCTTTGAATTCTCATGTTTATACATTCTTCATACTTACAAGGCTTAGGAGAACAGTTCCAAAACAGGCAGGTTACTATCTACTGAAGAGTTTGTTGCAAGTCCCTTGAAAGCAGCTGGTACTGGTCACTGTCAGAAACAAAGGAATCACATTGATGGGCTCACCTGCTGCCAAACAGAGCAAAGAAAACATCTGCGTTTGTTTGTTTCTATGGAAACCTATGAATTCTGCAATAGGAACCTAAATCTGAAGTTCTTTCTATGGCTACAGGCTTGTGGAATTTGCAGAATTCCTGGTATAGGCTGTTTTGTTAAGTTAGCAGTACAAAAGGTTAATCATATAAATGTACTATCTCAGATTCACTTAATCAACCATCACCTTACTTTCTTGCTCTTATCACTTCAGTGCTTCCAGATGACTCACACTTCCAGAATTTTTTTTTTCCCAGCATCACTGAGTGATGTGGATTTTAAACTTGTTGGGTCAGATCCTCAGCACTGGTAAATCAGCATAGCTCCACAAATTTCATCAGAGCTCTGTTCATTTGCTGTGATTTAGTATGTGGCCCCCTTTGTGTATAGAAAGCAAGCAGCATGTTTTTTTACAAGCATCAAGTTTTCTTAAGAAGGGTGTTTATAACTTCAGTGGCAAGATGCTGACTGCACAGTTGTTACTGTGCAGTCATTTACTACTTGCATACACAAGTACTAAATGTCCGTGCAGTAACCAGCATTACTGTACAGTAGTATCCCCGAACGGCTTCTTGGTAACACTAACTGTATAGTAGCTCGTTATTACTGTGCAGTAGCGTTGCATCACGCTTTGTGCCGCATGGCGCTACTGCACAGTAGTAATGAGCTAATACACAGTCAGCATCTCTTGTAGATGTGGCCAGTATACATTAATGTGGCATACATATAGTTGCATATATTAATGGCATTGGCATAATTGATTACAAAGAGGAGTAATATACATGTTTATTGAAGGATAGGCATTTTGAAACAGGGACAGTATCTTCTTTTGCATTTGGAAAGTGCCTCATGCTGTGAATGCTATCAGTAAATAATAAATAACAGCAACAGTTATCTTGAAATTAAAAACAAGACAAAGCATAATAATGGGTAGACTGGGTTTTTAGGTTAGCTAGGTCGGATTTCTTTAGCATCAAGAAAATAATTATTGTATGCTTTTCAACTAAAATATCATCTCACTTTTTAGGATATTGTTCCCAATAGGTTCTCATTAGTTCACTCAACCTTTCTGGCAAATTTTACGATGGGTCCTTTCTTTAGACTAATCTTATCATAACATATAATGTCTACTCTTAGTTTCAAGTTACATAAGAGGTAAACTATCAGTCTGTGATATATGAGGGTTTATTTAACCTTTGCTGTCCCTTTATACAGTATATTTTAAAATTAACTTCTGTCTCTGTTCTGTTTGTAGCCACAGCCGTTTCCAGTGAACAGAATCCAGTCATTATCATAGCAGTGGTTGCTGTGGCAGGCACCATCATTCTGGTCTTCATGGTGTTTGGATTCATCATTGGACGGAGGTATTATACATTGTGTGGTTGTAGGCATTTCTAGCCTTGTTGTAGCATTATATCAGCCTTTATCTTGTTGTCCATAAATGGAAATTAAACTCTGTGTTTAATCTGATAATGACATTTTAGATATAAATCCCATGTAAGGATACAAATTTATCTCATTTGTTTTTCATTTAAAAGTAGCTCAAGACATTTTTTGTCTTATTGCATGAGTATTCTAAATATAACTGTTTGCAAGATTCTGTGATCAGATCCCTGAAAGTCCATTTTCTGTTGAATTCCTCACTCATGGAGAAGTCTGATATGCTGCCATTCAAATAAGATTGCACTTGGGAAGAAGAGTTGTGCTAATAAATTTAAGAGAGAATCATTAAAAAATAATAAGAGAAACAGACTACTGCTTCTTTTTTCCAAACCTGTTAATCTGCAGTTTGTTTTACTCATAGCATCTTTTAATGAGGACTAAACTTTTGTTGCTTAAGCCTTAGGACTCTTCCCAATAATTATTAGATACAAAAATCTTTTGATTAGAACTGTTCATGTTTTATTTAAAACGCTGCTTTAATGAGAATTACAGCTGGGATTTTTAAAGGGCCTAAGGGACATTGGTGCTCAATGACTGAAAATCCCAGCCTGCAAAATGGAAGCCAGTAGAACATTTTAAATGTGCAGAAGTAAATCATTATTTTCCAGTAAAACTAGACTCTTTCTTTTCAGGCACTGTGGTTATAGCAAAGCAGATCAAGAAGGGGATGAAGAACTTTACTTTCATTGTAAGTGTTTTGCTTTTTTTCCCCAACCCCCCTCAGGAATTCCTAACCCAATTATAAGACATTGGGATTGGCAGTAATGGAATATGGACAGTACTAAAACAACATTCCATTAGAGAAAGGACTATAATAAATCTAAAATCCTATGTAAACAGCCAGTGTTAAGTTAAAAACCATAAAAACACATGACCTACACAGAAAAGGACACAGATTAAAATCACCATTGCTCACACCATTCTATATATATTTGTATAATATACAGATGTTTCCATTCTGCATTTTTTCTTTGGTTCCTTGTTGTATAAGTGTTTCACACCATCCTAATGATCCCCCCTGAGATACTATAATTGATAGGTCCTTAGCAAACTGGTTATCTGATCTTTACCTCAGGCAGACTTCTGATTGAGAAATTGAGGGTTGCTGTATCACCCCAGTAGTGATGCTGTTCTGCTCAAAAACTGTTTTCTGCTACTGTGAACTTTGTATCTTCAACATCCATAAACTGTAATATTCAGAGAGAATAGTATATGTGATGGGAAAGAAAGCCTCTGCTTTTTAGTTACTCTTCTCTGAATATCTTCTCTTATTCTACTCTGCCTCTAGATTCAGTTGTTGAGTTGCAAATTAGCACCCAAAATTGTTAGCACCAAAATCAGTTGTGCTGGTTTGGCTCATACAAGAGCTGTGTGAATAATTAATTAAATCCATTAATCTATTTTTTCATCCACTGTGATCTCACGCTTCAAATTGAATGAAAGAAAACAGCAAAGATGATAAGAACAGTTCTTCAGGGACTCGGGCAAAGTGGAATAGCCTCACATTTAAGCCACTGAGTCCAGTTACACTCCTAATAGGTAGCATAACATCTGGCCTCTTGTCTTCAGATTGTTTTAATACTTTTTATTTTCAATGTTAACATCAATTTTAGATGAAAATTTGAAACATCTCATTTTAAAAAATTGTCTCAAGACTTAGAAGAAACACAGACAACTTTAACAAATATACTAAAACTAGCTAAAAGTATCAGTTTAAGGAGGTAATATAGCATCCTGAAATATGACAAAACTGATTTTAAGTTTTCATGCAGATTTCCTATTAGTAGAATTCTATTTATTCATACTGTGCCATGGGTAGTCTTTATTTCTTGCAACCACTGCTTCTGTAGGCTTAATCCAATAAACATTTTGTATTGCTTTATATTAAAACTTCATAGCGTAATCTTTAATTGGGGTGTGCAGATGAGATGGGTACCAGGCACAAAACATATGTTCTAGCATCTCCTTACTACAGAATTCTTTAAATTAGGAGTGATTTCCAAAAATTTGAGTCAAATTCTTGTCAGGGTTTCTATCTGACCTTTCTGGCATGACAAAATTAGATCAGCCTGGATTCATTGATGCTTCCTGAGTTGAGATGAGTTGCTACTTAAAATCACTTCATTTATGTGCGGTGTATTAAACCAAGTAGTGATATTGTTATAGTCTCAGTCAAACAGCCTATGATACGGTACGTAAAAGGTGTTAAATAATAATGGGATGAGTATTAATTATCACATATTCTTCAGACTTGTTTTTTTAAGAATGCATCAAAAATCTGTTGCTGTTCAGATATAGCAACTGGGAGCAAGATGTTTGATAATTGCCTCCTACCATTTTCAGTAGACTTTTTGCATTCCAAAACATCCACTTTGTTTTCACCTTTTAAATATCATTTATATTTCTGAGGGAAAAAATCAATTGCATTTTATTTTATTTCCCTGTAAAGAAAGAAAGAATATACTGGCAAAAAAATTCCAGTCACCAGTCTTTGTTATGAATAGTCATCTTTAAGTTCTGTGATTCATAGAAAACGTAGAGGAATAATAAGGAAACTGGTGCTGATCAAAGCATTCTGACACAGTCTTCCTTCCTGAAAATCTAGTTACCCAAAATCCAATAAATAGAAACTCAGAACAGTTAACATACAATATCTCATTTACACTGTAGCATGAAGTATTATAAATCACTATTTTACCAAAATACTTTTTTAATCCCTGTTAATAGAAAGTTTTGCATTTAATTTGATTTGATGACCATATCCAGAGTGAGATGAAACACCAGCGCCATGGTCAGTAGCTATTTACAATTTGGTGTCTTTTTGTTCCTTGGCATCAAGGCAATTTTCTAATATGCTAAGACACCAGATTGAATTTTCACAGCAACTTGAAAGCAACCATTTAGCTAGCTTTTAGAGAGTGAATTTAATAGAATGTCCAATCTTTTATTTCAGTCCCCCTCAGCTTTCCATGGCCCCAAGTGCTACATTTAAGATATAAACACAATGGAGGAGTTTAGTCAGACAATTCCAATTTACATTTTGTTTCCTCCTACCATTTTCTTCTAACAATGTCTTCAAATCCAAGCCAGCACTATTTCACATTGGTATGCCAAGATGGCTTTGGCCTGTCAAAATGTTTTATGACAGCTTGAATAAAGAACCATCAGAGGCCCATTAGAGATTCACAGAGTTACCTCCAATCCAGGCCCCTTATCACAAACACAGGAGGATGGCTTACTCTCTGTTTCCCTGCTTAAAAGCACAGTGTAGGAGGTTAGCCAGCAGTTTTCTTCTCCCTCCATGCTCTTCTTGTTTGGCAAAAATGAAAATAAGTGTTTATCAGCTCATAAACTTGAAATGTCTCTGCTAAAAAGCAGCTCAAATTAATTCCTCAGCAAAATCTTAAATTATTTTTGTTGTAATTATGGTAATTGAGTTAATTCTTCACATTCTGTCTCTCTAGTATGTGTTAGTTTTTCCCCATTATATGACTTTCAGTAATGTTTGAAACATACCAGGACACATGCCATACAAGTTCCTTTTCATTATGTGTTCAGATGTAAAGCAAATTCAGTTTTAATAAAGAAATTACAAAGCAACCATGTGCTAAGACACCAGATTGAAGTAATCTATGTATTGAATTGGTTCTTGATCCATTACTTGTATCTCAATAATTCATAGTTTATCTATAATGGTATTCTATAATCACTGTTACATTCAGTAGGTTGGGAAGTTTTGAAACGTGGGAGCTCTCAGTGCCCGGTTAAGCTAGTAAAACAGTGATGTAAGGGAGAAGTCCTTCCCCAAGATTGGAGAGGAGGGTAAGCTCTCATAAAATTTTAGAGGACGGAGGAATGTTGCTGCTTTTACCCGTTTCTTTCTTTTTTTTTAAATTGCTTTTCATCCATAGATCTCCACTTAGTATCTTTTACTACAAACAAGAGATATAATTGCTAATTTTGGTCACTGTTTGAGATAGGATCAGGCAACTGTGTCAGGAAACTTGCAAATGATGGCTAAGCCTCAAATTGCCTCTTAAAGCTGCTCTGATTCAGGTGGCGTGGAATCAGGTTCACTGTTCCAAGGAACACTGCATAATGAAATTCCTGGGCTGACTGCACAATAAGTGTTTTGCTTCATCACAGTCATGCTTTCTTACATCATTACAGTTAAATTTCCAGGCACCAAAACCTACATTGACCCTGAAACCTACGAGGACCCAAATAGAGCTGTCCATCAATTCGCCAAGGAGCTAGATGCCTCTTGTATTAAAATTGAGCGTGTGATTGGTGCAGGTAAGGCTGCTGTGGCTTCCTTATTCAACTGTTCCATTTAGCCAGGATCGAAACTCATACATCATAATGACAGGCAAATAATTATACCTCGAGTATAGAACTTTTTGCATTTACCAGAGCGGTTAGGAGCAATGAAGCTGCACTGTTAAAAAAAAAAATTAAATAAAAAATGAAGAAGTTTGCATGCCATTGAAGCTTGTGTGCTTCTAATTCTGTATCTGCTTAAAAAAACTGAAAACAACATTTTGTGAAAAGCATTGATTTTGCTACCTATTATTCATTGTCAGAGTAAAGATGTTGGACATGAATGCAAATCTTGATTCCTGTCTCCCATAAGGAGTCCCTTTGACCTCTCTGTGTTTACTTATATGAATAAGGATAGTAGGCCTGCAAACTTACATATCAACTAATGAGGGCTTGGTTTTATACAAGATCTTCTTTAAAACTGCTGTTTCTTGTATTTTCTTCTTTTTTTATATTTTATTAGCACAAAAAAGGTTTTGTTTTACCTCTCGTGACTGATTATAACTGTACTGGCATTACACTGCTTTTCTTCCTCTTGAACTGTGTGCCATCTACTTAAGCCATGGTGTTTGTGCTCTATAAAAGCAGTTTCATTTGTTTGCACTTGTGACATTTTTATGTAGTGAGATTAAGTTTCCATAGAAAAGAAAAAATATCAAATGCTTTGGACTTCCAAAGGAAATGTTCTTTTGCTTTCCTCTTGTTCTATAAGTAATATTAAAATATTTTTAAAAATCACCCTACCATAGTTCAATATACATTGTAAATGATATACAACAATTATATTTAAAAATAAAATCTCTAAAAATGCTATATTTTAAACGATAAGAAATTTACAATGCTTCAGATTTGTTAATAATCTGCTCTCAAATTCACATTGCCTTATATACATACTTACTTGTATTGAATGATATCTTCTTCAGGAAAAGTCCCACTGATATTAGTAGAACTGTTTCAGAAGTAAGTTATTGCTAGGGACCTACCGAATTCACGGCAGAAGTAAAGTATGTGGCAGGTCCTTTAAACTTCCATGTTCCCCCATGCACACCTTGCCCCTCTTCCCCCACTCCCCCACTGCTGATTAGTGGAGGATCCCGCCGCTCCCTCCTTATCAGCAGGGAAGCTAAAACCACGGTTTTAAACATTGCGCCATTTATGCCTCCTCATCAGTCAGCAGCAAACAGCAGGGTTGTCCGGGGCCCCTCAGCTAATCAATGGTGGGAGTCAAAAACGGCACTATATTTAAAACTACATTTTTTACCTCCCCACTGATCAAGAGCGAGCCACAAGCATGGCCCCTCTACCAATCAGTGGGGGGAAGAGAGAGGGGCCACAGCGGAACCTGCAAGATGAATGGAGCCACAGAACACCCCACTTCTGCCATGAATTCGGTAGCTATTACTCAAAATGGGCAAGGCCATAGGAATCTAGTTTTTAATAATCAGCACTTATTGCAGTACTAGTAATAGCAGTGTGTTTGTTTTCAATGTAGCATTATTTTTATGCTAGAAGGATCACATCCTTTATTGCAGGGGTGGGCAAACTATGGCCCATGGGCCAGATCTGGCCTGCCAAGGGATTCTATCTGGCCCACAGCAGGTCCCTCAGCCCTGCCTAATCCAAGTGCAGATGACAGCCCAGGCTGTGGCATGTGTGGCTGGTCCTGCTGCCCCTGAGTGTGCAGCAGGCCAGGGATAGCACAGCAGCTGGACTCAACTTCCTGGCAGCCCCTGACAAAGCAGCTTGCTGTGCCCAACGGCCAGTGCCAGTCGGCTCTGTATCCAGTAGAAGTGGATGGGCAGGCAGGGCCTGCCCATGGAGACTAGCCTGGGACCCCCATGAGTAGGGGCACTCAGCTGGGCAGATGGGGCTGCAGGTGGGCAGGGAGCAGCATCCAGGAGTGGGATGGGCAGCCAGGGCCAGGATCACAAGGCGATGACAGCATGGGGCTAAGGCCTGGGGCAGTCACAATCTGATCCCCACATGTCTCTGTCTGCAGAACTGGTGCCTGTTGCAGGGACTTGTGGGGAGTGGATCATGGCTCTGCCCCAGGCCCTGGTAGTGGGTCTGGGGTAGATGAGCCTATGGCCAGATAGAATCAGTTACCCCTTCCTCCACTCCCAGAACACCTCAACAGCTCACCAAAACATTTGAAGTGGCCCTCCAACCCTGCTGTATTAGTACTTTCAGAACATTCAATTAGACACTTGTTGGTTTGGAGTAAGAGACTGCCACATCATCAATTCAGGACCTAAGGGTTTATGTGGCTCTTCTAGAATGTTTTTAATGCACTCACTTTGAGCAAAAATTTGGAAAAAAAGAATACCTGTAAAAATCATATAATTCATAATGCAGATTCCAATTCTTTTCACTGTTACATCAGTGTAAATCCAGAATAAGTCTATTGGCTTTAATGGACGTACTTGGGGTTTACACAGACATAGGCAAGAGCAGACTTCTGTGTATCAGGAGTGGGTATTCTGAAGAATATAAATTAGAAGCAGAATTCTAATATGGTACCAAAATCATTTGTGCTGGGTTTAGCTGTGATTCTAATCAGTGGGTGGTGTTGAAATAGCAGGACTGAAAAAAGGTGATTCATAGAGGCTACCATACAACACACATTAAAGAAAAGTATGGAATATTTGCTAGGAACAGTCACAAAAGCATCATTTGACTATTCTAAGCTATGACAGCAAATTGATTCTTGAGCAGCACTGTGCCTACCTCAGATCAGTGGGGTGCAAGTTTACATGCACTAAATTTTCAGGAGGGTTGTATGGTTTTTTTGGCCACAATTTCACTGTTATCCTGCTACACACAGGAATGTCACTTGTTAAACACAGGGGTTAGTGTGTATGGTGAGTCCCTATTCAGGCCATAGATCTTTTGTTTTAACCTACTTCATGCTGAGCCAATGGGCATATGGCCATGCAGTGTTGCATGAATTTCTAGCCTTGTCTTCTGGGGTCTTCTGTGGGGATCCTTTTAGCAAAATGTGCTGTTTTGTTGGGAGAGAGAAAGAAAGATTGTAGAGATGTATGATTCAAGTAGTGGCCTGGGACATGAGAAGCTTATATTCAGTGGACTTGGCCACAGATAACAAGACTCTTTGCTCAGTAGGGCAAAGCTGGGTTTCTGCCAGGCTGTAAAATGTGGCACGTGGATATGATGTGTTTTCAATATGGAATGAAAATAAATATCAATACCTGGAAAGTTACTATGAAAGAGGATTGTCCTCCAATCAGCTCTAGTGGCTGGGTTCTTTCTGATGGCTGGCATTACTACTGAACTGTATTTTAAGAATTGCAGAAGGGAGGCTACCCTAATTTTAAGGTGTCCTGTTGCCCAGGGGAAATGAAAGCTCCAGGTTAGGTATCCGGGATCCCTGTGCAATGCATGGAGAGATTTAGGCTAATAAGTTGGTAAGAGGACAGCAGAAGTGTTTAAGCTTGTACAACTGGGCTGCAAACTTGCACCACCATCTGCTCAAGAATCTCAAATATGAACCTTCTCTTGACTTGTGATCCTAAGACAGGTCAGTCCCTTCCATTGAAGAAAATGTGGAAATCAAGGAGAAAAGCCAGAGAGAGAGAGATCCCTATTGCATAAGACAATTATTTGCAAAGTTGGAGTCAGACTTACATCCCTGATGCATGGAATATTTATTTGTACAAAATTTAAAACTTCAAGTAGAAGAGAGACTTAATACCTGATAGTTAGCACATTCACCAGGAGTGTGGGAAAATGTACTTCAGCTTGCTTTTCCAGATTAGGCAGAATGAGCATTTGAAAATGGGCTCTCATTTCACAAGTGAGATGTGAACCACTTGTGAAATGAGGTTCACATAACCTCAGTAACCACTAAGTCACTGCTGCTCAACCTATGGTCCTCAGGCTAAATACAGCCCTTGAAGGGACTGGATCCAGCCCACAGGATAAGAGATCATCAGCAAGCAACTCAGCCCAGTGCATCCCCCTCCCTTGCCCTGCACCATGCCTCTGATCCCCTCTACATCCTTCCCTGCTCTCTCTTTTGCCCCTCCCCTATGGCAGGGGCTGCTTACTTCCTCTCCCACCCACCACCCATATCAGGCTCAGTTTACTGGAGGTAAGCTATCTTCCTCTCTCTCCACCCCTACCTCTGACATTGGCAAGTAATTCTCTTCCTCCTCTCTTCTTCCTCTCTTCCCCTACCAGAGGAGAGTGGCTTATGGAGTAGCCAGGTCAAAATCTCCTGGCCTGCTACGCTGCACTACTTGCTTACTTTCTCTCCCACCCACCACCCATATCAGGCTCAGTTTACTGGAGGTAAGCTATCTTCCTCTCTCTCCACCCCTACCTCTGACATTGGCAAGTAATTCTCTTCCTCCTCTCTTCTTCCTCTCTTCCCCTACCAGAGGAGAGTGGCTTATGGAGTAGCCAGGTCAAAATCTCCTGGCCTGCTACGCTGCACTACTTTGAACCTATATGTATACTCACTGTTTCAGTGCTGCTATAAACACCATCCAGAACAAGCAAGATGTGTGTGTTGCTGGAGTGGGGGGAGACATTGGGTTTGAAAATCCTATTGGGGTTTATGTAGGAGCTTGGATCCTGGGTGATTTGGTGATATCAGGACTTACATGACTGCATGCATTCCTAATCAGGAGCAGAGTGAGATGGAACTCAGTGTTGTCTAAATATTGGATTTAGGTGCCAGAACTATTGCCAGGGATACTCTTAGTTCAGTTACCTATGGGCAGTCTACACTGCAGTAGTGATGTGTCCACTAAATATTCCCCACCTACCTTTTCTAACTCAGACAGTCAAAATTAGAAATATGTCATTGAAGATACTTTTTTGGTATCCCTCTGCTACCATACTTGAGCCCTCAGTATCCAGCATACATAGGGATAACTCTGGATCAGCCTCAGCAGCATATTTCTGGGGCATACTACACTGTGATGAAGATGTGCCCTAAATGCCTTTGTGGATTTAGTAATGTCTCCCATTTATATTACTGTGACATAGGTTTACCTTCTTTTTGCCGTGACATCACACCTTTTTCTTATGGCCTTCTTTCCTGTTTTAGGCTCTCTGCTTACTGCACTCCTATATTATGGTCATTTAGGTTTCACAGGTTATTTGGCTACCTCTTCTTACCTTCTTTCCCAAATCAGATTATTTAACCAGCTAAAATGCCTTTTGTAGAATCCCAAGAATATCACCATGTGCATTTGATTCATTTAATCCATACTTTCCATTTCATAATCCAGATTGTATCTATTTTCCCTTCAGATAATCTTGTAGAACTTGATTCAGACCTCATCTCAGAATAACCTAGTAGCAATGTAAAGAAACAGGTGTGAGGAAAATACCCAACCTAAAACAGCAAAGAAATGGGGCAGCAGAGTTACAGTTCCCTAGAACATTCATAAGGCTCTTTATAAACCGTTTTAATGTTTATATTTCCAAGAAAAAATGCACAAATCATGTGTTATAAAGACACATCTATTGGTTTCTTCAGAATGGTTTGCCAAAAGGGGCCAGATCCTACTCCACCTCTTGAGCACCAAAGTACATTCCTATTCCATCCTGTCCAAGTCCCTGAAATTCTTACTACAGAGGGTAGGTTGGTCATCTTCCTACTTGTTTTCCATGGCTTCATTTCAAGGCTATGATGACAGTTTGCTACACAGGTAGATGCACTATTGCATTTGCAGGGACTTGAACAGAGTGGAATAAGTTCATGCTTTGGTGTCTAAATTTACTTAGGTACATAATAGTCCCAAGATATTTGCAGCATAAGACCCTCATTCGGCAATGTATGCTATTATGGGTGTAACTTTAGGCTTTTGAGTAGTCTAGTTATACCCAATGCTATGTAGATATTGGGCATGTACTTAAGTACCATGCTGAATCAGAGCCTAAGAGAAGATTCATAGATTCATAGATGTTAGGGTCGGAAGGGACCTCAATAGATCATCGAGTTCGACCCCCTGCATAAGCAGGAAAGAGTACTGGATCTAGATGACCCCAGCTAGATACTCATCTAACCTCCTCTTGAAGACCCCCAGGGTAGGGGAGAGCACCACCTCCCTTGGAAGCCCATTCCAGACCTTGGCCACTCTAACTGTGAAGAAGTTCTTCCTAATGTCCAGTCTAAATCTGCTCTCTGCTAGCTTGTGGCCATTATTTCTTGTAACCCCCGGGGGCGCCTTGGTGAATAAAACCTCACCAATTCCCTTCTGTGCCCCCGTGATGAACTTATAGGCAGCCACAAGGTCGCCTCTCAACCTTCTCTTGCGGAGGCTGAATA
>NW_005841942.1:643781-646303 GCF_000455745.1 Alligator sinensis
GTATCGGTCCAAGGACCGAGCCCTGTGGGACCCCACTGCCCACACCCTTCCAGGTCGAAACCGACCCATCTACCACGACTCTCTGGGTGCGACCCTCCAGCCAATTCACCACCCACCGGACTGTGTAGTCATCCAAATCACAGCCTCTTAACTTGTTCACCAGTATGGGGTGGGATACCGTATCGAAGGCCTTCCTGAAGTCTAAGTATACGACATCCACCCCTCCTCCTGTGTCCAGGCGTTTCGTAACCTGGTCATAAAAAGAAACTAGATTGGTCAGGCACGATCTGCCTGCCACGAACCCGTGCTGGTTTCCCCTCAGCATAATTTGTCCTGCCGGGCTCTCACAAATGTGAGCCTTGATAATTTTTTCAAAGACTTTGCCAAGGATGGAGGTGAGACTGACTGGCCTATAGTTGCCCGGGTCCTCCTTCCTCCCCTTTTTGAAAATGGGGACCACGTTGGCCCTTTTCCAGTCCTCCGGGACTTGGCCCGTGCGCGACGAGCTTTCAAATATTCCCGCCAGTGGCTCTGCAATGATGTCGGCCAGATGCTATGTAGATGTGTACATGTGAGTGTGTGTGTGTGTGTTTCTTCATGGGGGTTTAGGTTGTAGCCGTGTTGGTTTAAGGATATAGGCAGACAAGGTTCCTTGGGTGAATTTGATATCTTTTATTAGACCAACCCAAATGGTTGGAGAATAGTTATTAAGCAAGCTTTCGGGTTCAAAAACCCTTTGTCAGGCTAAGGAAGCTGCAGCAGTTGGTGTGTGCTCTTCCTGGATGTGTTTCTTCATGGTAATTAATAATCAATCTGCTTTATTTTAGGAGAGTTTGGTGAAGTGTGCAGTGGGCGTCTAAAACTTCCAGGCAAGAGAGATGTTGCAGTAGCTATAAAAACCTTGAAAGTTGGTTATACAGAGAAACAGAGGAGAGATTTCCTATGTGAAGCAAGCATCATGGGGCAGTTTGACCACCCCAATGTTGTTCACTTAGAAGGGGTTGTTACCAGAGGTAAGCAGTGGCTAGATATGTCATACAAATAATAAGCTAAATCGCAGACATTACTTTCATTTATCCATGGTCAGGGATTCAAATTATAAATGGACTGCATATTCTTAATGGATTTTCTCCTCATGCATAACTAACTGAAACAATACTTACTTTACGTTACAACCTGAGGAAAAAATTAAGATGCATGCCTGATTAAAAGATGAAGTACTTTGAAATATATTATTTTTCTAGTTCCATTTAGCCTCAAAGACCATGCAGGGAAATAAGCTTTTGTATGTCCTTCTATATTATCTATAGTGTCATTTTGCCAGAGTCCTGTTCACACAGCAGGAGTCAGGAGAACACACTGACATTTTGATTTCTACGGTTTAATTTTATGAATCATGACCATGCTCCATGCAAACATTTAAGGACTTATTAGAGCCCAGTAACAGTGCTGGAGGCTTCAAGAACGCTCATGTCTCAACTATTCAGTTGTTCAAAGGAGCAACATGTGCTTTATCAGGAAAAGGCACTCAGTTTGGATTATTATTTCTCAAATAAAATGTGCCTTTTTTCTTTTAGGGAAACCAGTCATGATTGTAATAGAATACATGGAGAATGGGGCCCTAGATGCATTTCTCAGGGTGAGTACCAAAAGAAAACATATACAGTACCAATTTAGTATAATAAAACTTTTTTCAGGCTAAAATGAAATATGGCATGCAGAAACTAGCAGATCTCTAAATTGTCCTAGAAAATCAGATTATAAATCAGAAGACCAAACTGGATCAAACTGACACAATTCTAGACCTGTAAGTGATCCAGTGTGGTATAGAAATAATGGTTTTGATTACCATCCTAGTGTGAGGTTAAGACCACTGACACCTGAAGCCGTATCATGTGAGCACATGCTGTTTTAGAATAGCATTTTATTTTTTCAGTATGGTGGAAGTCAGTGCACAGGAATCCCTAAATGAAGTATAGTAGTGCTTCAGAGAAAAATGAAGTAAAAAGAGGGGGAAAATGCACTTTGCAGCAATTTAGCATTTGCTGAGTGAGTTCTCTGAACTACCAAGCAGTCTTTTCACTATTTTAACATCCCATGTGTACAAGACAGAAGATGACTTGTAATACTGTTGAGCAAGCAGAAAGATGATGTTCTTTTGATCAGGTCTATGTAATAAATAAATCTCTTGTATTTAGGATAACCTGAAGTGTTGATCCCAGAAGTGTAATACGGTTTATTTTCTAGATAAATTTCGCCATCATAAACGGTAAAGAAGATGTAGTCAAACTGTAAACAAAGTTATATAAAATAGTTCATTTAAGGAAGAGGCAGTCTTGCCACAAATTAACTAGGATTTTATATGCTCATGTCTCAACTATTCAGTTGTTCTGAATAGAACAGCAAGTTCTGTTAGTTCCAATAGATTAACTATTTGTACCTTTCTCAAGAACCTCTACTATTTTGTTTGGAACATATATATATATATAATTTATATATATAATTTATATATATATATATAT
>NW_005841942.1:646313-671407 GCF_000455745.1 Alligator sinensis
TAGTAGAATACAGATGGGCAAAGCTGATTTTCATTTTCCCCCTCAGTTATATTAACAAGTTTTGCTACTCTGGTCTTCCTTCCAGAAACATGATGGGCAATTTACAGTCATTCAGCTAGTGGGAATGCTGAGAGGAATTGCTGCCGGAATGAGATATTTGGCTGATATGGGATATGTACACAGGGACCTAGCAGCACGCAATATTCTTGTCAACAGCAACCTAGTTTGTAAAGTGTCAGACTTTGGCCTGTCCAGAGTTATAGAAGATGATCCAGAAGCTGTCTACACCACTACAGTAAGAAAAGCAGTAATTCTTATGAATGCAGATGTCCTTATTAATATGAGAACAATATTCTCTTGAGGATACAAACAGGGTAAATGCAAATGCCTGAGGAATACTATGCAGAAGCCTGGCTATGAGTAACTTATAATGATTTCTAATAACATAATCCTTTATTTGAAGCAATTCTTGAAAGTTTGTAAAACTGTTGGTTATCATGTGTCGTTGGGGGGTTTTTTTGCATGAATTAATATGAGAATTTGAACTATGAATTACAGCGCATCAGAGCAGAACATCTGGGCTTATTAGCATGTTCTAGCAGCCTCCATGTCTCATGCATTCAGTGTTCCCACACTTCAAAATGGCAGCAGGGCTCCCCAGGCTCCCTGCCAGCCAAGGCTGCTCCTACCTGACTCAATGTGCTGCGGTCCCAGGCTTAAGTATAAACATGGTGCCCAGGAGCAATAAACTCTGGCGAAAGCTGTTCCAGAGTTTATTCAGTCAAATTAATTGCACGTGTATATGCGTCCAGAGGGATCACTTTGCTACTGTTGGGCAATTAACTCCCTTACTTGTGTGTCTTGCCAGTTTCATTTCCAGTTTCTTTCTACTTTCAACCTGTGTGTTCACTCATGCTATGGACAGTAACATCTGTATTGAGCCTGTTTTCAACAATCCAGAAAGAGGGTACAAAGCTGACACTTATGTGTTCAGCCAAAGCTTATATCTGGTTCCTATGGCTAGGGACAAAAGTTACACATAATCTGGTATAAGTGATCGGAAACCAGTTTAATTCTGTAATACAGCAGAAGTTCAATGCACATAAACCACTTTCAAAATGGCCAAAACTTGTTTAAGATAAATCGGATTGACGTAGTATCAGGCTTAACCGATTTAGGTTAAATTGGTTCATTGAATTTCTGTCCTAGATTCCCTCCAGATTCAAGTTAACTCACAGTCCCACAGCATCCTAGGAGACTTTGCACCTTCCACACAGCCCCTGCCCCCACCCTGACAGGGTGGGCAGGCTAGCCTTGGCCCAAGCTGTCTGCTCCAACTGAGCAAAGAGACATGCTCTCACCCCCATCAGCTTCTGGCCTGGGCCACTGAAGGCATGTGGCTGCATTTCCAGAATCAAAAGTGAATGTCTGTTCACTTGCTTATTGGTTCAATCTACGCATCTTAAACTAACCTGTGAAGATTGACCTGATTCAGCCTCGGGCTTTTTGACTGTCTGTACTTAGCCTATGAGTTCAACCAAAGACAGCTTGGCCCAAATAAATCAGTGAGATTTCAAAGAACCCTTAAGGAATTTCAGTAGGTTTTAGACATGTGATTCCTTTATAGTCTCATGAAAATTCCAGCACGGATAGCATGTTTTTGATGTTCCAATTAATGGAAATTTGAAATCTGTTGCTAAGGAAATGCTATGGAAATTTTGTTTAAAAAATATGTATTTTTTTAATAGGGTGGGAAAATTCCAGTAAGATGGACAGCTCCAGAAGCCATCCAATATCGCAAATTTACATCAGCCAGTGACGTATGGAGCTATGGAATAGTGATGTGGGAAGTAATGTCTTACGGAGAGCGGCCTTACTGGGATATGTCAAATCAAGATGTAGGTTATGCATATACTATATAAATGTGTAAACCTACATAGAAAAATATAAGTAATGTATATGCGTCCAGAGGGATCACTTTGCTACTGTTGGGCAATTAACTCCCTTACTTGTGTGTCTTGCCAGTTTCATTTCCAGTTTCTTTCTACTTTCAACCTGTGTGTTCACTCATGCTATGGACAGTAACATCTGTATTGAGCCTGTTTTCAACAATCCAGAAAGAGGGTACAAAGCTGACACTTATGTGTTCAGCCAAAGCTTATATCTGGTTCCTATGGCTAGGGACAAAAGTTACACATAATCTGGTATAAGTGATCGGAAACCAGTTTAATTCTGTAATACAGCAGAAGTTCAATGCACATAAACCACTTTCAAAATGGCCAAAACTTGTTTAAGATAAATCGGATTGACGTAGTATCAGGCTTAACCGATTTAGGTTAAATTGGTTCATTGAATTTCTGTCCTAGATTCCCTCCAGATTCAAGTTAACTCACAGTCCCACAGCATCCTAGGAGACTTTGCACCTTCCACACAGCCCCTGCCCCCACCCTGACAGGGTGGGCAGGCTAGCCTTGGCCCAAGCTGTCTGCTCCAACTGAGCAAAGAGACATGCTCTCACCCCCATCAGCTTCTGGCCTGGGCCACTGAAGGCATGTGGCTGCATTTCCAGAATCAAAAGTGAATGTCTGTTCACTTGCTTATTGGTTCAATCTACGCATCTTAAACTAACCTGTGAAGATTGACCTGATTCAGCCTCGGGCTTTTTGACTGTCTGTACTTAGCCTATGAGTTCAACCAAAGACAGCTTGGCCCAAATAAATCAGTGAGATTTCAAAGAACCCTTAAGGAATTTCAGTAGGTTTTAGACATGTGATTCCTTTATAGTCTCATGAAAATTCCAGCACGGATAGCATGTTTTTGATGTTCCAATTAATGGAAATTTGAAATCTGTTGCTAAGGAAATGCTATGGAAATTTTGTTTAAAAAATATGTATTTTTTTAATAGGGTGGGAAAATTCCAGTAAGATGGACAGCTCCAGAAGCCATCCAATATCGCAAATTTACATCAGCCAGTGACGTATGGAGCTATGGAATAGTGATGTGGGAAGTAATGTCTTACGGAGAGCGGCCTTACTGGGATATGTCAAATCAAGATGTAGGTTATGCATATACTATATAAATGTGTAAACCTACATAGAAAAATATAAGTAAAATACTTTTACTTTTGCACAGGTATGGAAGGTAAAGAGCTAGCTAAAGTAATGTTCAAAGGGGAAATATCAGAATGGAGGGAAGTTACTATCATCAATGCAGAAAATAATTGGATTATCATAGAGAACAAACTAGATAGCCTCAAGACCTGAAATGGAATGACATTCCAAGTAAAAAATACAAGGTCACATAGTTGAGGCCCATTGTCAAAAACTTCAGTTACAAGCTAGGAGCTCGCCCACTGGAAAAGACCAAGAAAGAAAAAAACCTTGGTGTATTGACTGATTACAAGAGTTGACTACAAGTTGCTAATATGGTGCAGCTGTGGAAAAAAATGCAGCTGTAGTCCTAGGATGTATTAGGTGAGATATTTCCAGTAGAGATAGTTTAATTGTACAAGGCACTTGGGAGACCTTATCTGAAATCCAGTGCACAATTTGAACCACTTGTGTTCAGGTTAGATCCAGAGGAGGTACAGTGGTGCAACCACCCCGCCCTTTCTAACCATCCCACAGGAGCAGCAGCCAAGGACTTTTTTAAAGCCCCCCAAGCAGGTGAGAAATCCCCCACTCCCTTCTCCTCTGTGCTCAAAAGCATGCCCCCTCCTCTCCTCTCTTCCCCCTCTCACACCTACCAATGCTGCTGTCCCCACTGACCCAGGGGGACAAGGCGAGTTCTAGAGCCACTCCTGCTTGTTCCAGCTGGGCTGTGTCGGGGCCAGACTCAGCCCAGGACTGCAGTGGCAGTGAGCAAGCTCTTGATCAGCCCAGGAGCAGGCACAGGGAGTGGAAACCACCAAGCACCACCACTGCCCCAGGCTGAACCTGACCCCAGCCATGCCAGCTGAAGCTGGGCAGAAGCAACTCGGGAGCTTCACTTGCTTTCTAGGACAGTGGGGACAGTGGCAGACAGGGGAGGGAATTGGCCTCTGAGCAAGGAGGGGAAGAGTATTTCTACCTACTTGGGGGACTTAAAACAGTCCCCAACTGCTGCTCCTGTAGCATGGTTTGCCCCACGCAGTGTGGGGGAAGAGGGGAAGGGAGGAAAGTTAGAAGCAGGCAATTCTGTAGTGCCAGCTACTGCTCCCACACCCCACTTTGTACAATCCCAGATCCTCTTCTACCCATGTTCAAGAATGAACAACTCAAACTGAAAAATATTTAGAGAAGGACTGCTAGGATGATGAGGAGAAAGGAGAATCCATTATAGGAAAGGAGACTGAAAGAGCTTGGCTTGCTTAGTTTAGCAAAATGAAGACTGAGAGCAGGCATGTTTGCTGTCTACAACTACAACTGAAGGATAATTTTGGCACAAAAACAAATGGATATAAACTGTCTACAAATAAATATAATGGTGGAAATTATAAGGTCCCAAACCATCAGAACTGTTGTTTTTTCGAACAGTTTTCAGAATAGTGGGGGCTAAAAACTTATCTTTTTTTAAGATGATGCTTAATAAAGAGATTAAATGATACCCGCAACACTAGGAGACTAGAGTTGGTGACCCTAGAGGTCTTTTCCAAGCCTTGTTTCTATGTGCATACCTGAACATTCATGCATGCACACGCGCGTGCGCGCACACACACACACACACACACACACACACACACACACACACACACTCAACTGTCTTTTCAAAGCATAATTATAAAAATAGAAATATTCTAAGGTTCATATACAGTGAAAAAATATCAAGTTTTAACGATTTTTCATTTCCTCAATCCCTGCATCATTAATTTGCTGTACTGATGGACTGTTTAACCAACAATACTGAAGCTGTATTAATTTCTCTGGTACAAATTTCAGATTTGTATTATGGGCCTAAAGCAAGAGGAGGGCTCCAGAAATAGTAACAAATACCTGGTAGAGTTGTTGTTTTATTACTTGAAGCTTAGTGCTAATGAGATTATTTTGTTTAAATCTTAGTTTCTTGAACTCATTATTAGTCTACTGGAAAAAGTTAAAAGTCAGAGAAGCCATTAATGATATGCTCTTCTAATTTCAAGTTAATATTGCTGACTTAACTATATCCTTGTATGCGTAAAATGTGACAGAACAACTGGTCACCAGTCATAGATGAGATTGTTATTAATTTTCTTGTTAAAACATATATTCATAAAGATAACATTCATTTAAAAAGAATGCATCTGGTGGACAGCAATGCCAGATAGATTCTCATATCAAATTATTTTTTGATTGAATGATCGACATCAAAGTTAAAAAAAAAAATAAAGAAGATAAAAGTCTAAATGATGAGTCAGTTTGGCACAGTGCAAAGTTGTTAATATTTGACAGGTCTCAGTGTCAAAGATTTCATGGACTGTCAAAATATGGGCAAACAAATCCTTGGGGCAGAGAAAGAGAAATATTTACATTCCCTAGACACCCAGTAGAGTTTCATTTCTTTTGACACCTTCCTTCTGTACTAGATTCAAACATAAAAGGGGTCTGACAGGAATATAAGATGCCTCAAAGGCAAGCCTTACCTATCTTTCAGGAAAGAATAAGGGAAAACTTTAAAACTGGGTGTGGGGGGAAGGATTCTATGTATGCTTTTTAGATTTTTTTTTTATTCTTTATTTTCTTGTATTGTAAACAGCTGAATGAAGTACATGAATTATCCCTGTTAAATAAGCAAGGGAATTGCACCTCCTTGCAATTTAATCTCTTTTGTTACTGTATGATATATTCTATTTAGTATATAAAGTAAGGATCTGTTGACTGTTTTAGGAAAGGACTGACTGCAGATATTTTTGTATGTTGTGATGGGCATATATGTTTGAAAAAGAAAGAAAGAATTACAGTCACCCAAAACTAACAGACTGATGATACAAAAAATTTTAATCAGCCTGTAATTTGTGTAGCCACAGTAAATTACAGAGACAAGGAATTATGAAGAATTTTTAGATGTCTGCCAGATTTGCCCAAGCAAGTAGGCAGTTTATATATCTGAATGCACCATTTCTTAGTATGAGTGAATGTGGCTGCAGACTTAAGATCCCTTTAAAAATAATGCCATTCTGATTTTGTTGGATTTGGTAGCTGTTTAAATTTCTCCTCTCTAGCCTCATGTAGTTTAATCCTACACTAACCCTTTCAACATTGTAGCATGTGCAGAGCAGCACAAGTGTGATCCAGTTCCCACTTTTACGGGATATATTCCTGGGGAGTACCAGTTCTGTATGTAACCCGTAAGCAGTCCTACAGTCACAGAACGGGATGGCTCAGAGTGAGTGTCACAGAACCTTAATTGCTTCTTGCAGCAGTGCAGTGCCTCTGTTTGCCTACTGCTGGCAACCAAAATCAGTGGATAGTATTCACTGTTTAGCACAGAATCCCTCTCTAGTATGTTCAGGTATAACTTTTACAGGATTACTAAGGTTAGTGCTAATGTGGACTAGTTTCTTGTGACAGAGAGCAGGACCTGTCCCTGTAAATCAATGTCTTTTTCTTCAGGTACTCTACTCTGGCATTCCAAAAAAAGACTGTCCCCATCAGTGAGATGATATGGCAAACAAAACATTGCATTACATAGTTATCCTTAATTAAAAACATCCTTGTTCTCTGTAGCACTGGCCCCTTGTTTGCTGCTAGAGCATATGCTAAAACAGACCTGGCGCTGTTCTAACTTCTACTGCAGCCATGCAGGCCCTCAGACAACCTGGGAATTGAAGAAACATAAAAATGTCTTAAAGAAACTGTTCTCCTTCTCTTTCTGTTTCTGGGCTAAACAGAAATGGAGGAATAGAGAACTGCATCAAATCAAAGTAATAATTTGTTCCCCTTATTATGAATTTTTGGTAGATTCCATTAGCATCTGTTTATAGAAAAATCTCTTTATTCAGCCATTTATATTGTATACTGTGTAATGGCTAATTTTGACCTGTTTTTCTTTCTGTAGCACTTTAGACATTGATAATGTTTAAAAAAGCAGCCCAGTTGCTAAGGTTGTTTTAACAAATTTACACATTAATCTTCAAATTGGTTCTTTACATCTAGAGTACAGACAACATGGTGATTTTTTGGAAAGACCTCCCTGCCCCCACAAATCTGTCTGTAGCTAAACCCCTTTTTTAGTGTTTTCAAATTTGATCTTTCAGATTTGTTTGCTCACAGCAGATGTCATTGTAACTTGTCCTGCTTCATCCCTATGGCATTTTTTAAAATAATGCCAGTACCTTAGTTGCTTCCTATCCTCTGGGTTCTCTTTAGAATACAGTGAATGTGTAAAATATTGGTTAGTGATCCTCTAGTTTCTGCTGTTACTTCCTATAATACCCTTAAACATAATCTTAACTACATGACTAGTTAATTTTGAATCCTGTTAACAGTTTGATGGGTAATGTTGTCTAGATGCTTTTTGCTTCATAATTCACTGATTGTTTCTGTAAATGTGACCTGTTGAACACTACTTCTTATGCCAAAAAAAAAATCAGTTTGATTTAATGTTATAACCCCTGTCATCTTTCTTCTGATGACCACAATTTTGCTCAGTTTTGTTTTTAAAGGTTCTTATATTTTATGCTTTAAAATGAGTACATAGTACATCTCTTTCCATTTCCATCCCATCCCACAATTTAACCTTCCTGTAACTGCAGCGACAACTATAATGTCACTTATAGTGTCATTTAACCAGTCTTCAGCACAGTCTAAGATACTTACATAGCCCCCCTCTTACTGAAAGAGCCGGGCAATTTACAATCCTTAATGTGTTTATTTTCACAATGCCCCTGTGATATAGGGAAGTAGTAATGCCTTCATCTTACAACTAAAAAACAAACTTGAGACAGATTAGGTGACTTGCCTGAGGTCAGAGAGGTTCTCTGTGGCCAGTAAGAGAGTTGGCCCCATGTCTAAGGTCCAGACAAAAAGGCATTATCGCTAGGCCATGTTTCGGTGTACGTCCCTTCCACAGAGGATTGTGACACACTCGCTGAGTCCTACCAGCATTCTGAAGGTCATTCCACATTCTTTGCAGTTCCCTCTATTTGGCAGTTCAGTGCTTTTGCACTGTCTCACACATTTTATGGATTATTTTATACCTCAAGTTATTATATTCACTAAACTCTGGATATTCACCAACTTTTATTTATCATACCAGCTTTATTTCCTAAGGCAAAGCCCAGAACAGTTTCTGATCTTGGTTTCTCTACAAACTGAGAAAGGAGACAGTCCTATGCTCTACCCTTCAGGAACAAGTACCCTTCCTTAGCAGTTCTAATACTGTTATGTCAGTCAATGTCACTATACTTGAAATCCCCCATGAACAGTGTTTTAGCCCTTTTTTACAAACCTTTCTTATCTGCATTGCTTCCTGATGTGCTTTCTTATCCTGCCCTCAAGGTTTAGAGCAGTTTTCTGTGATTTTCTTTAACCATTTGTATCTTTCAAATCCAAATGGGCTCAGCTAAAGAAGCCAAACTGTGGATGTCATTCTCATGGTAGACGTTATGTTCTTTTTCACATGTATCACCCCATACCACCTTTTCTTAGTAACGCTGAACTTTGTTTAGATTTGTAGGGGCCAGCATTTTTGGCAGGCACAAATAAGCTCGTACCCTACTGAGTGCCATTCTAGTGCCCTTCCCCTGACTGATCAGCTACTCTGCTTTCTGTTCTTTGCCCTGTACTACCTGCCCAATCCACTTGTCTGTTTTCTTCTCCCTACCCTATCTGCTGCTGTGCTGCCTGTCCCCTTCATAATCTAGTACTTGCCACACACAGGTTACAGTGCCACATGCCACAGATTGACCACTCCGGTTTAGATGACACATTTAGATATCAGGCAGCCAAGCTTTGTTCACAAACACACATAACATTGTTTTACATTTTTTTTTCCTTTTTATGCCTGTAAAAATACAGGTTGGATTAAAATGCAACTTTTTTTATTGAATAAGTGATTTCCAATAAATATTTCCTGAGTTCTTTATATAAGGTTTATAGGCTTTTAGGAATTTATGCATAAGTGTACAGCATCCTATCCCTTTATAAATTATCAGCTTCTACTATTGGCTCTATCTCAAAAGGCTCTGAGCAACTAATATTGCTTTCTACAAATATCTCCATTTGTCAATCTATCTATTGCACCCTTGGTGAAGTTAACTGCTGCTCCCTGCTGCTGATTTGACTAGGTAATACAGCATTGTTCCATACACCATAGAATAATATGTTTAATAAGCACAGAAGATAAAATCAAGAGAGTTATATAAAAAACATGAATACTGGTGTCAAAATAACAGACTCCACTTTCATAATGCTTTGACAGCTTAATTTGGTTGTTTGATTTTCTTACTGGTTATGACAGTTCCTTCCTCAGATAATTTTACCTTGATGATATACCATTGTTTTGACCAATAGGTTATAAAAGCAATTGAAGAAGGCTATCGTTTGCCAGCACCCATGGATTGCCCAGCAGGCCTTCACCAGCTGATGCTAGACTGTTGGCAGAAGGAACGTGGTGAAAGGCCAAAGTTTGAACAGATAGTTGGTATTTTGGACAAAATGATTCGAAACCCAAACAGTTTGAAAACCCCACTTGGGACCTGTAGCAGGTAAGAAAAATGTAGCAAGTATTTCTGATACTTTAAAATGATATTTCCTCTAACTAATCAGATTGGCTACTGGCTCCGTTTCATTCCAGCTGCTGTCCATAGGTCTCCCCTCTCTTCCTTCCTTCCTTCCTCTCTCTGTTCTTTCCCCTGCCCTTTATTAAATATAGTTTAAAAAGTCATGTTTCTTACACACAGCATACCCCAAAATAAGATGTGCACCTTGCTTTTGAAAGGCAATATGAAGGAAAAAGATATTTCCTTATAAGTAATTGGGTGTCTACACATGAAATTTAATGCAACACAATAAACTATGGTGCATCACACTGGAGTTTATTGCTCCCAGATACAGCATCTTCACGTGCGCCCAGGACCACAGCACACTGAGCCAGGTTGAGGCAGCCTTGGCTGGCAGGGGTCCGCGTTGTCAGCCTGCCAGCCCAGGGCTGCTCTGACTCAGCTCAACATGTTGCAGAGGGGCTAGCTGAGGCATGAAGGTATTCTAGTGCAAGGCTAGCCAGGAGGCAGCCCCCACATTGAAGCACCCTCATGCCCCAGCCAGCCCTGTCAGCATTTAAATGCGTGTTACTGTGCACTAAAAAATGCCACCATAGGATAGTGCTTATATTTGCAAGTACTAACCTATGGCAGTGTTTATTAGTTTCCTGTGGCCTAATAGGGCCACATGTGTAGATGCTGAGACTTTACTGTGAAGCTAACTGAGCAGCTTCACAGTAAATGTCATGTGTAGGTGTGTCGACTGAGTAGCAACAGTGAGGGAGCTGAGCCTGCTTATTGTTCTCATGTAGCTACTTCCACTTTTTGCTGGCAGAACCTTAAGCAGCAGAAACTTCCATTACCATGTTTCCTCACTTTTAACATGCACTCCAGTTTCAAGCAGCTGGTGGGTCTTTTTTGGTTTTTGGTTTTTTGGGGAGGGTTTTTTGGAAAAGTGCATGTTTTATGCAAGAAAATATTGTGAATAAAATCACCCAGAAGTGGCTCCATCAAAAACAAAATCTAAATTAAGGGAGAAAACTTCATACATAGACTTAGCATGACTCTTAGTATGACTGTGTAAGCTGGTAGCCATGATTGTCCTGAAATTGTGAGAGAGGCAAGAATTTTTTTGGTGGATACCTTTTAATGAACCAACTGCATAATTGGGATAAAGTTAGACAAGCTTTTGAATGCAAAGCATTCTTCAGGTCTGAGCAAAGATTGTTTTGAATGCTTGTCTAACCTTTTCCCTTCTATGCAGTTATTTCAATTAAAGATATCAACCAAAAAAAATCCCTACCTATTAGAAAGTATCACTGTCCACTCTACTTCTGTCTGTCTCCTTCACTCACCTTTAGTTTGTTGAATTGTCAATTCTTCCAGACAGGGAGCATCTTCTTTTTCTTTGCATGATGGGGATCTGGCCCCAAATACTACTGTAACCCAAGCAATAATTGGTGTCATAAAGACTAAGTACAGACAGTCAAAAAGTCCATGATTGAATCTTTTCAATCTTGGCAGGTTAGTCTAAGTCGCTTAGACTGAATGAATAAGCAAGTAAACAGACATTCACTTTAGATTCTGGAAATGCAGCCACAGGCCTGCAGTGGCCCAGGCCAGAAGCAAGGGGTGCTAGAGCATGGCTCCCTGCTCAGCTGGAGCAGACAGCTTGGACCAAGGCTAGCCCACCCACCCTATGGGGGGTGGGGTTTGCATGGGAGATGTAAAGCATCCTGGTATGCTGGGGGACTGTGAGTTAACTTAAATCTGGATGGGATCTGGGACAGAAATTCAATAAACCGATTTAACCTAAATCAGTTAAGTCTGATACTACGCTCATCCAGGTTTATCTTAAACCAGTTTCAGCCATTTTGAAAGATGTTTATGTGCATTGAACTTCTGTTGTGTTAGAGATTTGAACCTGTTTCCGATCACTTATATGGGTTTATGTGTAACTTCTGTCGCTAGGCAAAAAGCATAATCATAACACAGCATGTACATAATCAGCATCTTTAGCATTGTTCTGCAATAAACTCTACCTTTTTCTCTCCAAAGGCTGTAATTCCTTTCAGATATTTAAACTTATTCTTAGTCAGCCTTTAATATTTTCTTCATATAATGTGTATGTTCCCATGAGGTACTTAATCACAGCTACCTTTTAAACAGATGACTAAGAGACTTGATTTAGGGAGTTAGGAGACCTGCACTCTGTTCTCAGGTCTGCCACTGATCTGTTGTGTTACAACTAGGGATGCCACTTCATCTCTTTCTATTTCTATTCCCCTCATCCTTGTTATATCTTTTTCACTTGTATCACGAGTTCTTTGGGGCAGGAGCTTTCACTTATGTGTTTCTACAGTGTTTAGGAGAGTGGTGCCCTGACTTTGTTTGGCTCCCTCAGCTACTGCAGTTATATAAATAATAGACAATAAAGTTGCTTTCCAGTTGTTAACAGTAGGGTTCATTTCACTCTCTCTAACCTTTCATTATATCTAACAATATGCTTAGAAGATTCCTACCATGAGTTATAGACTAGTTTTATATCTGTGATTGCTAGCCACTGCAAAGGGATTGATAAAATGAGAAAAACTGTGTTTAGTCCTGCCACTTTCTGTTTCTGTAGGTATTTTGAATACAACAGCCCACTTTGACTCTGACCTTGCTAATACCCCTTAATGTATTTTTTTAATTGTGGAAACAACTTACCTTCCTGTTTTCTTCTACCTAGACCAATCAGCCCTCTTCTGGACCAGAATACCCCCGATTTTACCACTTTCTGCTCCGTAGGGGAATGGTTGCAAGCTATTAAAATGGAAAGATATAAGGATAACTTCACAGCAGCAGGCTACAATTCTCTGGAATCGGTAGCCAGGATGACTATTGAGTAAGTTTATACTGGACATTTTTAATTCATATTTGATGACCTAGTGGTAAAAAGCCACAGAGTTAAGTTCCAAAATATTACCTTAAGTACAAACTCATACTCTTAGGACTAGATTGTCTTCTGTCCTGTGGTGCCCTCAGTATAGGAGCAAAAGTCAAGTCATCAGGGAGCAGGCATACTTTTGAGTTGTCTTAGCAGTGTCTGTAACCTATACCAGTCATTAATAACCACTTAAGCACTGTCCAGCACTTGAAAACAAGAAGAAAATGGGTATTAGTGTTCCAGGAGCACTCTTTCTTTATTCCTCAGCGTTCCCTTGTGCTAGGCCTGAGAGAGCCTCTTAGCCTGAAGCAGGCCATGCCAATTGTAAGCTGTTTCCTAAAAGGTAAAATTCTCAGCTGGCATATATGTATTTTACATTGGATATGTTGGGTCACCTGAGCAGTACAAAAGGGTCAGATTGTCAAAAAGAATGTTGCAAAAAGTGCCTATTTTTTATTTCTACAAAAATAAACCATTACTACCCAGATCACCCCCTCCCAAGGAAAGCATCTTTTTGGGAAGAAAACATAAGAATTTCTTCCAAATTCTTGTGTGGAGAACGTGTTGTGAGAGAAAAGTGTTTAATCTCGGCAAAAAAAGTTCTTGATGCAAGTACAGTAAAAGCTCTGTTATCCGGCATCCCCTGGGAATGGGGGTTTGCCAGTTAATCACATATTCTGGTTAATCAAATGTGCACCGTCTGGTTCACTCCCCGGCATCCGTGTGCTGGGGGGCCCTGCGCAAGCTGCTTTTTCCCACGGAGGCTGCTTTGCCCTGGGTCGTGGGCTGAAAAAGTGGCAAAGAGAAACTCAGCTTGCGGCGGTGAAATAGGAAGTCCCCCAGAAGTGGTATTTCCGGTTTTGCTTTTGCTGCGTCGCTTGGATGCCGGTTAATAAAGTGCTGGTTAACACAGCTTTTACTGTATGTATCTGGACTGGCTATACAGTCTGTTGCTAGTTTTCATGGATGCAAAACCCCAGGTGCTACCTATTCCACTGTCTTCCCAAAGGAACTTCTGTAAGAAATGATCAAAAGAGGCAGCTGCTCCCCTGTTCCCTCTGCCTAACTACTCCCCCTACTCTCCAACCTCTAAACCTGTTTGGAGGGTTCCTCCATACAAGTCTCAGTGGACTAGAATGCAGTCCTAAATAATATTTATGCAGTATCTTTATCCTGCAAGCACTCTTACCAAAGGAGTGTTTCTTCAGTATGCTGAGTTTGTTCAATAACTACAGTTAGAAACTGTGAAAAATGATCCCAAATAGTTACACATATTTGTTATGTAAAAAGCAAGTAGTCTTATGCAAGCTTTACAGTATTGACCTGAAGTTCTAGTATAACTTTGACATATTCATGCTAGCAGCAGAAGATATTGCTTCAGTTTAAATGACAGTTCTATAAGTTGAACAAATAATATTATACACATTTATCTTTCCCAGGGATGTAATGAGTTTAGGGATCACGCTGGTTGGTCATCAGAAGAAAATTATGAGCAGCATTCAGACTATGAGAGCACAAATGCTACATTTACATGGCACTGGCATCCAAGTGTGATAGACATTTCTCCCTTATGAGGGAGGTGATGAACTGGGAGGACAGCACTGGCCTTCAGTATATACATGAAGTGCTGCTAGAAGACACTTGATTTCCTGGGTCCTTCCTGCAGTGACTAGATGATCTACAAGAAGCACCTACAGACTTGAACTCCTAAGTGCCACCAGAATTTACTAGAAGAGAATTAGGATCCACCAGTGGTGGCAAGGAAAACAGCAGTGACAATAAACAAAGTACTACCTGAAACACATACAAACACCTTGAGCTCTCTAACCTCCTTTTTATCTAAAAGACTTTTTAAAATGTACATAAAGAATTTAAAAAAGAATATATTTGTCAGATAAAATCATGATATTATTGTTAAATTCAACAAAATATTTTCCTTAAATCTGTGATTTCTGAATCTTTTTTTAATCATTTGTGTTCTTCATAAAGACTTTCTTTTTAGTATGATGTTTATATCTTTGGACCTTTTTAGTGCTAATTCTATGACACATTACTATACTGGGTACCTCTGAAGGATTATTTGAGATTTTAGAAATTTAAGAAGCATGACTAAGCAAAGTATATGTGTCTGAACATTGGTATCTTTTTGTGCCATTTTATTCTGTTATATCAATTCTGTATTGACATGGTTTGTTAATTGGCAGGAAGTCAGGAAAACGCGAGTTGCCAAGAGCTCTGATATTTTTTAAAGAGTTTGGTTGTTTTTTTTTTAAGGTTGAACATATACTATCTTTTACAAGAAAAAGGAAAGCAATAATGACCCCTAAGTAGTCGGCACTTTTAACAAATTGTTTGCAAGATGGTTTTAATGGACTAGATTTCAGGTGAGATTTTCAAGGGACTAGAACCGCAACTATAAACCTACTGAGACGCTTCAGTGAATGGATGATCGATTGTAGGAGTGTCTCAGAAGATGGGTGCAGTTCTCCAGTGTTACCTAAACATATAATCTGAGCACATTACGTTTTTTTCAATATTCTGCATTAACTAATCTGAGAGAAATAGCTGGCATATATTTTATATGAATTTCATTTGAATGCAGCCAGCTGTGAGAATAAGGGTTTAGATTTTTATATTACAACTGTAGAGTATGTGGCAAGGGGCAGTTCAGAATTTTCATATTTTTTTATAAGCTTTTGCTGCTCTGAACACACACACATATACACACACACACACAGAGCTCTGAGCACACCTGAGTGCATGCATACACATTCATTTGGGAACACAAGCAGAAAAGTATTTGCTCAATAAAATACCTTTTTACACCATTTTTATTTATATATGTACTTTATTTGATTAATATATTAAACTACCATAAGCAATAACAAAGTGTGTCTCTATCGATAATACAGGAATGTGTACAAACCAGAGAGAAATGCTTTAAAAATTATGAAAATGATGAACTACCCAACAGTGAAATGCTGTACTTCCAAAGAGAATTGGGCCACGTCTATTGACATTGATAGAGAGAGATCCCAGGGATCAGTCATAAAATAAGTCTTGTTTGATCATGTGGGCATCCACAGAACAAAAGAAAAGAAAAGAAAAAATCCCACAAAAAATCCTACGAACACCTGTAAATGTTCCTTTGTAAAACTTGTAAATTTTATTTATACTGTCTTGTTTTGTACACACATTTTTGTGTAGTGAGCTCTGAATACATTGAAAATGCACTATATTTTTCTATTTTACTTGCAGAGCATCACACAAGAACATGTATATTCAGTGCTCCATAATGTGTTTTCCCACATTTAGGACCAAAGATAGCTACCGAATACTTAATGGATCATTCCCTCACCCACCCACCTTTTTCTCCCTTTTAGATCACTGTACAGTGTTATATTTGTCATTTTATTTATTTGTTTGATTAGAAAACTCAGTTTGATTATACTATTTTTTCTCCCCTCACCCAATTGAAGAAAATATGTAAAAAGATTTTAATTAGCATAATCCAGTTACATAGACACTTCCATTTGTAATCTTTGTAATAGACTGTAAATATATTTTTGGAACTATAATGTGATGTGCATAAGGGTTATTTTTCAGTCTTCATATATATGATTGTTTAAACAATTCACAGTAATTTAAAGGCATTTGAGAAATATCACTTGTTGCTGGGCTTTGAAGAGGAAGAAAAATATGAATATTCTTATTTCATATTAGATATTCAGTAGAAATTAAGTTACTTTCATATGTAAAAATCAAGACTTTTTTTTCTTTTTACTTTTAAAGTTAATTTGCTAAAATATTTTAGAATTAAATGATAAACTATACTGAATGCCCAGTTTTCAAACTAGTGCATCTTGTCTCTTAATCTGGAATGTAAATTATCACTTGGTATACTAACTAAGTATTCATCTTGGCCCTAAAGCCTCAGTAAGATATCTAGGCTAAAATTTTCAAAGGAACTTAATGTATTTGGGTGCCCACATCTCAATATATTGCAACTGCATTTGGGTGCCTGTCTTTCTTAAACTTCTTTGAAAGCCCCAGTCCTAAACTATTGGCCATATTTTAAAGTGTTGTCTCTCCTTCATTATGCAGTACTTTATACAGCAAAGCAGTTAGGCATGGGCTTGATTTAAAGATTTGTCAGTAGTTGTAGGCACATGCTTAGCATTAAGTGCATGCTTAAATATTCTAAAGATTCTGCTGACTAGGAAGGAACCTAGAGATATGCTTACATTTAAACAAGTGCCTTACCATATTGGGCCCTCAATGACCAGCACCTAGAAGGTGCTAAACTACTTTCAAGTTACTTATTTATGTGCCCAATTATGATTACTAGAGTCTTAATTTCAGGTACCTGTTTTTTAGATCTTAGCTAGGATGTCTAAACATTTGATCGTGTGATATATTGTACTATTTCTGGTATTGTTCAGTACCTAAAAATTCCAGCCCAGCTAATTTAATAATAAAAGTTGACAGACACTTTCCTCCTTCAGGAATGCTTGGTATCCTGCAGCATGGAAGTCCTCAAAACAATTTAAATCAACTTTTGAATGTGAGTTTTCAAAAAAG
The DNA here is from genome assembly GCF_000455745.1 of Alligator sinensis. Classification (NCBI taxonomy): domain Eukaryota; kingdom Metazoa; phylum Chordata; order Crocodylia; family Alligatoridae; genus Alligator; species Alligator sinensis. The sequence continues at coordinate 663,479 of NW_005841942.1, forward strand.
AGTTCCATAAAAGTAATTATATCTCTTTTTTATCGCTATTAAATTCATACTTAAGCCATCTTTTTTAAGAGATCTACTACTTATTGTTTTTCTGTAACCTTAACAGCCTTAAAATTGTTACAGATGTTTATACCTTTGAAAGGGGCAGAAGAAATTCACAAATCAGAATCAAAATCCACATTCTTAATATCTTTCTGTGATATGGTGAATTATTACAATTTGAATACATTGATATATTCAAATCTATTTTGACCAGTAAAGTATCAACAGTATGATGTTGATTGCTAGTCTCTAGGCTGTGGAAAGAGAACAATATAAGAAAAATAGTGTTCCAAAACACTGGAAAAGCAACTCAGAACTTTTCACAAAGACAAATACTTGGGGATTAGGGGAAGAAAGTGTGGCTATCAAAAATAAAGATTCCAAACTGATCAATGATGAAGCAAATCAACTACGCCTAGTTCTGATCTGAGCTGCACCCCATCCAACTTCATGGAAGTCAAGATTTGTATAAGGTAGAAGTTAGGATAGAGTTGGACCCTGTGCTCCATATTCTTTTCCATCTATTAGGCGTGCAAGTGGATTTAGGTGTTCGTGTGAACCTGTTTCACCCGGCTTGACTCCCTGACAGACAGTTAATGCAGAAGATGGGTGGGTCCTCCTCACTATTTTTTGTGACTCATTATTAAGGGTAAAATGGCACTGTGTTATGAAAATAGAATAGTAGGATGAAATAGAATTGCATTTAGGTGCCTAAATCCACTTAACTTCTTCACTGATGGTAGAGAATATGGCCTTGTGTGTACACCTACCTTTTTTAGTTTTCAGCTTTAAAGCTAAGCAAGCTTTTCCATTAGCCAGATTTCCTTAATTGGGTTTTGTCATGGACACTATTTCTCCTTTCAGAGATTTGTAACAGATTATCTAACTGTAACTATGAAGTGAGTTTTTACTTTTTATACTTCATATTGATAATCCAATGCTAACCCAACAGGCAGACTGGTCAATAACAGGCCCGACATCTAAATAATTTGAAATGTTCACTAATGTATAACTTTACTTAAGAGGCTCTGATTAGTTAAGAGGTTACACATGATAGTTATTATTTATAAAATCATGTTCAACTAGCACACTGGCACTACTGTTTGAAAACCTTCAGGAAGAAAAGAAGCCAACATATATCAAAAATGAATGTTTTCCTTAATATCTCAGTCACTGAGATCTGTTTGTTTCATTCTCTAATTAAAATGGGGGGTTTGCTTAAATGAGATATTTGCTTAAAGTGGAGATTTTTTGGCATGCACTGAAGTGGTTTAAAGAAATTATTTTAAATTAAATTAGCTTTACTCCATTAATAACAATTCACAGTAAATAGTTTTCCATGTTTAAAACACATGTTATTTGCTCTCCAGAACATTGGTATGTAGCAACTTTGGACTTATTTAACTTTGTGTTCCTAAATTAAGACTTGATGTCACATTCCTTAATTCCAAGTGATACAGAAATACATTACCCCAGTAGCACTGTCACTTGGCTTTCAGTTTCTAAGCAAAAATAATGGCTCAGTCTAGGGCAGACTAGCATACAGAAGGGCTGCGTGCTGGCATAATGATGCTACTGAACCAAAGTTTGACCCTTTGTTGTTTCACTGTTTTTAATATTAATATTTAGAGGCCTATTCCTGCATTTTTTTTAAATCCTACTATGTCATAGGTAGAGTTAAAAATTATATAACTACCTCACAACTATTTCTGATGTATTTATCATTTTAAAAAGGATGGAAGAAAGTGAGAGGGAGAGGACAGTTCCCAGGTCCAGGTTATAAACCCAAGTTTAAGACAGATAATACAGATGTTTTTGTAATGATCTGTGGCAGCCAAACTAAGATTGCAATACTGCCAAACTTTCCTTTCAGCCACTTGACCTTATGAGTTGCTGAGCAACTGCACATTGAGAGCTGTTCACGCTTAGCATCTCCCAGTTTTGTTGCCCTGGTTGTGGACACAACTCATTTACAGTCCCTGCAAGCCAGGAGTAACTATCTAATGGTCTAAGTTACACTACTGCACATGTCATGTTTCCACAATTCCAGTCAGTTTCATCCCAAGATAGTTGGTTGTTAATGCAAATGTGTTGTTTGAATTGAATAATTCCTTTCTATGCCCCTCACCACCAACTGTCGTTGAAGCACTATAATGGGACCTATTGTAGGCAGTCCCTTCAGAGAGCTGGTTGTCTGCCATCCCTGGGCACGAGTGCCACTTACATTGGTGTTCAAATCATTGTGATGTCAATGTGTAGTCCCCACATGATCATATCTGTTAAATGATTGTCAAGAGAGTTAAACAACAATTAAACAATTATTTCTAGCAACAGAAGAATTGTTTTAGACAATTCAAACTGGCATGAATATAGCAGATTCTAGAGTAAAGATAACTCAAAACTTCTGGTTTTCAGATTCCCCTTAGTTCTAGTAAAACAAATTCTGAGCTGCAGCATTTTCCCCGTTATTCTGTTAAGACTCATTGAAGCCAGCCAATAATTACTTCAAACAAAAATCTGTATTGTTTGCATAGCACAGCTTTCCACTTTCTTAGGAATATGCTGTCCTGTAATTAAATTTCCCTTGAAAAACAATGGTTTCAAGGACAAAGAATCTTTTGGAAAAATACACAGGATTTGATCAAACCCAATACTGTAAAAAAGAAAGAAAAACAACCAGAACACTACTTTATGAAACCCAAAACACTACTTGTTTCACTTGTCCTTAATGGGACCACATTCCATATGGTGCTTTATAAAACATACTGGAGCATATTAAAACATACACACAAAAAATGTACCCTACAGCTGAGTAGATTTGCTCTCCTAAAGCAGACTAGATCAACTTTAATTATTTTTAAGAGAAATATATTCCAAAATTGTTAAGCTAGGATGGCTAGCTCACATGTAAGGTAAAGTCTTCTATAACCTAAGGGCCAAAACAGTGAATGTCTGATATCAATAAAACTCCAGGTGGGCTTTTAGGACAGATAAATGGTGTGCAATTGGACAGCGAAGGACACAATTTGAAGTTGTATACGATTAGGAGACCTTGTAGGTTATGTTCAGTAAGATTATGGAAAGCATTAAAAGTTAAAGAGCAAAAGCCCAAACTGAGTCTTGAGCTTGACTCAAAGCCAGAAAGTGCATGTATTGGAGGGAGAAATGTGAAGATGCCTAGAATGATTGAGACCTAGTTGCAACGCTCTATAATACAAAGTTTTAAAAGTTTGCAGTGAGATCAAGAAGCATCACCATTTTTTTGTTTAAGTAAAGAGGCATTGTTAATAAAATATAGCAAATAACCTAGTATGGAGTGGTTTCAGTACTGTGATTTTTCCTAAGGCCAGATTGGAATTTGTCAAAGAGTCTAAATTGAGACAGATGGGAAAGCAAGTGGTAATGCACAACCTGTTCAAGCAGACTTCAAAGAGATGAAAGGAAAATGTTATATTAAAGGCATGAAAGTGAACTATGATGATACTTGCTCTCAGAGGACTCTAGAATGGGTTTCTTTAAGGCTGGGGTAATGATAGCAGATTTCAGTACTGTTAGTATACAGAGTTGGCAAAGTGACCAGCAAAGAACCTTCACTTGAGAAAGAGTTGATCAAAGTCTTCACAGAGTATGGAGAAGATGAGCTATAGCCCTAACAAGCCAGCCAAATTAATGTTGGATGAAAATGAAGGAACACAATTTCAAATGCCAGAGGAACTGCATGTTTGTTCATCCATGGACTAAACTTTCCACGTCAAATTGAATCAAAAGCTTGATTGTTGTAGTGCCACTCTGTGAATAATTTAAAATGAATGTAATTAATATACTAAGTAAAAAGCAGTAATTTGAGTTTCACCTAAAGAGCCATAATGTGACTAACACTAGAAAACACACCCAATTGTTACAAAACTGAAACCCTACCTGTACCACTGAGATTAAAGCAGGGTACCAAAGAAAGAAAACCCAGTTAATAATTAAATTCACCTTCCCCTCTCCCTACAACTTCTAGCCCAATAAACTATTGGAATCACCCATGCTATGAAGATGTTAAATTCTGATTATTTATGTAGTGTTATTAATATCCATGTGACTTTATCCAGTACTTTGACACACGTGTCCCTGCCTTAAACACCTAATGTGACTCAAAGCAAAGTTAAGATTGTATTGATGTAAAAGGAGGGGTTTTTTCATTCATTCCAGGGTAATCAGGATTTAGGCTTGAGAAGATGTCAAACAGGAGTACAAAGAAACACTTCTTGTGTAGATTTTGTCTCTCTCTCTCTCTAGGTACCATATCTAAACAGGACATTTGTGACTATGGTCTTCCACATATAAAATTTCCAATGTCAATATATTCATCTATTTAAATGGACTCTTCACATATGTCAACCTCTGTCTTCCATGGTCTCTCCTTCCTTCAGTCTTTCCAGTTACGACCAGACTTTCAATTTCCTCTTTCCTCATAATGTGTCTGAAACTCCAACTGTCTCTTTCTGACGTTAAGCTGTAGTTACCTCCTGCAGCCTGCTCTTAACAAAATATCTTAATTTGAAGTCTGACTTGTCCAACATACCTTCAATATGTATTAATAGATGTATTACTCAAGAATATTTGTGACTTCGGACTTTGTTAGTTTGTACTAGTCCATCATGAAGCTTTAGGCCTTCTTTTGAGATAAATGTTTCTGAAAGCGTGTTTCATTGGCTCAAGGCACAAAAACCTCTGGTTCACCAAGAAAGTTGCCAAGGCCAAGAAGAGACATGCAGCCAGGAAACCCAGAAGATGCAGTGATTCTCTTCACTTAATAGCTTCTCCCAGTGGTGTCTGTTTGGATCCATAGCTACAAAATAAAGCTGCTCTTCATAATGAAGATGCAGTGAACCCCTCTTCAAAATTGAGGTCTTTCAAGTAAGTATATCTTCCTTCTAAATAAATATTCTTGGATCCTTATTGGTCTCTGGATTTTTTTTTCTATTTTTATGTTGAGGGTTATGAAGAGGCAACAATTTCCATAAACTCCTGCTGGTCCTCATATGCTTTCAGCAAGGCTCCCTCTAATATTGTTCTTAATCACCTAACAGAACTTTTACTGTACTGCTTCCAAAGATGAGTAGCAACATGGCAATGGGGAGTGAAAAATATTAATGCTGCACTGTCTGTACAAAATGTATTAGTTTTCTAAGTATGGAAGAGATGTACACTATTCCTTGCTATCCCCCCTGCCACCACCACCACATTTCTGCAAAATACAGGATGAACTCCTGTTCTGCATGCTTCATTCAGAGGGACATCCAAGGCTTTTCACATATAGGTTATGACTGCTGAGCCTCTTATTCTCTCTTCAAATGCCCATCATCCACTTCGACTCTGCATAAACTGTTTTTATGTGTAGGCCAAGGAGCAAATCCTAATTAATAACAGGAAAAATCAATGGATTGACAAAATGAGAAAACAATGACTGGCACAGGCTGAATATTGAATTGTTGGAACAACAATGAACATAAATGAGCTGAGAGAGCAACAATACCACTGACAACATGATGTAGTACAACACCTTAAGAAATAATGACTAAATATGCAACATCATGTTCAATTAAATAGCACTATCAAAACACTAAAAATTCTGGTTAGTTTGCGAAAGCAGGGTATCTTAGTATATTTCCCCTTCTCAGTAATTTTTAGATTTATTCATATCAGCACATTTGTAGTTAAATTAAATAGGAGAAAAGCTTTCTCATTCTTTTTCCCTAGGCCTGAGCTAGCATCTCAAACGTACTACCTATGCATTTTATAGTAGGAATGTACCTGGATTAATGAAAATTATATGGAAACTAACTCTGTCCCTGTGCTATCTATTTCTAAATTATTTTAGGAGAAAGCAGAAGGAGGAAGAAAAAGCAGAATTTGCATTAAAATTAATATTTTAGCTTGAAGATACCCATAGAAAAGTTTCATGGTCTATGAAGGAAAAAAAATCCTGATAACTATGCAAAAGATAGTTGCAAATTATTATAAGTCTGCACAGAATCTAATACTTTTCTTATATCAATATTTTGAAATAGGATGATATGAACCTGGTTGGGGGGTGGGGAGGGGACGGTTATGTTAAGATTGTGAAATATTTTAAACTGAAAATCTAAGCTGGCCTGCAATTTTAAATTTTGTTTTCCATGTCTTCCATACTTATGGCTGATTTTTCAGTTCTAAACTCACAGTTTCACTTAAGATGTTAGTGAAGTAGAAATCATGTATCATTGTGTATAACTGTGTGGTACCCTGACTGGCATTAAACCAATTGAGCATGTACTAGCTTAGCAAACATTTATATTAGGTATCTTTAATCCTTCATCTCCTGTGCATTTTCTTATTTATTTTCTTTTAAAAATAGATGTTCACATTTAACATATATGTTCACATTTAACAAGTTCACATTTAACAATATTTTCCTTGTGTGGGACAAAGCTTTTGCCTAACACTCAGCACCGGGCTCAATGCTGAACAGATGCACTGGGGCTCGGGTTGGTAGAAACCCCTTCTGGAAACTACAGGCCAACACACAGCAGCTTCTCACAGTCAAGAGCAGAACTACAGGCAACTGGAGGGGTGGTATGGAGGGGGACACGTTCACCCCCCCACCGAGATTGGCCCTTGACTTGGCACCTCTCAGAACAGGGCAAGTTTTTTGCCGTGTGGGCCAGTGGCATGTTAGGCGAGGGGGGCATTAAGCCGTGGCACAGAAGTATAGAAGTAGATATGGGTCTTTTGGCCTACCCCTGGGCCTGCCCACAAATTGTGCCCCTGCCCCCCCCCAGACTCAGGAGGCACCAGTCACCCCTGAGCAGAACCAATATTTAATTTCCCCTTCTAGGTGTGAGCACCAGAATATTCAAAAGATCAGAACTCCACCTCCCCCACAATAATAAGCTCACATCTAGAGCAGGGAAATACACAGAACAAAAGGAACACCCTCTTGGAAGACAATGCCTGTTCAGAGCTCCTTCATGCATGTATACTACACCAGTTCTGCTTCCAAGGCGGCCTACCAGGATTTGATTTTTGGTTCATGTTACTTTTGTGTGGGATCTATTGGGCCAGAAAGAGAGAACACAGAATCAAGCAATCCTTAAGTCTGATAGCTAGGGGACACACCTGACTATAGTCTGATGGTCAGGCCACTGCTGTAATAGATGTGGATTTGTATCCTATCAGCTAGAGAATTGGCCTCCAACCAGGTGGGTGAGTGCTGTCACTACCAAGTTATTTGATAAAGATATGGTATGACATATGTCTTGAAAGAACAGGGTGATCCAATACTTCAGTTCCTATATTCAGGAAAAAGCTATGATTCCCAGGTTTTCCACTGTTCAGGTAAGTGCCTTAACTACTGGGTGTAACGGGGGCAAGGGAAGATCCATGGGAAGTGAAGCACTGCAGCCGCACCCCCCTTTAGTTGCGCTATGCATGCACAGTGAGCTCTGATGTCACTTCCTGGTCAGCATGGACTCCTGCCAGAGCTTTGAAGATAGAGTGAGCTCTATGAGCTCAACAGGTGTTCAGCATACGTTCTGGCCTGAGCCCTTTTGCACACCTCCAGAGCTCTGGGGATAAGTACTGCTACTGTTTTCCCCTGCCCCCCTCTCTCCCACACCCCCTGCTGAATTTAGTGGTAGAAGGAAAGAGATGAGCAAAGATGGCACTCAGCTGCTGGACTTTTGAGCCATGCAAAAGCTTGCACCAATCACAGATGAAGTCACAGAGCTCACAGCCTGTGGAGCTCCATCAAGAGTCCATGCTAACATGCGGTGAGCTCAGAGCTCACAGTGCACATGTGGCACAACCAAAAGGCGTATAGTCACATCTCTGTCACCCCACTCCTGAATCTCCTGCTGA
>NW_005841942.1:671438-677568 GCF_000455745.1 Alligator sinensis
GTGTCTCTCTCCATTTTTTATGAGGACAGTCCTCAGTTATAACCCAATTGATGAGAAGGTTCATAACAGAAAATCCCTAATGGAGGTAAGTGTCCAACTAACTTTGAGGGCCAGGCATAAGCTCTGTCCCACTCCTCGACATTTTCTACTAGAAACTTAGTATAGATTTCTCCTGACTCTCCCATTTTTAGGTGTTTAATACTTTTCATGCATTGCATTTTAAGATCTGGGGCACTTACCTTATGTACTTGAATCTAAGTTGACCCTGAATTTAAGATGACCCTTAATAATTAGATTCTATATATGAAAAATGTATACATTTTTTTCCAAGTAATTATTGGAGAGCTGTCTTAAGTTTGTCCCCTTCCCACTGCTACAGCAGGGAAATTAGTGGCTAGGGGAGTCAGATGTCTGGGGTGGGGAGGGGGGTCAGATTGCCCTCTTGCCTTCTGCCCCGCTACTTCTCCTTGCAGCCTTTCTGCTCCCCCCTACCACCAGCACTCTCCCATCTCCATCTCCTCACAGCTTCTGCCTCTTCTACTCCCCATAATCCCTGTCCTTTCCCCCACTCCCCGCCCCTTACTGTCAGATACTGCTCTGGCCTCTGTTCCCTCCCAGAGCACAGCACATGGAAGCACAGCTCCTGCCAGCCATTCACTCATGTTGGCACTGCTTGTTGACTGGGTAGGGGACAGAGTTTCCCTGTACTCCATGCCCAGGAGGGCATCCAGCCCAAGTCAGAGCTGAGCTGCACCTGACAGTAAGGGAGGGGAGGAGATGAGGGGTGGGAGGGGATAGAAACTGCAGAGGGCAAGCAGGGGGAAAGGAGTGGGACAGGAGGCTGCTGTGAGTCCAACTCTGGCCCCAACCCAGGCTTAGGGCCACAGTCAGAGCCATGGCAGCCACCTGCCTCCTGCTCCATTTTGTACATGAATCTAAGGCTGGGGGGAAATAACTTGTCTTAGATTTGAGTAAATACAGTAAATGGGGTCTGTGAATTCCACTGTGTAGGAGAACACCCAGAAGTGAGGCATTGCAGTGCTGAGTGATGGAATACCTATAGACCTATATGGATTTAGCCCTGGGTACCTAAATACCTTTAAGATCTGGATGTAAGTTCTTCTTGACACCTTAATGTCTCTTATATATGAATACATTTATGTATCAGTTGCTTACATAAATTCAAGGAGCAAGTGACTTGCCTTCTAAAGAAGCAGAAATATCTCATTGTCAGAGACAAAAAATGTGTTGACTTTGACTAATGTTTTGGATAGGATTTTTTTGCCACATTCTTTTTCCATGCATTCTCTGTGTTACAGATGTTTCAAGACCAGGTGCCTTCCCTCCCAGGCAGGAAAAAAAAAAACACATGTAGTATGGATTTATCTTAGCTTGAATTGTCTCCCACTGTAAAATTAGTTGCTATGATACAACATGGGTATAAAGTTTTCTCTCCTGGTTTGATAACTTCTCACGGTTCTCTTTGCTGAACCTCAAACTTGTATGGCTCCTGCTATCAAATTCTCTTATGAAACATCTGCTCTCATTTTGTCCACTCTGGTGATTGAGATGTATGGCATGTTATAGTGTATTAATAATGTTCTTTTCTGTTCGTAAATAAGGATCTTCCCTTTGATTCTCACCGTTAAATGATCTTCTAATCTGTGTGCCAGAATGACAACCAATACTTTGGAATCCATCCTAAGAATATTGGTTAGAATGGCAGGGGGGTACATTCCATTGCTGGTTTATTTTTCTTGAGTATTAGTGTTACATTGGCTCATCTCAAAGTCTAATAAATTGCTTTTCTCTCAGGAATTTGCAAATAATTTAGTTACGGGATTTCTAACCATATGTATAATATTTTTTATTAAACCCTGGCCTGAATCCATCAGTCCTAGAGCTATATTATTTTAGAGATTTCATGTGGCTAGCTTGTCACTGAAGGTAGAGTAAAATCTGTTCCTTTTGGAGTTGTTACTTTTGGCAAACAAAGTCATTTAAATAGTGTCTTAACATGTCTAATATCATGTAAAGACTGAGATGAGTTAGCTGGTTAGAGTTCCTGACAGGATTTTTCAGTGACTCTTCTTTTCCAAAGTATCAACTTCCGTGAATGTGATAACTTTATTCAGGCCAAAGGATATTATGCCTTCCTGGGATATGTGCTAATGGTTATCTAGTTTGTTTTCATTTCAGTGTAGTTTAGAATAAATTAATCCTTTTTTAGATTGGCATCTAGACTAGTTACTATACACACAGATAGAATTTGTCTCATTTTTTTGTGTGAAATACATCCCAGTTTGGACATTTTCCGAAACTTCATATATTTCCTTTACTCTAAATCTTCAAAATGATGATAATTAAGGTATGCAGCCTATTAGAGAGACAGTTAAATTTGGTAAAATGTGTCAGTATTTGGGTCAATTACTCAGGAATTTTTGATTTTATCGCATAAATTCAAGGAGAACTTTAGAAAAATTTGACAAAAATAGTACAGAGTTCCTCTCCTTTGTGATATCAACATTCTGCTATGCTTCCAATTTCATAAGTAATATTTTTTATTTGTTTGACAGCATCAAAAAACATTGTGCCCTGGTACTATACAAAACCTACAAGAAAACAAAGCTCTTTTCTAAACAGAAATGGTATAGTGACAGAAGATGGAGACAAAGGGAACAGAAAAAGAAAAGGATAAATGTTGTAAACATAATGTGAGAAATTGGCTTTGGAAGCTCACTAACTTGCAGGAGTGAAGTTTTTTAAGTTCATAAAACAGGTAGCGTAGAAATGAAAAAAATAACGATGAGAGATAGCATAGAGAATAATGAAGGTCTCATTTTGGAAACACTGAAAATCTGTATTGATTTTTTTTTCCCCAAAAGATGAAAATATTTCAAATATATCTTTTTCAATAAAATATATTATCTCTTATAAATTGTAGAAAGGCTACACGGATAATAGCCAATCACCATCCTCCTGATAAGAACTCTGTATTTGAAGATTGGCATCAAATCTTCCTTTAGTCTTCTCTTCTCCGGACTAATTAATTCCAGTTCTTCCAACCTTTCCTCCTATGTCATATATTTCCTCACCCTTCCTCTGGACTCTTTCCAATTTTTCTATAGCTTTCCTGAAGTGTAGTGTCCAAAACTGGTCACAGTACTCCAGGCTAACTGTTACCAATGCTAGACAGAGTGGAACAACTGCTTTTTGTGGTTTGCATGCACTGCGTCTTTTAAAACCACCCAGTATGCTATCGGCTATTTTGGCAACAATAATTAACTCACATTCAGTTTGGATTCTACCATAACACCCAGTTCCCTTTTTTTTGCAATAATGTGGCCCCAATTGTTCCCCTATTTGTATTTGTGCATTCGCGTGTACCATCCTAAGTACAATGCTTTAAACTCACCCTTATTGAGTTTCATCCTATTAATTTTAGAACATTTTCCTAGGTTATCATTTTATCATAAAAAAATTAGGTTGGTTAAGCACAGTTTGCTTTTGATAAATCCATGTTGGCTATTCCTTATCATGTTGCTTATCTTCTATATGCTTCAAAATATTTTTCATCATATACTCCAGTATCTTTGAGCATCCAGGTTGAACTGACTGCTCCATAATTATCTGAGTCCACCTTGTCCATTTTTTTAGATAGATATATATTTGACTTTTTCCAATCTTATGAGGCCTCACCTAATTTCCATGTATTCTCTCAAAGGCAATAGTCAGTGACTCTGCAATTACCTCTTTGAGTAATCCATCTGGTTTAAGTAATCTCTAATCTGTCCTTTCTGTGCTTGTCCTCGTATAACTGACCTTCTTGGGGAAAGCCAAAGTCAAAAAAGGCATTATACACTTCAACCTTCTCCACAACTATCAATAAATTTCCTTCCTCATTGAATGAGGGACCCACACTTTCCTTGGTCTTCCTCTTACATCTAGCATACTTCTAACATCTACCCCTAACTTCTAAGCATTAAGGAATGCTTTTTTTGCCACTTATGTTCCTTGTTAGCTGGATCTCAATTTATGACTTGGCATTTCTGATTGCCTCCCTAAATCCTTAGCTATATGGCCAAGTCAGTGTTGACAAAACTATTATGTTCTTATAAAACAATTCAGGTTGGTCAAATCAGTATTTTCTGATGAAAAAATGGTTTCATTAGAACTTTTCCAAGCAAATCTGCTTGCAAGGTAAGCATTCATGGAGGGTGAAAGGAAGAAAAGGCACAGGGCAGCCAAGCTTGCTTTTCCACATCCCTCTTATCTCAGGACATATGAAGCTGCTTTTCTTTTTCTGGGATAAGCAATATTGTTGTAGCTATCATGGTCCAGGGAAATAAGACCTTTATTTTCTGGTCTGATCAATCATTCCTCCCCCTGCTGAGATGGAATGCAAAGGAGAAAACTACTGATAGAAGGAAAAATTCCAGTTTCTTAATGAGGCTTTAGTTATATCTTCACACACAAAAAAAATGTGTTGTCACAGACAGGTTTTTCAGCTACCCTCCCATCCCAAACTCTTCATTTTAGTTGGGGAAAATAATCAAGCAGATTATAGTGAAACAGGTTCAGACGCATTTGGAAACCATGCATCTTTTTTGTTACCAGTCATATTGACCTTATATATGCTTTATGCTATGCTGGTTAAAGTATCAAGGATCTACTTCAGGAGACAGAAGAAAAACACGGATTGCTGCGAGCTGCTTTAACACTCAGAGGGGCTATCTACACATGCAGATAAAGGCATGATGGGATGTAATGCATGATCCACACAATCACACTTCTTGCCATGCCACATGTTCATGACAGGAAGCATGATTGTGGGATCACAAATCAGATCCCATTACACCTTATTGCTAGTGTAGGGGGAGCCTGATCCTGAGTTCCCCCTGCACCAGCAAGAAGTGATCTCCTGCTTCTGGGAGGCCCTCTCAGCTGACAGGGCTCCCAGCCATGGAAACATAACACGTGCTCCATTGAGTTACTCCTGGTTCTGCTGGTGATTCACTATGTAGCCTTGAGTAAGTCACTTCACATTCTTGTGTCAATCTTCTCATCAGAATAAAACTGAATAATAACATTTATTCATCTGCCTTCTGTGTTTCATAGTTTCATAGATTCATAGAGCTGGAATGGACCTCAGTGGGCCATCTAGTCTGAGCCCCTGCCCCTGGCAGGCAAGAAAAGAGTCACCAACCCTGGGGTCATGTGATCCCAGCCAGGTGCCTGTCCAGTCTCCTCTTGAAGACCCCCAAGGATGGGGCAAGCTCCACCTCCCTTGAGAGCCCATTCCAGATTCTGGCAACCCTGATCGTGAAGATCTTTTTCCTAATGTCCAGCCTAAACCTTCTCTCTAGTAGTTTATGGCTATTGTTCCTTGTCATTCCAGGGGGTGCCCTGGTGAACAGATCATCACCTACTTCATGTTGCTCTCCCCTTGTGAATTTGTACACTGCCACAAGGTCCCCTCTCAGCCTTCTCTTGGAGAGGCTGAAGAGGTTAAGGTCCCTTAGCCTTTCCTCATAGGGCCTTCCCCGCAGGCATCTAATCAGATGAGTGGCTCTTCTTTGAACCCTCTCCAGGTTGTCCACATCCCACTTGAACTGCAGCATCCAGAACTGGAGACAGTATCCCAGCTGTGGTCTGATCAGTGCCACATAGAGGGGGAAAATCACTTCCCTGGACCTGTTTGTGAAACACCTATGGATGTGCGACAAGGTGCGACTGGCTCTGCCAACTGCTTCATCACATTGGAGACTCATGTCGCCACATGTTCATAGTAAGGATTCATTGATTAATATTTGTATAGAGTTTTAGAAGCTGTGAAAACACAGAGGAATAGATTCAATGACCTAGTTCTATGTTCCTACATATAAAGTGTTATATACAAAATTATTCATATATTTAACAACCTTGAGTTCCATCTCTAGTTATTATGTGATTTCTAGTATGTTCCTGTTATTTTTATAGAATTCTAGAAGAACTTGTTTCACAAGAGTATGTTTGACAGAGTTTTCAGACAGGGAAGACTAGGACCTAAACATAGAGGTTGAAACTCATGAGGTCAGTTTTGATTGGATCAGGATGGAATGCTGAACTGAATTCAGAGACCATAAGATCT
>NW_005841942.1:677599-744423 GCF_000455745.1 Alligator sinensis
AGGGAAAGAATACATCCCCTTCCCACTAGATTCCCTGTCACTGGAAGAGAATACCACTTTCAGTGTTTCCTCATCAGCCATGTTTCCTAGTCATCTAATATTTTTTTTTCACTCTGCAGGACTCGTTCCAAACTGTTCACATTGTTCTTGAAGTGCGGAGCCCTGTAACAGGGGGCTCTCTCAGGGTCTGTCTTCCATTAGCCTGCCCACCTGTTTCTGGGCCAACCACCTGCCTCATCGCCTGCCATGCCTTGTTGTTACATAATTAAATTGTTAATTAGGTGGGAGGCTGCCCATTCTTGCCCCTATGCCGGGGGGCGTTATCTGCAGCTCTGTTCCTCCCCTACACCACCGCCCAAGCCTCACAGATGGCATCCACAGTTCTTAACATCGCTGGCCCCACACTGGGCCCCAGAATCCTCCAATCCAGACCCCAACTGGATCCCTCCAATCAAGCAGCCTACTCCGCCCTCATACTGGGCTGCCTAGCTCCCTGAACTCTTCCCCCTTTGGTCGTACAGGCCCTGGACTTGCTCACATCCAAGGCCAGTCAGAAAACCTAGGCCCTCAGCTCTGGGCATCCCTTGCAGTGGGCCCCTGGCCCTTTTGACCCTTCTTGTCCTGGCCCCAGCATTAACTGGTCAAGGGTGTTTCGAGTCAGGCTTGAGCCTCTAGCCTACTCCCTAACCTGGGTACACTTTATGGCCCTATTATGGGGTAGCCCACTTGGTTGTGGGAGCTGGGGTTATTAAGGTGCCCTGACCTGCCTTTCACCAGGGTGGTAACTGGCCTGGCATTTCCTGGGGGCTCCCTTACCACTGAGATCCCCACCAGGCCACCCACTGCTGGCAGGGTGCAGTTTTAGGTCATGCCCAGGACCATGAGCCTCCAAACCATCCCCTTAAGCTCCTGCCCTTACCCGCATGATGTTGCATACAGCCTTGCAGCCAGGCATTGTTTCTGCCTGGCCTGCCAGCAGCAAACTGCTCTTAAAGATGGACACTATATTTGCCTTTTCCAATAATCTGGGATCTCTCCTAACCTCCATGAGTTCTCACAGAGTATAACTAATTGCTCTGAAATAATCTCAGCCAATTCCTTCCATACCCTAGACCACATCCAGATGAGCATGGACATTTGGTTCCCTGGAGACAACTAGCAGTAGGACACTTTGCGCTGCTGCTAGTTATCCCTGGGAAACACCTGTGCCATGCACCTCTGGAGCATGGCAGATTACCCCAGGTGGGACCCTTGTACTTACAGCACTACAGGGAAATTTACAATATACTTATATCTTATGTACCCTGCACTACCATGGTATGAATTGTCCCAGGTCTAACTATGCATGCTAAGTATTATGATTATGTTAGTAACCTAGTGAACATGTAGAATCTGAAAGTGTATAGTTTCATACAAGTAACAAGAGAGAATGTTGTGTGGGTATTTGTAACATATTTTAAATACTAATGAAGTAAGAAATATAAGTGGGTGGTGACTGACATTTTTGTTTGCTGAGCTGAGCTATGTCTTGGATATTTGATGTAACGAATGAAGAGCTCTTTTCTTCTCATTTTGTTTCCCCAGTGACCCTTTCCTTTATCTGGGCTAAACAGTATTAGTAGTAGTACACTTGGTCTTATTCTTAATATTAGGCATATTTTCCTCAGTTACAGAGTTAATTATTTAAAAAAACTGTATACATTTGACAGATTAGTGAGAAAATTCTGTTGTGAAAGTTGTTGAACATTGTTCAACAAAACATGATTTCAGTGTGTTCTGTTATAGTGCAAATATTTGCCTATATACATGCCTTGAAAAATAAAAAGCAGCAATGAACTAAAGAAAACAACCCCCTTTACAAGCTACAGACTAACAACTCATCAAATTGTCATGTGCCACACATTTTTCAAACAATTAATGATCTTTGAAGTGTATATACAAGGGCAGATAATAATTACATCTCAAACTGTTCATATCTTGACTGAATACAGGAGTTTGTTGTCTCAGTGTTAACACTGCTTCTTCTCTTTTTGTATTTTGTGTTAGAGCTACTTTATCCCTCTTTTTAATGTGGTACATATAAATGGTACAAGAAAGGAACACAACTAAATGGTAAGAGAAAAGAGGAGATAAAGGAGGAAGAGAAAGAACATAAAAAGATTCATAACACATTTTGAACCAACCTGTCTCTCCTTGCATGTACTTTTTATAGACATTGAAACTTTTGCCATTGATGTGTTCTTGGCAGGAATAATCAATAAAGTTCATATTTATGTACTTTTTGATCAATATTCTATCTTTTGACATAAAAATATTCCAAATAACTGTGTGCACTGTGGCGGTAAGATGTATTATGTCATTTAAAGCTGATAATTCTCTGCAGTTGGTCATTTTAGTCTAAGAATGTGGATTTTGTAAAGTGATTACATCTTTACAGGAGAAAAATAGCAATTCTTGCCTATACCTTTACAAAAAAGTTTTTCATTAGCATTGCTTAGACATTCACAGTTCTGGGTTTCCCAATTTTGAATGTCTTAAGTTAGACACTTTAAAGAAGCCCATTTATGTTCTGATCATATGTCCTCTGAAAATCAGAATTTTTCATGGTGTCATAAAATGAGCATACAAAAGAGAGGCTCCCAGATCATTAAATTCTTCTGGACAAATGTGGTCTTATTTTATTGTAACATATATTCTCATATACTCCCTCACACAAGCACATGCCAACACTCCTTTCTGGATCCCTCAGATCAAAGGGTAAGATCTCTGTCCCCTTTGTGTTAATATGATCTATGAAACTTTAGCCAATGGGCAGGTATTTTATCAATGGGGTATTAGGAAAACAAATTGAAATGGTCAGCTTAGAGGCAGGATCTGTAATGAATACTAAAGGTTGGCCATATGCTTCATCAAATACTTGATCAGCTGTGAAACTTTAAAAGAGGATGCATTCTTGTCAACCACAATTTGTTTTATTTTGGATAAGACTAGTTTAAATTCATCTGTGACCCAGTGTTCAGAAAACTGCTCTGATATATAAATAATGTAATAATAATATTTTTTCACAATTTTATAGCAACAGTCAGAGACAGCAGACTTGGGGCAGAAAATTTAATATCTGCATTATTTTTTTGTAGAACATTTAAACTGTCAGGAATTTGCCAAGTAATCTGTAAAAATATATAGAGCACAGCATATATCTACATCTCTTTTTGAAAACTTCATGCTGTCGTATTTTTTAACTCTGTCAAAAATTCACGGTTTAAGCATAATTTACATAAATAGTAAGCAAAGGCTTATGGCAAAGCATAGCAGAGATGATATTTCATCTAATATGAGGATAACAAATTAACATTGCTCCCCACATAAATAGAGGATTTTATCACACTGGGTCTGATTTATGGTCCATTTAGTAGAGTATCCCACCTTTGGAAGTGTTCAAATGGCTTTAAATAGTTATCAGTACAAGAAACACTACAGTAAGTTAAAGTAGAATAACTATGCCCCCTCATGCTAATGTTTCTAATTCCACATCTCAATTAATTGGTATATGTAGTTTAAAATCCTTACGAAAAAGAAAGCTAGGAATTTTTATGAGAGTATCATAAATAATAGTCTCTTTTTATATTCTGGTCAATATGTCATACATTTCCTTCATGTTTCTCTACCTATTAGGTAAAACCAGTAGAAGACATCTTTTAATTTAGTTTTAGATACTGCTTGATATCATTGTTGAACCTACAGAGAAACCTTTATAAAAGATGTGAAGGCATTTTCTGGTATCACAGAGCAAATGTGCACTCAAGTGATGTTCTTGCTGTTCTAATTCAAAGCGCCTTCTTTATTTTTTGAGTGGAGGTACATGATATTCATCTTCTAATTTCCCCTCTCTAGAGAAGATCCATAGAAACACTGAGTAACCATCTTCTTATGTATTTTTATAAACAGAGGTTGGTAGCCATGCTAGTCTGAAGCCAGGAAGAAGGCAAGGTAGAGATGAACCAGATAGACTAAATAAATCAGAGACGCATTAGTATCAGACAAAGTGAACTGTGGCTTACCATAGCTCTGATTCAGTTAGTGTATAGGATACCAGAATATATTATTTTATGTTAAATGTAATAAAATCAACAGGTAAAGTAAATTGTGTAGCTTTTCTTATCTGTCTCTGATACCTTGCAATACATATTAATAACTAGCTTAGATAGTTTCCATCAGAACTCTTGTCTAATTGATAATCAATTGTGTCAGTTGGTGTGATCTCATCTAGTCTGACTAGTGACTGAGTGAACCTTAAAATGAAAGAAAAAGTAAATCAAAAAGTAGTTTAAATAGCATTATAAGCTTGCAGTTGAAACTTAAGTTAAACAGCATCAGGGTGTAAGAAAAAAAAGAACTTACTTAATGAAACCCTTGAGTCAAGCATCGTATTTTGGTGTACACACTTCAATATAGAAAATGATCTCCATGTAGGAAGCTAACTTCAGATGCTACTGCCTCATCCAACACTTTTGTGCACATGTAACTTTAAATACAAAAATAGCTAATGCTTAAAATCACACACATACTCATGCACTTTGCTGTAGAGAGGTATAAAGGATAAGCCTTTAAGAACGGCCCTCCTGCGAAAATAAAAGTACTTACAAATCTATTTAATCATTGATATACAAATAAAAAAGCATCTGGACTTTTGAATCAGAGTATTTTATACACAAGATACTTTTCGAAGTGGCAGCACTAGAAATGAAATGATCATTTTGTTGCTGAACTAAACAGTTGTCTGAAACTGCAATCATACAGCGTTAATCTTTGGTTGCAAACAAACAGAAATAAATCATGGCATAAAACTTGTTTATGTGCAGTAATCTCCAAGGGATTAGCATTTCAGTGGATCAGATTTCCTAAACCACCTCATTCTTGATAACAGCCGCCACTATGAGGAGACACACCAATGTGCATAAATTAGCTAAAGCTGTAGATAAGCAGAGGCCATTTGGGGTTCTGAGTGCAATATAAATAGATGCAAAACAGTACGAAAACTGGTGCTCACCACAAACCTCAAAAGGATTAGCTGTTCAAGCTCTGATTTCTTTGTTGCTGTTAGCTGTGATTTACCATCAGACAGTGACTGAGACCGCCTTATCTGTTATAATTTAATGGCTTAATGGGAGTCCCTTTATCTGGAGGTCATAATTAAGCTTGTTTGATCAGGTACCTAACAAGCATCCTATCTTATCTTTTTAGTTGTACTTCTTTTTCTCAGGGTAAAAACATTTTTGCCATTTATTATTAACAATATTGTTAACAATTATTGGTAATGAGGTATAAGAGGTTAGTATGTATCTTGAGGAAAAATGCAAACCAAAACTACCCTGAATTTAAATAATATGTAGAGAATTTGTGAAAGGATGTGAAAAAGAAAAGGTTCTTACTGAAATTTTCATTTGCTCGTGTTATATCTCATATGATTGATGTTATATGTTTATAAGTAAAACTATGTTGAGTTTTTGAGATACTGTTGTTGATAAAAATGTTCTCAATTCCATCTTATAACACCCAGTCAGAGATGATCTCGGAATCCCACCAACCTTTGACAACGTGAAGAAAGCCATCAAGCAGATGAAGAATGACAAGGCATCTGGAACAGATGGAATCCCCGCCGAAATAGTCAAGCAGGGGGGAAAGGAGCTTACATCACAGCTCCATGCCCTCATCTTAAGGATCTGGAAGGATGAGGAAATTCCTGATGGCTCAGGGATGCCATGATTGTGACAGTCTTCAAAAAAGAAGACAATTCCAACTATGGAAATTACAGATGGATCATCTTGCTGTCCACCACAGGAAAGCTCATTGTGAGAATCCTCCTGAACCATCTCCTTTCACTTGCTGAAGAGCTCCAGAATCTCAGTGTAGGTTTAGGGCATCAAGAGGCACAACTGACATGATCTTCACTGCTTGCCAGCTGCACAAAAATGCCTGGAAATATAAACCTCTCTACTTGGCCTTCTTTAACCTCATGAAAGCCTTAGACTCTGTCAACTGAGAAGCACTATGGAGAATCCTTTTGAGGTACAGATGCCCACCAACGTTTGTCACCATTCTTCATCTGCTACATGATAGTATGAGAATAGTGGTTCTCAGTAACACATCTATCAGATCCCTTTGTGATTAAAATGGGAGTTAAGAAAAGCTGTGTCATCACTCCAACACTCTTCTCAATATTCCTTATAGCAGTGCTAGATCTGACCTCCAACAATACTGTACAGAACTGAGATGTGGACAATGTATAGGAGACACTTCAAGTCACTGAAGAAGTACCATCAACACTGTCTATAGAAGATCCTTTGAATCCAGTTGGAAGACACACACACCAATGTTAGTGTCCTCTCACAAGCAAACCCCATGAGCACTGAGGCAATGATCATTTGACATCAACTTCACTGGCTTGGTCATGTCATCCAGATGTCTGGCTCTAGACTTCTGAAGCACATTTTATTCTATGAGCTCAGTCAAGGTGTGTGCTTAAGAGGAGGGCAGAAAAAGCACTTCAAGGATATCCTCAAGACCAACTTGAAAAAAGGCAACATCAACATATGGGAGACTGTTGCCCAGGACTACCCAAAATGTAGGAAGAACCTGCTGCAAGGATCTCAGTATTTTGAAACCTCACAACGACAACAGGAGATAGAAAAATGACAGTGGCAGAAACAGCATGCTGTGTAGTGAACAAAGAATTCAGAGCCACGCACCCCACATAGAAACACGTGCCCAAGTTGCAGTACAACCTGTTGATCTGAGCCACTGGCACAGCTGTTTGAGCTCTCATGGTGCTCCGGACAGGTCCCTGAAGACTGGAAAAAATGCCAACGTGGTGCCCATTTTTAAGAAGGGGAGAAGGGAGGAGACAGGTAACTTTAGGCCAGTCAGTCTTACCTCTATCCCTGGGAAAATACTAGAAAAAATCATCAAAGAGCGTATTTGTGAAAGCCCAGCAGGGGAAACGATGCTGAAAGGAAACCAGCATGGGTTCATCGCAGGTAGATCCTGGCTGACAAACCTTATAGCCTTTTATGACCAGGTCACACACTGCCTTGACACAGAAGCAGAGGCCGTTGTCATCTACCTAGATTTTAGGAAAGCCTTTGACGCAGTTTCGCATCCTATTCTCATAGGGAAGCTAACAAGCTGTGGAGTTGACGCCTACACAGTCAGGTGGGTGGCTAACTGGCTTAGGGACCACACCCAGAGAGTGGTGGTTGATGGGTCATTTTCAACCTGGAAGGAGGTGGGCAGTGGCGTCCCACAGGGTTCGGTCCTTGGGCTGGTATTATTTAATATCTTCATCAGTGATTTGGATGAGGGTGTGTTGAGCACCCTCTACAAGTTCACAGATGATACCAAATTATGGGGCACAGTTAATACACCAGAGGGCAGGGAGCAGTTACAGGCTGACCTGGACATGTTAGATCAATTGGCACAATGTAATAGAATGCAATTCAACAAAGATAAATGTAAGGTGCTCCACCTAGGAAGGAGGAATCCCCAGCACACCTACAGGTTGGGGGATGTCCTCTTCAACAGCTCAGAGGCTGAGAGAGATCTTGGCGTCACAGTTGACTATAAGGCCATCAACAAAGCCAATCGCACCTTGTTGTGTATTAGCAGATGTATGACCAACAGATCGAGGGAGGTGATGCTCCCACTCTATGCAGCACTAGTCAGGCTGCAGTTGGAGTACGGTGTCCAGTTTTGGGTGCCGCACTTCAAGAGGGACATGGAGGATCTGGAAAGGATTCAGAGGAGGGCCACCCACATTGTTATTGGTCTCCGTGAAAGACCCTATGAAGAGAAATTGAGAGATCTGGATCTCTTCAGCCTATACAAAAGACGGATGAGGTATGACCTTGTGGCTGCCTATAAATTTATCAGGAGAGGATAGCAGGGAATTGGGGATGCGCTGTTTACCAGAACGTCTCAGAGAGTAACTAGGAATAATGGGTGCAAACTAATGGAGAGTAGATTTAGGTTAGACATTAGGAAGAAATTTTTTACAATAAGGGTGGCCGGAATCTGGAATGGGCTTCCAAGATAGGTGGTGCTGTCACCTATCTTGGACGCCTTCAAGAGGAGGCTTGACAATCACCTAGCTCGGGTCATCTGACCTTGGTCCTCTTTCCTGCCAGGGGCAGGGGGTCGGACACAATGATCCATTGACTCTATAATCTATGAATCTATGATCCTAGATTGGCCTTCTTAGCCATCTTTGGACCCACAGATAAGGCAATCATGGAACATGGTCATCTTTGACTGTGACAGGTTGCTGCTGCTGATTATGACCAGTAAAAGTCAGATTTCACTTCAGACTCCAAAAATCACAAGAAGAAAAGCTCAGAAAGGTGATGGGACTCTGTGCAGTTGCAGGGCTCAGCCCACAAACCGTCACTTGCAGAATTATAACTCTACTATGTTCTGGAATCTATGTTTCTCCATAAAACCTTATTGCTCCTGGGGTAGAAATATGATTAACAGTGGGATCCAAACTACTAAAAGTGTAAACGTAGGAATATAAGAATATCTGAATCAAATGTTGAAGTATCCCCAAAAGTGATTTTTTTAGTTATTTAGTTATTTATTAATTCATTCATTTAAGTTATTGTTATTTATTAACATTTTATTCAGGGTTCTTCACTCAGCCTATACTCTCATCAAAAAAGATATTTTTTAATTGATTTGAATTAAAATTGAATAAAGGGAGTTCAGAAACTTATACAAGCTCAGGAAGCAACATGAAAAACAACCCAAACTTAGGCTCCCTTAGGGCTCGTTACAAGGCAATTTTTGGCAGCTCCTGGAGCCCTTAACCCCTGGATTGTCTGCATATTAACACCTTAAAGTGGTTTCAAGCACTTGTTATGCAGCTCAGAGTTACGTCACTCTAGGTCAGGATTATCTCTGATCTGTACTACCCAGCTCCTGTTCCATTAAGGTGTGGCCACTCTCCACAGATGTTCTGCCCAAATTGAAGTCTTCCATTATCCCAGGACCTCTCATGCCCCCACCCATAGGGGAGGGATAGAAGCCTGTCTTGGTTCACTAGTCCTGTAGTGGCAACTCACAGCTACATCTCTTAGTCATGTCCCTGTTCACCATGCTTCTAGTGGCAAGTTACAGCTGTGCAGGTGGAAAACAGTCAGAGAAGGTTTCTAGACTAAGTATGTGACTGCTTCAAACTCCAAACTAGCATTAACATCTATCAACATTTGTGTGGTTCACAGCATAAGGTATAACAAGGCTCTTAGCTACCCAATCTTTCCTAAATTCTTAAGCCACTTCTGCCCTTTGAACAAGCATTCCCTTTCTTAGAAAAGAACTTGGAGAGGATTTCTGGAAATGCTAGGTAGCCTAGCAAATGTCTAAGGTCTTGCTTACCAAGATATAAATGAATTGAATACCAAAACAACTAACTGTTCGCGTCACTGAAATTTCTATAACCATCATCTTGCTGCTTGAGTTTGGGAGAAAATGTTGACCAGAACTTCCCAACTGCTTTAGTAGCCCAGAAAGAGAAAGGATATTTTCTCAAAAAGCTGTGACTCAGTCTGTTTAGGGTCTGACTTCCAAACAGTTCCATATGAAGTCAATGAGAATTATGGACACTGAACACCAATAAATTGAGATTGAGACTTAAAAAATGGCAAAGTAAATTTCTAAAATGATGCATAGAAATCAATAATTGGACAGTGTGGTTCATGTAACTCCATATCTGCATCTACTTCATGGCTTGAGACTGTAGCCCTATTTACAAGAAATTGTGTTAATATAATCTTGAGGTGATAAACACATAGACAATTACACTGACCTGTGTAGGCTTGATATATTTTTTGTTTATTATGTAATAAGTTGAGGCTTTGGTTTATATCAAGCATCAACAATAACATGCAAAAAATTAGAAGAACAGTTTGCTTCAATTTTAGAAAATGGAATTTTAGTGATGGATAATAGTTGAAAGTAGTAAATTTAAAATTAAAAAAAAAGCTTATAGCATTATTTTCAAAATGGAAACTCTTTTAACTGTTTCCTACAAGACTGGATTTCTGAAAAGATAAATTTTGGGGAAGAAATCTGTGCATGTGTGTTTCATTGGTTACTGCGCGTTATGCTGATATACCCTTAACATGGTATGGAACAAGGCACATTAAGACTAATATTCCTACTGATTTGTCTGAAGATGTAATATATAACATACTACAATGGGCAAATTATTAAACAGGCAGACATACAGGCAGTGAGAAAAAAATATTCAGTGCTCTTTCCTATGCAGATATGGCAAATGGCATTCACTGAGTTCTGCCAATGGATCAGAAAAGGCTGGCATTCAATTGCTTGTATCTGGCATGCAGGTATTTTATTTTTCTATCTGTTATTCAGTCAACATCAGATACAGTATGTTGAGGAAGGAGGGAAAGGCTATAGAAAAGAAGCCCAGTGACCTTTTTTTCCATAAAAATGTCCTTGCTCATCTCCAATTGAAGTTATCAGAATCACTCTTTGAATTTGGGGCTAGGGACAAAAGTACACATAAACTGGTTTAAGTAATCAAAAACTGGTTCAAATCTGTAACAGAACAGAAGTTCAGTGCACATAAACCAGTTTCAAAATGACTGAAACTGGTTTAAGATAAACCTGGTTGAATGTAGTATCAGACTTAACTGATTTGCATCAAAGTGGTTTATGAAACTTCTGCCCAGACCCCTTCCTGGTTCAAGTTAAATCGCAGTCCCCCACAGGGGCAATGCATAGAGGGTGCACGGGGGTGCATATGCACCCCTGAGAGTGCTTGTGCACCCCCTGTCAGGCCATGTTCCCTGTTTAGCCAATGGGCAGGGGGGCAGGCAAGAGCACCATTGCCCCCCCTGTGAGTGTCGGCTGGGGAGCGAGGCCACCGGTAAAAGCAGCCGCGCTGCTTCTGGAAGTGGCTGTGGGAGTTCCAGAAGTGGTGTGGCTGATTTTACAGTGAGATTGGCCACTGGGGGACCTCCCCCTCCCCTCCTCTCCCCTCCCCACAGTCAACGGGACCCAAGAGACATCAGACACTCATGGTCACCCAGCATCCCAGCATGCTTTACAGCTCTGGACTGGACTATGCTGTTTGCTCTAGAGAACAGGGCTGGCCCGCCCCTCTGCTCCCTAGCTAGAGCAATGAGGGCTGGCTCCCAAGGAGCAGGAGGCTTCCAAGGTTTGGAGTGTGGCCAAACCTGGGGGTCAAGCCTGGCTGAGGATGGGTGAAAGGACCATGGGTGAAAGAGTGAAGTGATAAGGTGGTATGGTCTCTTGTGATGTAACACAAAGAAATCCTTGCCCAATATTGCTAGCTGAAGCAGTAAGCATTGAAGTGCTGAACTGACTCTCAGTTAGATAAGCCCATGCAATCACTAAGACATCTATGTATCTAACTCCTCAGATGACTTTCCAAAACAAGCAAAAACCAAACATTTATTGTTGAATATTATTTGCACTGACATCAGTGTCTGACAAGCTTAGTTGATGTTTTCCATCCCTAGAACAAATTGGGAAGGATACATAAAATAAGAATCCCTGCTCAGTTCACAGTGAGAGCAGAGACAATGGCATGCAGTCACCATTGCGCTATGCTGTTAGATGTACACCAAAAAGAGCCAGATATAATGTAACCTAATAAGTCTCCAGGAAAAAAAACATTATGAAGCTTGTGAGATGCTGCTCTACTTTTGTTTTAAGTTTACCAAAGATTTCCTCTAGTTCCAGTTGTCAATATAGGAAAACAAAATAAATCTCCAAAATGCACATGCTTCTTTTAGTTTACCCCTTTGTTTCTAAAACCACTGCTCATCCAAAAAGTTGTCACTAAGAGACAGCACGAGTTGCCTGGAAAAAAATTAAGTTACTGTAGGGGAGAAAAACACTTATAAGAATGATTACTTCTAAGTAGGGCTGCCAATTAATTGAAATTAATGTGTGCAATTAATGCATTAATTGGTTCTTGCATTAATTTTTTTAACACGTGAATTATGCACATGGTTCTGGAGCCCACAGCTGGGCTTCGTTCCACTGCTGTTATTCCCACCTCCAGGCCACCCAGTGGGTCAGCGGTGGCAGTCCAGTGGACCCACAGGGAAGCCCAAGTGCAGACTCCAGGCAGCTGCAGCAGGAAGGCAGGGGGGTGGAGAGCATGCATATAGATGCAGAGACACAGACACACACACACATAAGAACAGCCACAGCATGCACGTGACCAGGAATGCAGTCCAGTAGCGTGTGTGTAGAGCAGTGCCCTGCAAGTAAATTTGTAGAGGGGAAAGGGTGGGAGGAGAGGGAATGGGTGGGAGGGAGGGAGTGGGGTAGGGGGAGGGACAGGGACTGTGGGGTGAATGGGATCACAGGGCTGGGGCGGGTTATGGGAGGGAACTGCAGATGTCTCATCCAGGGGCATGGTGGTGTGCAGCTCCCTGCCACTGCTTATATCCCCGGGGAAGGCATGGAGGAAATGTGCCCCCTGGATTTGTGTGTGGGGCAGAGGTGAGTTGCCTGCTGCAGACTGGGGCTCTGCCCCCTGCTGCCTTTGCCCCAGGAGCCATGAGATACCATGTTGTGCCTCCCGCTGCTTGGGGGGAAGGGGACACATGGTGTGGCCAGAGTGTGGCTCCCTGGGCACAAGCAGTAAGGCACAGAGCCCCAACTCACAGCAGGCATCCCACCTCTACCCCACACAAATCTGGGGGGTACATACCATCTATGCCTTTCACAGGGGTGTACACAGCAGTGGGGAGCTGCCCCCCACCCACATCCCTTTAATGTTTAAAACAAAAATACAAAATCAAATCACTTTCAATTGCTAGTTGTCTTGATGACATTGTATTTATTTTGTACCACACATTACTATCATGGAGACTCCTGGGTAACAATTTCAGTTTTGCCACTGACTCACTGACCACTGATCAGTCTGCACTGTGCCAACTTTTGATCAATGTTTTGAAAATACTTAAGAGGCCTTGGGATGAAAAAAAATGACTGCAGTGCTAAATATTCTAAACAGTGTAATAATGGATCTCATGATTTCTTCTTCCGTTATCTCTGTATATTAGAATTTGAGATAATCATTAAATATACAGATGTGAACTGTAAAGTAGTTTTTAAGTTCTCAGATGGTCCATCTACACAAGACGTTTACTGCAGAGCTGTGTAATTAACTCTGTAGAAAGTCTCAACTTCTACGTGTGTGGCCCTATTAGGCCACAGGAAACAAATGAACCCAGCTGCAGGCTAGTACTTGTAAAGTTGGGAGACGAGCAGTGTAATCTCTAAGAGTCTGCATTACAAATCTATTTGTTGAGCCTCCTGAATTGTGTCTCCGGGGGTGTACAGAGACAGTCCTAGAGAGGGGTAAGTGTGAAAGAGTAGGTTTTCTGTGAAAGAATGAGCCACCCAGCCTCAGATGTAGCTGGCTGATCTAGCAAAGGAGTCAAGGGCTTGTTTAACTTTAAGCTCAAATGTCGTCTTGCTGAGATCAACCATAACTACTCAGATGCTTACAAATCTGCACCCACGACTGTCAAAAAAGAAATCCGAATATGTAATTTTGTGACAAGTGAAATATTTTTCCTGCCTACACTATTGCCATTTTTATATGTGGAAACTGTTTTCATATTGAAAATCTTGACATTTTGCTAAGAAAATGTCCTACTAGAGACAATGTGTGAAGAATTATAGCTTAATTCTTGAAAAACTGTGTCCTCTGGGAGAACTGATGAAACTTTGCTCTCATCCCAGTTTTCCCCTAAATGTCTGAAAATTGATACATAGTTCTGCACAGTTGTGATTATGAGTTAAAAGGTAGCCTCAACAAAAGGTCAACAAACAATGTACAGAGGCCAAATGCTGCTGTTCTTAAAAACAGTTAAGTCTTTATCAAACCATAGTATAAGGTAACAGTAGAGTTGGCATGAAAACAAAAGATTCCTCAGTGTTGTGATAAAAAATGATAAAGATCAGCCCTTGCTGGAAAGCCTTCCTGTATATTATTGGAGGGAAAAATAATGATTCAACCCTAGTTATCATAGAATCATAGGCTTGTAGAAAAGTAGGGCTGGAAGGGACCTCCATAGGTCCTTTTAATTGTAACAGATTTTAATTTGGCCAGTAACTCTGGCTTGAAATTATTATTTAATAAATATTAATAGCTCTTGAAGTCTCAGCTAGTTGTATGATTTTTTACTTTCTTTCCTCCATTGATCTGTATTGTTACTGCATAGTGTTCTACACCAGAGGTGACTACATATATGCATGCATCTATCCATATCTTTGTCCCAAATCCTGATATCTTTATTTAGGGCAGCAATAATCCAAGGAAGGAATAGAAACTCACAGTACTTGCATATACAGTGATTCTGTTGCATTTCTGTATTAAAAGGTAAGATGAACTCTCTCCCCTGGGTGAGGTTTTGATCCTTGCTCCCAGAAATGTATGAATCATCTGGGATCTGCAGAAGGCAATTATCTGCTGCTTGGCTGTTTTAGCTCACTGCCTCCAATGGATAACAAGTTTTATGAAGGAGATATAATTTCAAGTGCTCCTCTTCCCATCCACTGAAGATGGTTATAGGGAAACCTCAAGTTTCTGTAGGATGTCTTCAGTAAGTTATGATGGTTTGTGTTTTGTATGTGGGATAGTTACTGAGATCTACAAGCTTTTTAAGTCTCTTTGAAAGTGAGGCTTGACTCCCATGTAACTCTCCATGGTTTCTATGGAGTCAAGAAAAAAACCTAGCATGGAGACAACACTTCCCTTCCTTCTCTGTAAAAAAAGGAGGGATGCACAAAAGGAGTTTTTCAGGATCTCAGGCTCTTGTGATTTAGGGCATGTGTAGATGAAACGGGGGCCCTAAATTGAAGCGGTGGCTTTTTAAAAACACTGTTTCAATTTAGGGCCAAGTAAACCCCTGTGTCATGCAAACACCTGTGCACTTACCTGCCTCCCCGGTAGCAGGGAGGGGAGGGTAAGCTGCCAGCAGACGGAGCAGTCCCTGGGCTACAGAGGGGCTGGTGCTTCCTTCTGTGGCAGCAGTGCCCCCCACAGGTAGCACCTGCCTGCAGGCACCCAGCTCAGGTTGTCCTGGAGGGCCATGCAGCCACAGAGGGCAGCACCAGGCCCCCCGCAACCCAGGGACCAAACACTGAGGTCTAAGCTGCAATATCATCCAGGAGGTTGAACATTAAGCCCAGCACTCTCCATTTCTTTTGTCTCTGCCTGCCTTCCCGGGCTGCTGCCAGGCTGCCTGCATGGGCTTCCTACAGAGCCCCTGAGCTGCACTGAGCCCAGTGCTTTGCTCCACTGCTGTAAGGCAGCAAACTAAAACTCCTTAGAGGAGTTTTAGTTTGCTGAGCCTCAAGTCATTTAAGGTGCATTACACTGCCAAATTTGCTACAGTGGCTAGATTTACACAGCTAACATGTGCAAATACCAACACCTTTAAACTGGTGCAAAAACATTTAACCCATGTTAAAGTATCATGCACACATGCCCCTTGTTTCATTTGCACATGGCCTTAGCTTTCAAATTCCACTCAGTTCTTAATCAGGCTAAGTTTAATGCATTTGGGAGTTTTACCTGGATAAAATCTTGAGCACATCTACACATGCATATTAATGCTATACAATAAACTCCAGTGGTTATGGCAGCACACGTAGATGTGTAATGCCTTCTGTGTAGCTAATTAGTCTAGTGCACAGTAAAAGTCTCAGGTAGCTGCACCCATTGAGAACTTTAGGGGTTTTTTTGTGGCTTGTACAAAGTGTTGGTTCCTTTGTATGGGAAGGTATGTGGAAGTATTGTAATAAAGATTTCAGTATCAATTACTTCTAATATTTTATTTGGTGGGTCTTATTCCACCTATTAGAAATGTACGGGTTACTGACTTTTACCGCATAATAAAAATATGCATCTGCTTTGCATTTTTATTCTCCCTGGAGACAAATTTTCCCAGAAAGTAGGAGATGTAGATTCACACTCCACCAAGATAAGGAGGTTCTGGAAATCCAGATCTACTTCCTGGGCACTTACTCAACACCTATGGACAAAAAATGGCCAGATTCTCTTCCATTGAGCTGCATGAATGATCTCAGCTTCAAACATTGTTCAGATTATGATTTTCTGTGCCTGAGAAACTAGGCATTTATTGAATTGGATCACAGCAGAGTTTGGGTGGGATTTAGAAGTCTTGATGGCTATTCTAAATTGCCTTTTGAGCATGTGCAAGAGCACAAGTCTATTCACCTGTAGATCTTTGAAGGCCTATCAGGAACCTAAGAGTCTTAAGGTTTTGTGGTTGCTCAGCAGGATGAAATAAGATCATGCTAATGATTTAGCTAATAACTAAAAGTCATGTACATACCTATCTGATGTTTAAGTAGTAGAATAGTTTCTAGTCCTGTATGTTTGTAGCTTCTTTGTAAGGAGCCAAAGGCCTCTGTTACTTAAAAGAAGAAAGCAAAGCAGGCTAGCCTGGCCATGTAGCCTGGCCAAGCCTAGCTGCAGAGCAAATGAGAAACCCCTGTGCATGATTACAGAGTTGCTTGACTAAAAGGAGCTCTGACAAGATGTTTTTAACCAGAGTCAGGGACTTTTTTGTTTGAAGGTGATTGTTGGTATCTTTTTTTTTTTTGTAGTTAAGTTTACTGGAGGACTGGGTTGGGAATATGGGGAAGGTACGGAGGCCACAGGGGCACATGAGGTGCTTCCAATTTAAAGTCTTGCCTGAGTTGGGGACTCCAGAGGGCTGAATCTGAGACTGAGAGCAGCCTTGCCTGAGTCAGTGACCCCAGGGGCTGGAACTGAGACAGGGAAAGTCCAGGGCCAGGGACCTGGAGTATGGGAGCCTGAGATCAGGACTGAGGGTTGGGCCCTGCCAGAGGAAAGGGGTTGCAGCCAGGAAGGCTGATGCCCCAACACTGGTTTTGAGGCCTGAGAAGGCCAAGCATTTTGGTGGGGCCTCTAAAGTGATACCATATACCATTTGTGAGGCACGAGCATGGCTATGGGGGTGGACAGAGGCCACAAACACAGTCTATAAGGTGATGTTCTAGGGAATCAACAGGGCCAGAAAGACTTCAACTGATTTGATAAGTTTCCAGGGGACTGGACCCACTCTGGGCCCTCATGACAGCCTCCCAAACCTTTTTGAGTAACAGCAAGGCATGATGGGTGAAGTAACAGGGATGAGTACCCCAAGGGGTGAGCAGGAGATGTATGTCCACCAGGGGTCATCATGGCACTGCTGGGGCACAGGTCCTGTACCACTGGACTTCCTTTGTTTTTTGTATTTATGGTATTTTATCCATATGTAAAATTATTATGGTAAGTTACCTGCAGACTAGACATTTTTTAGCTCCAAAATTTTGGCTCATTGAGTGCTGGTAGTCTACAGAAGGTTGGTTCATCACAGGGGACTTGATTCAAAGAGAAGAGACATCCATTTATGTTGGGGGCTTTGGACTTGTTTTTTAGTTCAGCTGTTAAGTCTTACTAAAAGAACCTACAAATAAATCAGATGCATTTCTTAATAGTACTTTTCCCTATCAGCAATTGTTATTATAATGCTGTCCTTAATCACCAGAGGGAAGGAAAGTCAAATTATACCACAATGAATGGGAAGAGAGGTTATTTTCAAGAGGCCATAGGATGACCAACTTTGCAACTGTTTCTACTAATTCTTTTATTAATTTCAATCACCATTTGCTGCTGTGATATTGCAAAGCTTGAACTAGGCATGGCCTTTCACCAGTGTTCATTCAAGTTAATTTATTTAGCTCAATAAACTGTTAACAAGAAAGCCACCCAAAAAAAGAAAAAGAGAAAAAAAACAAAACAAAGACTAGAAAAAACTGCTAGGGTGTATACTTTGGAACACATAAAATATTGCAGCAGACTCAGACATCATCAAAAAAGCAGAGACACAGATGAGTTATAAAAAGGCCCATTTTCTGTAATTACATGGTTAGATTCATTCAGTGCCACTGATCACTTCAGATACATGTGTAGGTCTATTGATCACAAACCTGCTTCACTGTTAAACTAACAGATGTACAGTTATTAATCTTGGAAGAGATCCATATATGCTTTTTGGAAAGATCACAGAAGTCAATTAAGGATGACATGGCTTCCTGTGTGGAGGAACTGCTCTGCCCTTCTACTAGAAAGGCTCAAACAAGGACAGATTCTGAGGAAAATTTAAATAAAAGCTGTGAAAAAAATTCTACCATGTTAATATAACATTGCCATCAGAATATATGTTGAAATATCCACATAGGAAGTAGAGCTATGTCAGTGTATGTTGCTCTTCTCTCTCAAAATGTTCACATGCCAATTTGTAACTCTTATAAAAAGTCACAGTGGGTTGACAGTATAAATTTAATATCAAAAGTATAAAGGAACTTGTATCTGAACTGTACAAGCCAGCAATGTTAAACAACACCCTAAGTGTGCCTGGATTATTAGAAAATATAAATAAATAATGAAGAAAATAAATGGAATGTGTACTCAGAAGAAATTTATATTCAAATTATTAGAGTATAGTAAGTAGTCGGAGCAATGAGCACGCAAAAAATATTACTTCAGGATTTAGGTTACAGGTGGAAGTCCTAGCATTATTGGAGAAACGGGGCTTCTGGTAAAACAGAGCTGTCCAGCTTCTAAGTGGCCATGGGTTACATACCCCTCAGGCCATACTTGCAGAGTCTGAACTAGAGGGGACTGCATGTCCCCACAGATGAACTGTGTACCTGGATGCCCCCCAGCTGTACTGCATGCCCCCTGCTGCTGCTCCCTGGTTCCCCCTCCTGCCCACTGCTCTGTGTGCTTGGTGTCCCCACTCACCCATAGCTTCCTGCCCAGGAGCTCCTCTGCTGTATGGCACCACTCAGGCACCCTGGGTTGCAGGCTTCCCCAGCGCTGCAGATTGCACTATGCTCCAGTGTCCTGCCCTTTGGGCAGAGGAAGGAAGGAAGGAAAGGGAATCTGGAGGCAGGTAGAGCCTGGAGCATCTAGCAGCTACAGCAGTCAAAGCAATGGGGACATAAGTGGCCAGGTGGGACCTTGGGGGCCCTAATTTAACCCCTTCAGGTTGCATGTGGTCAGTGAGCCACCAGTTGGACAGCCCCGGTGGAAAATATTAGAGCAACACGTTTTGTGGACAAAGCCAGATTGACATCCTAATCACCATCACCTAATAATCACCATCATTATCATCACTTCTCTTATCTGTTAATGAGAATTTGGCCTGGTATATGCAAATGATCCCTGCCTATCATTCATTTACCTCACAGCCTATTTTCATACATTATTTGCATAGCAGCTTGAAGATTAACCCTTTAAAATCCTGTTGATGCGACTGACCATTATCTGAAAGGTTGACTGGATTTCCAATGAATGACCAACCAGGATAACTTATTAACAATTTTTACCAATGTTTTAGTCATCTAGCAGACAACCATGAGAGGCATGTCCATTTATATTTCCCTTTTCCTATGATAAAATCAAATGGTCTGGCTAATGTTACTCTAACTTGGCAAAGTTCACTTTTAAGTGATAGCAGGAAAGTTAATTTTACTGGCATATTGTTTTGAATTAAGCTGCCAGCTCTGAATCTGAGAGGGAGAGCATCCATCACAGCACATAGACCTAAATGAGTAGTAAGTGATTTTACCAAAAGAATCAATGTGCCTAATTCAACTGTTTTTAGTTAGCACCGAAGACTATAAAACTCTCAGAACTGCTTACTTTATTTTGCTGGAAGCTTGAAGAAAAAGAGGAAGAAATTAAAAATGAGAGAGAAGGGTGAGCGTTCAGGGCCAGAATTGATTTTTCAGAACTGTAATGGCAGGTTTATTGATTGTGACTCATGAAGTATGAAGTTATAGATTTGTGTGATGTTACAAAGCCAGCTAAAACAGCTATATAATGTCAGGCACTATCCAAGCACTGGTCAATTAGACCCTTGCTTTATATCTCTTGGCTGTTTATGATACATTGTAGACATGATTTAGCAGCTGGATCAACCAGCCAGTTTTCCTTTTTCAGTGGCAAACAATATTGGGCACACTGAACAAATAGACACAAAAAAAGAGTATTGTGACTTTTCTGAAATGCAGTGAATTTTGCAAAAAAAAAACAAACAAAAAGAGGCAGGTTGATGACAATTAATGTTTCCACAATTAATTAAAAGAAAAGAATTTAGTATTGATGAGAAATGTGGGTGTGCCCGCCCCATATAAGAAAGATAATGTACTTGTAGCTGTGATTCCTGGCAAGGACTGCTACTACTTTTGGCTCTCTAAGGGTAATGGGAGTCTGAAAATTGAATCTCAGAACCCTCAGGCAAGCAATATCCTCAGAGAGCTTCATGTTAAGAAGTGGTTCAAAGAAACTTCATACTCACCTTTATGCAGTTGCACAGAAGATGGAAAACAAAGTAAGTCTTTACAAATATCACTGTTTTCAAGGATAAGATATAAAGAACAATATTTTGGAGGCTCAAATGATGTTTCCATCATCTTTGTGAAATCCAAATGCAAGCCCAGTCAAGTTCAAAACTCTTAGCAGTTAGATGAGCGAAGACTGAAGATCTTTAATGTTGGAGTGAACTATGAGATGAAATCTGTGCTCAAAGACAACTTTCAACTTTTTCAGCCAGTCAAATAATTTAATTTGGCATGGGCTATGGGAGATGACATAAGAACTTTAACAGATTTCCATTAAACTGTCTTCTTCCATTTCAAGACATAAACTTTCCCTGGAGGAACTCAGAGACTCACAAATAAACTCCCCCAAACTAATAAAACCCATTTCTTTCATAGATTCGTAGATTAATAGATTCCAGGGTCAGAAGGGACCTCAGTGAGCCATCTAGTCCACCCCCCTGCCCCTGGCAGGCAAGAAAAGGGTCACCAAGTCTGGGATTATGTGATCCCAGTCAGATACCTGTCCAATCTCCTCTTGAAGACCCCAAAGGATGGGGCGAGCTCCACCTTCCTTGGAAGCCCATTCCAGATCCTAGCAACCCTGACTGTAAAGAACTTTTTTCTAATGTCCAGTCTAAACCTACTCTCCAATAGTTTATGGCCATTGTTCCTTGTTATTCTAGGGGGTGCCCTGGTAAACAGATCATCACCTACTTCATGTTGCTCCCCCCATATGAATTTGTACGCCACATAAGGTCCCCTCTCAACCTTCTCTGGAGAGGCTGAAAAGGTTAAGGTCCCTTAGCCTTCCTCATAACACCTTCCCTGCAGGCCTCCAGTCAGATGAGTGGCTCTTCTTTGGACCCTCTCCAGGTTGTCTGCATCCCGCTTGAACTGCTGTGTCCAGAACTGGAAACAGTACTCCAGCTTATACTCTTAGATAGATAAGGCAAGAGCCAGTTTTCACCAATCAGTCCTGTCCTGGGTTGAGTCCTTAACTTTACTCAAGTCCCTATAAGGTTGCTGATTTGGTACTTAAGTGTTGCCATAGGTTGCTCTGAGTCAACCTATCTTCCTTTCACCTTGGCATTGCCAAAACAGGGCTCATTTGGGGAACATTCTCATAACACAGTCAAGGCGAGTCCATCTTCTTACCTGTTCTATTTGTGTACATTAGTAATTGTACCTGCTCCACCATTTCCATCTTTTTAAAAAAATCTGACTACTTATTACAGTAGCTACACTAAAAGCTGTTTAACTTTACTTTGATGGACATGTATCTTTTTATGACTTTTGACAAGATCTTTACAGGTTGGGGTTTTCAGCCTCACCACCAAACCCCAAAATAGGAGGGCTAGGAGACTAGTGTTTATCTGGCCTTCACCTTTCATCCTGTCTAGCATGGCTGTTCTACCAGGTATCGAATGCCTACCAGCATTGCTTTTCAGTTCACAGAGTTCATCAGTGGATCCAACATAGTGGAAACAGTCTCAATGAAGCCTCTGGTACAGTCTCAAGAGCAGTTGACTTAGCATTTTGCTGATTTAGCATGTAAATCAGCAAATGAGACACCAGCTAAATGCTACAATCAGTGTCGCTTGGCTATGAAATCGTAATCTATTTATAAACAAGCACCATTCAGAGGCCCCAACTAACATGGGTTACTCATTGTGCTTGGTACTTTGCATACATAAAACAAAGCAGTCCTTGCCCCTAGAAGATAGTGGATCACACTAAACAAAAAATAACAGTGAGAAGAAGGGTATTTTATCCCTATTTTCCATGCAGGGAACTGAGGGAGTAAGTAGTTTGTGCAACAGTACACAGGAGTTCTGTAAAATACCAGGGTTAAAAACATCCACATCCTAATCCAATATCTGATTCAGAAGGGCATTCTTCCTCTTAGTCCATTTGATGTTTCATCTCACCTCTGTATGATTCAAGCAAATATAGAATTTTTCATAAATCTTTCCTACTGAGTACTGCTGGAAGCTCAAATAGTCTTCTAGAACACATTTTGTTTTCATGTTGATAAATCACTCCAGGTGAGACATGATACCTCAGCTGCCACTTTTTAGCTGTGTCTAAACACCTATTAAGGCCCATAACAACCAGCTGTCTATACTGGATATCACTAAACTTGAGCCCCAGCAGCAATTCAGCCAGACCCTGGAAGTGTGCTGTACTTTGGGGTATGAGGTCAATGCCAACTGAACCTCCGAACCGTCCCTTTGCAATGTATTTGGCATTGACACATATGCTTCAGGCCTTGATTACAGGAAGTCCACCTGCTACAATCCTGCAACCTCTTGTAGCTGCATTATCGCTTGTTAAAGGCAACTTGCAGAGTTAACCCTATATATCAGTCTAACTTCTATAGCCAAATCACCTCTTGACACAGAAATCAAGAAAAAAATCCTTCTGTTGTTCCAGTGGCATTTTACATCAGTATTTACTCCCTACAATTATGACTGTGATGAAATATGGTAAAGGTCAAATATATTATTTTCCTTTTTAATAGAGTTATCTGAAGGCACGGACTCATATCTGAGCTGTTCTAAGATAATATGATCCTTTTGGAGAGAGTAAGGTAGATTAAAGTTACTTCCCTGAAGCCATTTTTGAAAACATACGAACAAAGAGTCCTTGCATCTTGGGTTTGGTCATCAGAGATTTAGTGTTGTCCTGTAATGATAGACATTACTTAGCTACTATTATAGATAGCTTAATCCAAGTCTGGGAGATGGAGTGCAGAAGCCCACAAGCCTCAGAATCTTCAAACAAAAATGTTTTCAGTGTGAAGTCTGGCCCAATACTTGCCTAATTTCCTGCAATTTGTCTTAAGAAACCATAGATTAAAATTTAGGAGTTCCTGGTTTCCAGCTTCACATTTACTTCAGTAGACCACACTGCCTCTTTAAACTAACAGGTTGTATTTTATTCAGTATGCACTTTAAATTGTTTGCAGTCTAGCAAGGCTTTTTACACCTTAAATGTTACATATTTGTCTCTTCATTACAATATATATATTTTCCAACAAATCATTATACTTGGATGTAGTTGAATATGCATGTTCACCAATACAGTTTAAACAACTCCTTATGCCATCTTTATGCTGAAACCAAAGAACAAAAACTTTTGGATAGTGTTTCACAAGACAATTGTTGCTTATCATGGCTATTGTACTAGTGCCTAATCATTGACTACATCAACATATATTCATAAACAGGACACCACATTACATCCTTGGAAAAAAAATGCAGGGTGACAAACATTTTAGTAGGAACAATTTTTAATAACTAAAATATCTGATTCTGAATGAAAAGAAAATTCTAAGGTGACAATTAAGATTTTATGAGCAGTTGAATAAACATATTTTATAAATTTGCCCGAAACGCAGGTCTAATTTTTGCTTTCTGTGGTATCTGACTGAATAATTCTAATTTCCTTCCCTCCCACGTATAATAAATCTGGACAAATAAAAGTCAAGATAATGATGCAGATCAAGTTAGAAACAGAGAAACTCCATTACAAATACAAATTGGAAGCTCATACCTGCAGTTTTATTTTATCCATAAATCCCATATTCAAATTCCCATTGAATTCAATGGCATTTTGGGAGTGCACAAAATAGGATAGATGTAGCACTTCATGAAGGGCTGGTCAATACCAATCAACAGCACTTCAACTATCAGCCTTGGAACTGATTCTCAGCTAGCACCAATCAGAATAATTCAACTGAAGTCAATATATACCAGTTCAGAAAATATGCCTGTCACCATGGTATCTAAGCAGATTGTGCTTAGATACGTTCTGACTTGGATAGTGTTTTCTTTCAAGGCAATAGGAGGGAAGAAGTCTTCCTCCCATATTCGACCAGATGCTACACAGAACTTTGATCGAGGTGCGTAGAAGTAAATGGGCAGCTTGCCCATATACTTCTTCCCAGAATGTATGGAGAAGCGAACAAGTAAAGTTGAAGTGTGGGTAGACTGTTGGCACATCTTCTCTCCTCCCTGGCCAAACAGCTGAGCCAACACACAGTAGGAGGAGAGGTATTTAATGCTGGTGTAGCCCAGCAATAAATCATTACTCCCCAAGAACAAGAAGGAAGCAGAGATGGAACTGTTTCTATGATTCACAATGACTCCTGTGGAGTGGCACAGGCTGAATCTTTATCCCTTGCCCAGAACTGTGCCTACAGTCAAAATCTAGCTCTTTGTAGTTTTGTACATATCTAATCCATCTAATGTTGTTTACAAAGAATCATAGCCAGAGCCTAAATGATGGAGAAATGTATGGGTGACTTAAAGGAAAATTAAACTTATTCTATTTTTAAACACTGAATAAAGTAAACAATTTTAGTGTACCAGATCCACAGCTGGTGTAAATCAACTCCACTCCATTGACTTTGGCCAGCTAAGAATCGGGCCTAGTACGTTTTACGTTAAACAGTATAATCTGATTTGCATTAAATGTTGCACGCAAGAGTGAACTGAGAAACTGATGTGTAGCCCCTATATGCAACTTTTTAATTACTTTCCTGTAATTCTAAAATGCTGATATTATTATATTCAGAGAACAATGCTTGATTCCCTCTTTGGCTCATTTAAATCTCATTATAATGTCCCCTATAGAGGATTTTGGATCAGATTGTCTGACACGACAATCGTGTTTACATCTACTACAATAAGACAATGAAAAAGAATGAAACAAATTGAAAAATCAAAATACTTTTACTCGTCAAAGCTTTGTACTTTTTTTTTTATACATATTTACATGTAGACATATTTACTAATTTTCCTCACTCCATTTACATGGACCAAATAAATACTTATCTCTATATTACAGATGGGGACATTTAAAGAATTTGTCTATGCTACACTAGAATCACTTTCATAACCAAGATTGCAACTTGGGAGTTCCCAGCTCCTAGTTACTGTACTACTCTAAAGTAATCAGCAGTTCTACCACCAACAGTGGAGGAAAATTCTTTCCCCCATCCTTTCACTTTACCCTCTCTTCCTCTCAACTCTATTATTTTCCTCTTCTTTCCATTTCTGAAAAGGTTTGTCTTCCTTTTTCATCTCCTCTCCATATCAACAATAATCACAAAGAGGTATCTTCACAATCTAACCTTCAAAAATAAAGGATAGAGCTTTCCACATATTGAGTGAGAAAAATAACAGCTTCACAGGATAGGTTATTACAGATAAACAAGACTCTGAAAAGTTTGTCTATATGGGGCTGCTAAACAGATTAATTTTATTTAGTTAGTCCACTTTCAAGTTCCTTGCACTCGCAGTTTCTATTTCAGTGAATTATTTGTCATCTTAGAGCACAATAAGTATTCCTGAGACTAAGTGTGATTTTGCAGGCAATTGTTTGCTTTCAGGTCTGTGTGGATATATTTCTAAGTATTCAGCTTTTGGCAGTCCTCCAACAACTATCCCACACTGCATTGCTTCACAGCTGGATCAGCATGTTTTCCTCCACTGCTTAGGGTTTATCTTGTCCAGATGTCATCTCTCTATTTAAATGTTGGCAGGAATCCAGGAATACTCCTTTTCAATACCAGACACTAGAGTGTTCAGATACCCATTATGGCGTTCAGACTTTCTGGTGTGTTTTTTAAGTGGACCCATTTGGAGATGCTGACTTTGATTATTCTCTTTTGCAGGCCTATCTGGAGAACAGTCACCGAGACTGAGACATCTACAGGATGCTGCCAAAGAAACTGAGGAAGAGCTGGTCCCAGTGCCAGGTCAAAGCAAAGGAGCTCTAGATTGATGTACCTGAAGGCAAAGGGCCATCATACGGCCTTTGTAAATGCCCCTACCACCTGCATATACAAAAAACAACAGGGCTACATTTGTAAGCAATAATAATGCTCCTCCTGAGAATAATGTGATCAATAGCTTTCCATAAAGCATCCCCAAAAAAGCTGGTAATACCTAAGAGAGCACGGATGGCACCCAGATTTAAACTGAAACTTCCTTTTAACTTCATATATAAAGTCCATCTAGGAGTAGTTTCATGAGGGCAGTCAAGAACTCTGTGACTAGACAGATTTGGGGATCATACAAAAAAAATTAATGTAGGTAGCAATAGTGAAACTGTGGAAGACAATTCACTAGCCTCAAGGCTAAAATGGTTTGGCAAGGAGCTTCAACAGGATGTATTATGTGCTCTTTACAAAAGAACGGTACAAAAGAACTCAATCCCCATCAACACACTATCTCCATACAAAACATTGGTACCACAGGGGTTAATCAAACACATTGCATAGTAGCGGATGCAGAAAAAAAAAGCAATGGAAAGGTACATTGATTCACAGTTTCATTAATGCATTCAGCTCTTAGTGAAGTTGAAATTTCACGAGGTAAATGGCTTGAATCGTGTTACTGCGATATTATAAGGTATTTGGGTTGAGAATGATCACTTCAGAGTTCTATTAATTTTGCTGTGTACTTTACACTTCTCTTTCATATAAAAGGAACATAAGAAACAGATAATGCTCTACTGTGGCATTCACATTGCAAGGCAAAGCAGCTGTCTTGGGCTAGACCATGCGATCATGCAATTTGGGTCAGGGGAAGGGTGGACATGATCAGGGAGTGCTAGCAGGCCTGCTGGGGTGGTGGGAGCAGGATTGCTTGTATCGGAGGGCTGGTGGGTCCACAAAGAGGTTGCCCTGTTTGGAGGTGGGGAGGGGGGCTGCTAATAATAGCCCAGTCAGGGTCAGGGGGTACAAATAGTGCAGTTGTGTGGTGACCCAGCCCTGTGGCTGTGCTGCAATTGCATACAGGCAGTTACGAGATTGGGTTAACCCTTTTTAGACTGGGTCAACCCAATCTTGAGCTAAGCTATTCAGGTGAACTAACTTAGACAAGGTGTACCATATTTGGGTGCTTTAAGTCCTCTGCATGCTTGTACGATAGGGCCCTAACCCTGATTAGGTCAATCAAAATGTAAAGCCTATATATATGTACCCCCTGTGTGCAATACAATTTTTTTTTATACAGTTAGGGAAGGCAAAGGTATAAATAATCTTCTGGGCAAAGCAAAACTTTAAGACATGACACAGAAGCACACTCCTCATAGAGCCAAAGATCTCCATGATGACAGCTCTGACAGCTGAATTACCAATACTAAACTAATTAGCTACTGATTGACAGCAAGTAGTTATGATAAGTTTCCAAATGGTGATGACAATAATGTTTCTAAATACTGAGAGAAAATCTCATTTGTTTTGATTCAGGGTGAGATCTGTGCAAATTTCTACAGGTGTGGCCTTTTATCATCCTGAAGTTCTGCTTCTGCTCTATTGCTGGTCATCCCAGTTCTTCATCACTACCTGTTCCCACCAGACAATGAAAGCAGTGGTCTCTCTAGTGAAGATGCTTCAGAAAAATACCCTGCAGAAATAACCACTTCATTTTATCCTTTTATTCTTTTTTTTCTTCTTCCATGAGCTCCACCATGGAATCTAAAGCACTAGGAAACTTAAGAACCAAGACCATCCTTCTGAATCATTATAAAGGTGAGTTCATCATCATGTCCATAATAATGACTACCTGCCCAAAGTTTAAAAATGGCAACAGCAACGTTAATTACTAATGGCTACTTTAATCCATGTGAATTCTGAGCACCAAACCTGAAGCTTTTATTCATTACATATCTGTTTTACTATGTGATTGACTATAGTACGTAGAAGCAATTGAAAAATGCAATCAAATGCTGTTTCTTAGTGGAAACTCAAAAACAAACAAATGAAAAAAGGCCATAACACGATATTTAGATACTCAGTGTTTCAATGAAAAAAAGAACCAAGGTATTTATTACAGAAAGCAATCGCTTAAAAATAAAAGTTCTGTTAAAAACTGGGCTTTCTCTAAAAAAAGTTTTGATGGAACATTTTCAACCTGCTCTATATTACTATTAACTAGAAACCATTAGATACGTTTTACCTTTGCAAGCATTAACTGACTAATACAATATCACTATGAAAGCATAATTAAGTTAATATTTTATATACAGTAGTAACCGATGTACCACACTACAGTAGTTTCTAACATACTCTACAGCTAAATGTTTTACTTATGACCATAAGATAAACTACTAACCCCTTTGAACAGATAATAAAATGGAGAGGAGATGAAAAGACTTTAAAATGTGTGTGGTTCACTTATTGCATGCCCAGGATTAAGCAGCTATGCTTTTTGGAAGTGTGTGAATTGATAGGTGGTGGTTCAAAAGAAACTCAGTGTTATCTGAACTAATCAGGATGAACATATGTCAAGTCTGGCATCCAGAAACTGAAGCACCCAAAATTAGAAGCCACTTTTGAAAATGTGGCCCAAGAATCTTGTATAAGAGACACTTGAAGAGCTCAGACCAAAACCTAGAAATGCTGGGCTTCTAATTCTGTAATCCCATCAGCAGAAAATATAGTACCTAAATATAACAAGCACTTTTCCTGTGGAAATTATAATGAAGGTAATTTTAGGGTTAACATTAGGATTTGTTTGACTATTTCTGTTATTTGAATATGAAAGAGGGATACTTGATGTGTAAATTAAGCCATACATTCTTTGCAAAGGACTAAGAAATATAGTAAGATTATAATTACCCAGAAGAAAATGTCAAATGCAAAAAGAAGGCATATAACAAAGGAAAATAATGTTTTTACTTAAAATAAGCAGTGACAGTTAGAACTTGGCTTAGTAATACTGAATAGTTTATTGACCTTAACATTAGCCCCAAATTCCCAAGGCACCAGCTGTAATGAGCGGTCTATTTGCAAAAGTTATATGTTCAATTTATTCCTTTATTCCCTATCTCCAAAAAAGACATTTCACACTGAAGCTTTGAAAGGTCTGTTCTTATAAGGCCTGACCCAAAAAGCTGAAAGAGGGAAAGCATTGACTTCCATGTTAGTTAGTTTTCACTGATGGTGCCCATATCTGAGAAATGCTTTTAAAGTCTGGATGAACTTATGAATAATATTTAATTAAAGGATCAGCTTAGGACCACTTGAAAAAGACATGTAAAATGACACCACATCCAACCAAAATGAACATGCTGGGCATGAGCATGCCTGTGTTCTGTCCCCATTCTTTGACCTTATCAAGTTTTTAACTGCTTGTGAGGGAGACAATTTTTAAGCTCAAGATTAAACTAAAATGCAATGGATAGTAAGCCAACAGGACAACTTTATTTGAAAACATGGTTTTAAAATTCAAGAAGAGGACATGAAAGGTAACAGCAGGGAACTGGATTAAGGCCAACATCGTAGAAAATTTAAAAAGCATATCCCATCTACAGGCAGCTTTTTTCTTCTCATGCCAGCTGTGATGGCATACTTGCAGACATGTAAAACACACTTATTGTAATCTCTTAAGGCCCAGCCTGCGCAGCAATACAGACAATTTAAACTCCCTCCTTCCTGACCCTGGGATCACTACTGAGGAAATAAGCCCTGCACCCTCACTCCTCATTCCCTTGCAATCAAGCCCAGTAATTAGGTAGTACAGATGTCTTTTAGCAGTCCTAAACATAAATTCCATTAGTACTCTAAGGTATCTTGGGAGAGTCTGAGAGTGGCACTGGGGCACACACTAAGAACCATGTCCTCAGGACCAGTTTAACTTGTGCAGATAGACAATACTTAGTTTTTCAGCAGTGATCCTGAGTCAGTGAGGAGCTCGTATAGAAATGGTCACACTGGCGTACAGGGGTGCTTGTACACATGATGCCATTACCATGTATACATGATGAAAATGTGACTTTGTGTGGCTTAATGGTGTCACACTGCACATGTGCAAGAGTTTGGGGTTTTTCAAGTGAGTTTGTATTTGTTGCAAAATAAACTACATCTGATGTAGTTTGCAACATTGCAAATTACAATGATGCAGCTGCCAGCTGCAGGAGAGGTGAGCAGGATCCTCAGAAAAAATGGGATCAGGACACTTGCCACTTCTGCTTTCAGCAGGCTCCTGCAGCCCAGGACCATCTGGGAATCGACTGGTTTGCCCCTGGGGCAGCATAGGAAGGTAGCAGGAGGGTGGCAAGGTTTGCTGGTGGCCAGAGAAGGGGTTGAGGACAGTGCATGGGATGCTGGAAGCCCAGATGGGCTTGGGTCAGCATTGGATCTGGTGCCTCTGAACTGGGGCAGCACCCAGCCAGCTAGCAGTCTGCCTGGGACCCTGTGCACCATGCCTGTGGCCTTCTCTGGCTGCCAGGAAACTCAGCCACTCTCCTGCTGCCTTCCCGTACTGCCCCAGGGGCAGCTAGCCTGTTCCTGGGCGGTTTCAGGTGTCCTCCTGGCCACAGGAGCCTGATGAAGGCAGAAGCAGTGAGGGGCTCAA
Source organism: Alligator sinensis (assembly GCF_000455745.1). Classification (NCBI taxonomy): domain Eukaryota; kingdom Metazoa; phylum Chordata; order Crocodylia; family Alligatoridae; genus Alligator; species Alligator sinensis. The sequence goes on from NW_005841942.1 coordinate 708,460, forward strand.
CCTTTTTTTTTTTTCTTTCTGTGGAGCTTGTGCACCTGTCTTGTAGCTGGGGGGGGGGGCAAACTGACAGCTGCGTCTTTGCAATTTGCAATGTTGCAAACTAAATTACATCAGGTTTAATTTAAAATGATGCAAATTTATCCTTTTTTCTTGTTGGCAGAACCTGCCTGCTTCTCCCACAGTCAGGGGCTGAGCTGCTAGCAGGCTGAGCAGCCCCTGAGCTGTGGGGGGCCCTGGTCCTTCCCTCTGCAATGGCAGTGCCCACTGGGGCCACCTGGGTGGGCTGCTAGTGGGCTGGGTGCTGCTCCAGCTTGGGGTCAAAGAAGAGTTGGATCAGGAGGGGTGCTGTCTCCAAGCTGGGGCAGGACCCAGCCCACTAACAGCCTACCCAGGGGGTGCCCGCACTGCTGAGGGAAGGACCAGCACCTCCACAGCTCAGGATCTGCTTGGCTCTGACAAAAAACAAACAAACCAAAGGATTGCCCCTTGCTGTAATGTGATGGAAAAACTGAAATAGTGGGTTTCAATCAAAAACCCACCATTTCAATTTAGGGGGCATAGAATAAAACCCTGAGGACTAAACCTCCATCATGTGTACAAGTGCCCCAGTAGATTAATATAGACTCCCCCCTCCCCCACCCTATCAATTCTTTCCTAGGTCTCCCAGAATGTCATTTGCAACAAATATGTGCTGGAAAACAGGCGCTCCAGCATGCAGGCACACAATGCTAGGCATGTATCTGGCACTTATCTCATCTACAGTGGTAGTTAAAATGGGTAAGCTTTGGGGCTCTGAGTTCCTCATTGTGCTGGACAGCATAAATGGCCAAGGCATAGGGAGAAAGCTAGTATCGCCTGCAGGAGCAAGAACACAACTCCTTCCCTGGGCTGCTCCTGGGTGGGATGGTGCAGCTTTGTACATTCCCTTACACAGATTAGTAGTAGTAAATCACTAAAATAGATACTGAGGGCAAGTACTAGCTGAGGAATTGGCCTCGTAACATAGAGAAAGCCATCCTACACAACTAGCAATAATTATATAAATAAAACTGCAAGATATTCCTCCCTTTTAAACTGGGGCATTTTAGAGTGAGGAGTCCTCACAGAAAGAGTCTCCCTGGACTTACCACAGAAAGGGTCGCTGGCTTAGCCCCTAGCTACTTGAATGGGTTGCTGGGCCCGTAGGTGACCAAGTGAACAGGGAACCGAGACAAAGTGAACTAACTTCTGATGAGAGCTGTAGCTTTACACGTTTAGTTTGCTTGAATAGAAAAGCAAAGCATAATGCTGAAGCTCTCCAAAATCCGGCATGCATAGGCAAGGGGCCAGGATAAGGCAATATGATGTGACAGTTTTCTGAGATACATGACCTAACTTCCCTTATTTTTGCGACAATTCCAAAGACAAAGGCATGACTTGGTGATATTTTTCAATATCCAGACAGGAGAGAGGTGTTTCTTCATTCTGTGTCCAAAGCAGATGAAAGAGGGAATGAATCACACCCTTTTAGCTGATCTTACAGGGACTTGTTTTCCTTCATCTGAATTTCTGGTGATTGGCGAGCAAGTCTCAGCAGCTCAGCAGAGAATCCCTCAATGGATTCTGAAGTTATTTTGATGGTATTAAGACAATGGTGAATAATGCCATGGTATGCTTGGGCTTTTTCTAAAGGCTTCTTTTTTTCCTTCTAAAGGGAAGCTCATGTTTTCTAAATTTGAACAAGTCTTTTTAACTTAGAATAGATTCTTTTGAAAGGAATCTTTATCTAGCTCCTTACCTTTGAAACTAAGTACATTAAATTGAATTGCAGTCTTTTCAATGACTTCAGATTTGGAATGATTCATTTTTCTTTCAAGGAAGGCAAAAATACTTTTCATCAAAGGCATTTACACATTAATATTTTAAAGTGCTGCATTGAATGTTTTGTTTCATGCAATTCAAAGCTTTCCAGATTTGTCTTTACAATAGTTTTCAGTAGTACCTTCCAGCCAAAACTAGTGTGGGTTGACAAGGTTCTCCTATAAACATATCCCACAACCACCTATACTGTTTAGCTGTGTTCTAAATATTAAGTGATTTGAAAAGGAGAAAAATATTTAATTAATCAAAAGGTAAATTTGTTGGGCTCAGTAGCCAAACTACAGAATGAATTTATTTATTATTTTCAGTAATATAAAGAAATCAAGGAACAGTGCATATTTCCCTGTTGCTGCTAAAATGACGTAGATATCTGAAGTCAGACTTATGCAGAATTTAGGTGCCCATGTCCAAAGTTGTGATCTCGATTACCCGCACTTAGCTGCTGCCTAACCCTGAAGGCACCATAACTGCAAACAGCTTGCTGTTTGATTTTAAAATTCCCCTGACACGAAGAGTTGTACCTGTGCATATGTTTAAAACTGCCCCAGTCTGAAGAGGGCTAGCCCATGCTCTAATCCCAACAGTTTCAAGAAATTAGTTCTTCTGCCTGAGTGCTCTCCAAGGCGTGATGCAAGAGGTGTTTCAGAGCACCTAGCTCCTCACAAAACACAGTGGTGGCCGCTGTTCTTTCTAAAATCCCTCTGGAGGAAGAAGAGGTGATGGGTATTGCTGGTGGTGCCCTGTCATTTAATAGTCTAGAACGCAGCCAACAACCTTTTCAATCTGTGGTCTGGAACAACCTAGCTGTGGTCCAGTGCAGGCCAGATGACTTTGGCAGTGGGTCAGCAGTGGGGAACTTTCTCTGCACCTGCCCTGGGTGAGGCCATTCAGCTGGGAGCTGTGCCCATGCTGCCATCACTTCTTCCAGCTCCCTCACTTCCCAGCTGAGGCACAAGTGCAGCATTTGCCAGTAGGAAACTGCGACATGGCTGGGCAGCTGGAGGTTGTGTCCATACTGCTGCTTCTCCCTGCAAAGCCCTCACCCTCCAGCTGTGGTGCAGACACAGAGAGAAGCTGCCTGGTCCCAGCAAAGCTACCCACTGGCTGGAAGCTGCACCCATACCACTGCTTTGGGGAGGGGGAGGGCAGGGAGAAGGAAGAGCAGCATGGACCCAGCTCCCCACTGCTAAGCCCTGTCATGGGTGTGGGCACAGCCACAGGCAAAGCCCATCAACTATGCAGGCCATATCCAACAAGTCTGCAGACTGGATCTCACCTGCAGGTTGTATGTTGCTGATCCTGAAAGGGAGTATAAATCTGCAGCCTGGCAATTAAGAGCATTCACTTGATTGAGACATGAGCTGCTGTCTTGGCCCTAGGAATGCTCATGTATGTTCTGTTAAAAAGGCTTTGGATAGTCTCCACCATTTGAATACTAAGTCATGATCCCTTTTGTTCTCTTCCTGATCCAATAAATCTTGATTTTATTTTTTTTTACTATGCAGCACAGTTTCAATATTGGTTCAGGGCTGTGGATGGATGATGACTTCTTAGGAATGGGATTTGAAACTTGGTGCTCTATGCAGATTTTCTTTTCTGGTTAGGTACAGGCAGCTACACACTGAGCATATTGACCAGCTGCTTCTCTGCTCAGTAAGCTGGCTGTTTGAAACCTCATTTCAACAGACTTAACTCTTCCCATGTGCTATATAAAGAATCTACACCCCTAACATGAGGTTCTGGATTTCCAGAAGTTAGGGGTTGTGGAATTTCGCCTTTAATGGTTTAAGTTCTTTATTGGCTCTGGCTGTTAGTTACTTAGGACCCTAAGGCATCTCTCTACCACTAGAGAACCATCCTAGGCAGTGTGTAATGGAGTACAGCATGCCAGCTCTGCACTTACTATCTCTTAAAATGGATGTAACGTAAGTACCTTAGTGCAATGCTAGGCATGCGCCAAGAAGCATTCCTAAGAGAATCAGCTTATTGGCATGCGCTCACAGCCAAACAAAAGGTACACTACATCCATTTTGGGGATAGCATATACAAAGCATGTATGCTGTCAATGAGGCACTTAAGAGTAGTCCTCTGGTGGATAAACATGACCTCTGGCTCATTTTGAAAAATGAAACTGCATATAGGAGCCTCAGTTTCATTGACTGTCACTAGGGCAGAGGATGAAACTTGGAATTTTTGTTCTGTGGAAATATTTTGAAATTTTAAAAAGGCTTTAGTTCTGAATTAGAACTATCCATGGCAAGGTAATTCTGCAAAAAAAAACTTTGTTTCATACAAATGGAAATGTTTCAGTTGGATTTGTCGAAACAAAACAGAACAGCTAGCCACCCTACTGCCAGGAACTGCCCTGGAATCTGGAGGATTCGCCAGGTTGCTTCCAACTCTTCAGAAGCTGCTTAAGGAGTGACCCAATGTCAGGAGACTGGAAGACTTGAGAGTCCTAGTTTGAGGCAGGCTGATTGGCTGATCAAACTGATAGACTTCTGATTGTAAAGCCAGGAGTCTAGACATCAAAACCAACAGGGGTCTGTAGGACCTTCAGGCTCCTAGCTATGTGGCAAGGAGCATAGAGGGATTTCTGGGCACTTGCATGCTCAAGAAGTAGTGGGTGTGCAACAGGTTAGAGGGCAGGAAATAGGAAACCTTCTTGCATTTCTGTGGAAGTTTGATGAAACTGATACATTTCCATAAACCTTTTTGGTTTGGATGAACTGGCAATTTCTGATAGAGGAGGAAGAAAAAGCACATGTTGGAATAGTCCCATCTCAATTCCTATGTAAAGCTTACTACAGTTTGTTCCAGTCAAAACTGTTTTTGGGGGTGGGGGGAAGGGAGTGTGAGAACATGTAGGCTCTGGTTGACCAAAACATTTCATAAATGTGTATTAAATTAGTTTATCTTTAGCAACCCCTCTCTTGAAAATGCAACTTAAAAGACTAACTATGATATTTTCAAATTGAAGTGTTTTCATTTTTGTATTGTAAAATGTATTTTTTACAAAAATGAAACTGAAATGAAATGTTTTGTTCAACTCAAAAGGAATTTTTTTGATTATTCATATTATCAAAAATGGGAACATTTAGGAGTCTATACATGTACTCAAGGAGTGGGAAGGGGCGCTTTAATTAGAGCGGCAATCAGACGCTCTAATTAAAGTGCCTGGACCATCACATGTGTTCCCATTTTGAATAATGGTGGTGGGAGTGCTTTAACTAGAGCTCGTCAAACTAACTTTAGTTAAAGTGCCCCCACTGCCATTTTTCAGCACGGGGACGCTGGCACACGTGACACTGGAGTCTGATGGAGCACGGTAGTTACCATGCTTCATCAGACTTGATTAATTTATTGTGCTCCGACGCGCCATAATTACAGGATGTCAGAGCAGCCTCCCTGCACGTGTATAGGCGCTCTTAGTTTCTGGTTGACCTGATTCCCCCTATCTTCCCTGGTTTACCTAGCAAACCAAAAAAATCTATTTTTCACACAGCTTTATACTTAAGCCACTGGGACACATTAGAAAATGTTACCCTTGGTCCGTACATTCTAGTCTACTAAGAAAAAGTTAACTATTTGCATGGGGAATGATATCATTTACATTGATATCTGACTGGTAGTACTATAACTCTAGGGTTATGAATATGTACATGGCCCTGGTGCACATAGAAAAGATGCCGCTAAATAAATTGTCTTATACTTTTTTCCCATACAAAGGCAAAACTCAGTTATGTAACAGGATAAAAGGACATACAAATAAATACAAGGTTTTCTCTGTTACATAGCAGTTATATAATAAATAGTGCATTGAAAGTATTAGGTGTCAACAGGGATGCATTCTTTATCAAATTATCCTTTCATTTTATGGAAGACAGAGTTTCCCCTAAGTCTGTATAAAACATTTACAGTACCTTTGCCATTTTTGTATGTCTGCTACTGTGTTTTGGAAAGGTGCAAATGACAAGTAAATGGAGAGTTATAAATGAAAGATTATGGAGCTTTATTCTAACTTTATAAGCCAGAATGCACTTACTTTTGTGCTCTACCTGTGAATATATAAAGACACGGCACCAGTGGCAATTCTTACAAACATAGTGTTTTAAGTGGATGGAACTATGCATAACTGGCTCTGAGACTTCATCATCTGACTTTACTAAGAAGCAGCTTTTAACCCATATTTTTTTCTTGAAAAATGTAGTATGCTTTCCCCAGTGCTAATGCCTTCTACTCACTGAAAACTCAAGCCTTCTTCAAACTTCACAACCAAGTGCCCCATTCTTACCTTAGTGTTTTCTGTTAACCAAAAACATACAAGCAATAGCAATACTACATCTCTTCATTCACTACTGGATACAGTACTTGAAAATATGCAACCATTTAGACAATGGTAGTTAATCTACTATCATCATATAAGGCATAATACTTGGAAAAATATACAGAAAAAAAATTTCTGTCTTGCTTACCTGTGTAGATTGCATCAGAAAACTGTCCTATATGGCTTAAATTACTAACAGCATATTTCATGCCATAGTGTTTTGCAGACACTTTTCTTATAGAAACAAAATGAAAACCACTGAAGCTACCTTTGAAGTACTCGGGTATGCTCAAGAATAATTTCACCGTTAAATAATTTCTATGAAATAGTTTAACTAAAATGTTGAAAAGAATGAATCAATTATGTTTACCTATAATCATAGTTTTTATAGTTAAAAATCCTTTGAATATACAAGACTTGTTCCTAACATGGGCCAACAATAAATAAATAAATAAAATTGTCGTTACTCTTCCTTAGGCCAACCCCCCCTTACTTCAGTGAGTTTTGGATTGGTATACTGCAGAATAGAAAGTTCATGAATTCAGATTCAGGGTACGTGCACATGTTACACTTAGCTTGACCTAACTAGGGTCAACCTAATGCTGATCTGTACACACATTTGGGGAGTTTAGATCAGGCAAAAAATGTCCGGACCAATCTAAATTAGTTCATTAGAGAAGGTGAACTATGTTAGATGAGGAAAAGTGTAGCCTGATCTAAGAAACATCTGTATATGTTCAGAGTCCAGCCCTAGGAGTGAGGAAACCCAGCTGCTCACTCTAGCCCTGGGGCTCCGCTTTTCCTACCCCTCTCTGAGCAGGCTATTTTCAGCTCCTCAATCCCCTCCAACCCGAGATAGACAACCCCCCTCACAGATCCACGAAGTCTTGCAGACTCACCAACCCCCCTGCAATCCTACCAACCCTGCTAGGACTGACTAGTTCCCCTCCCTGCACAATCCCAGCTGCCTCTTCCCCTTTCCCAACTTAGATCACATTCCTGGGGTAGCTCCTGGTAGTGATGAATGTCCGCAAAAGCAGAACCTGATTTATGATCATGCAGCTTAGAGCAAGTCATGTGTTGGTAGATCAGATCCAGGGCTGGGGCCAGGATCTTGGGACAGTGACAGCACCAGGGCAGAGCTGGAAGCCACCAACAGGGCTCATTGGAGGTGGGGAGGCGGGGTGGGCACAGCACCCATGCAGGGAAGAGGATGGCTGTGATCCCCATGAAGGAGTATCAGAAGGAATTTAGCCTCTCTCCCCTCACTTGTCCCCTCCCCTGGCTTGGGACATGCAGACCACAGGCAAGGGAGCGGAAGGGGGTGGACCCAGTGGCAACTCTATACCCCACCACTTGCAACACCCAGGAATGGGCCAGGGCTATGGGACCCACCCCCATCCTGTGCCAGCTTACAGCTCACCCTACAATGGCTGTGCAGCAGCAGCCCCCTGCCCCTCTGCTCGATGTGGGGCAGAACGGTGTGGAGCTGAGTAGTGTGGAGGCAGTGGGGGGAGCCCCAGTGAGGCCATTGTGTCCAGGGCCAGGGCCGGGGCTGAGGACCAGTCTCCATGGAGACTGGCCCCTGGCCCCGGAGGTAGCTCTCCACCCAGCCGCCCATGGTCTTCATGGAGACTGGCCCCTGGCCCAGGTGTTGGATATAGTGCCCTCACCAGGGCTCCTGCTGTTACCCCATGCCATTACACTCCATGCCACTCCACCCCACACAGAGCTGGTGGGGCTGAGGGCTGCTGCTGTCATGGGGGCATCCTGGGAAAGCTGCAGGCTAGCATTGGATAGGGGTGACCCAGTGCCACCCAGGGGGGCCAAAGGCCCCCTGTGGGATTGACAAAATAGCTCCATGGCCTGGATCTGGTTTATGGGCTGTATTTTGCCCAGCCCTGATGTATAGCAAGAGACAGCTTCTTCAAATGTCTTTATAGGAAAAAGGCAGGAAACATGGCAAAATAAAAACACAAGGTTAAATCTGAAGATATTTAGCAAATATAAGGCCCGTTCCTACAACTCTTTTGCAGAGCCACTGTGGAAGTAAGATTGACTCCAAACATGGGTTGTAAGTGCTAGAATTAGAAATGCAAATATTTCATACTGCTGTACATAATCTATATGTGAATGGCATGGTATCATCACAGCATGATGCTGCTGTATTTTCTTGTCTAGAAAATGAGCCTGTGGATAAGACACACTCCCAAACATGATAAAATAGTGGGGGAACGTTTTTAATGTAAATTTGATTACATTTTGGTCAACAATTATCACCATTTTTTCAATAATACTTTGTTTTATAACTTTGGTTTATAAGAAACATCTTTGTTTTAGATCCCCTTTTTACAGGAAAAAATGAATCCTATCCACTAGAAGCATGGAGTATTTCTAGGAATAGTAAGCTGTAGGTTTAACAAGAATTTTCAATGTAGTAGCAAAATGTGCTCAGGCAGAATAGCAAATAATACAGGATATCACACATACAGGCAAGGTTTTATTAGCATATTGACTAAGACATCAATGACAACAACAAAGGGTCAAGTTTTTGTGAATCAAAGTCCTTATATGTCCATATTGTTGGGTGATTTGGAGGTACTGGTTTATTTAAAGAACCTTGCTTACAGCTAATTAAAACAAAAACCTTTTCTGAAGGGGACAATTCTCTGATTAACTAATTACAGTGAACTGATATTATGTTTTACTTTTCTCTTATGCACTACTAATTCCGTGTGGATTGGTTTTCCTTATCCAGACTAAGTGACATGGGGAAACAATATTTTTTCAAAAATATGTTAGGAGTTTTCTTTATACTATCTATAAATTAGGGTTGTTACAAGCATGGTGCATCTCTTTCTAGTCTGATATATCTGTTGTCTGATTTAGTGAAGGACCAGCTGGTTATTAAACCCAAATGTATTATCACAAAAAATCTGTAGCTTTCAGTCCTTTCCATTTTTCTTTTATTCTCCCATTGTACGAGTAGCTGAAGAGTTTTTTTTCATCAGCAAATGATTGATTTACAAATACATGCACCTATGAATTTGGAAACAACAAAACACACACTGACTAAAGGCTCAATTCTGCTGCCAGTGAAGTCAAAAGCATACTTTTCATTGGCTTCAGCATTGTAAGATTGAGCTTTAAATCCAGGATGATAGAGTTGAACCAAAACTCTGTTTCCCTTGGTAGTATAATAAAATAAAATATGGGATCTAGATTTTGCTACACTTCCTCATATTGGAAAGAACCTTATCTTTCAAGTGAAACCACTGATTTTAATGAGTCCATACACCAAGTAGAATTTCTAGTCTATGTGATCAGGACTATTAGAATCTGACTTTAAGATTCTGAAAATACCTTGAAACGGACAAAGAAAATTTTATGTTGGCTAGCTAATCAGATTTCCTTACAATTTGTTTTCTGATCTACTGAACTGTAGATTTTGTATGTGTGGTTTTAATTATTTTCATTAATAGAGGAACTCATGTAGATGCACATTGGTGTTGGCTGTATGCAGAGGAAGGCATGTGTTTGCATAAGGGCTGGACCAGCTTACATTTTACTAACATTTCAAAGCTGGGCAGATGAGAGCATTGCTATTTCATTGTCTGTGCGAATATTAAGACAAAGTTTCCTTATTTAGCAGCATTAAAATTGAATGTCATGTTATACTCATGATAGCTTTGGACATTAAGTATTCTGGTAAACAGCTGGCATAATCATGGACTGCACATCTGGTAGGTGTGGATGGAATTCATTAGAATAAGTCCTCCATAAATAATGTGCCAGAGCCTTGATATAACAAGTGCTTATGCCTGATGGTAGCCATTTACTCTTTGCCAGTTCAAATGTGCTTCTTTCCAGGGCTGGACTGTATCCACACTGGCACTTGAAATACTGTGAATGAGCTCACTACATTCTGGAGATAAAAGTTAAAGTGTGTGGTCCATAGTCTCAGCTGGTTTAAATTGAGGGAGTCAACAGAGGCATCCCAATTTATAGCAACAAGAGATTTGGCCTGTGTGCTTTCACTTTTATCTTGTTTAATATTTTCCTTGGAGTCAGTAGCAGTATCCAAGTTTATACTAGATGAGGCTCATAGGTACCAAAAAATACCTTTTGTATATGTTGTCAAGTGTTGTCCATCTCTGAAACATAAGCACATTATAGGGTGCCCTGAAGTGCCCCAACAGGAGAGGTTTTACTATATGGCACATTATTCCACAGAGGGACTCTTATGTTAATGCCCCTGACAAGAGATGTCCCCTCAAAGAAAATCCTGAAGGAAAAGCTAAACAGATAAGAGGGGAAAAAATCTACTAATTATATTTAACAGGAAGCAGGTATACTGTTTCTCCGTGTGTCTCATTCCAGATGCTGGGAAACTGTGGATATTTTTGTTCTTGTTAGGACATGACAGTAAATGATTATCACTGGGGCTATTTGCAGATACTATTAAGGTGTTTGACTGAAGTGTTGACAAGAAGGTGGTATATGTAAATGTGACCATAAGGCTAATAAGGGAGGATCAGAGAATAACAATTGTTAAACCTCACACACCATTGTTTCTGAAAGCTTAATTTACTGAAGAACCAAACTAAACTCTCCCTCCAGTCAGTCAAATACTCCATTATCCTTCATGCATTTTGTTATATATATAACAAATATACATAACATATATAAAATATATAACAGATATATTTAAAGCTAAAGCATATATATATATATATATATATATTATTTAAAGAACACTGCCTTTGCTATAAAGGTCTGTTCTGTTCTGCTGCTATAGATATAAAGATTGGCTCCCAAGTACTATTAAATCCCTGTTATATTTGCCTTAGCAATAACAAAAGGTTTATAGTAGTCAATACTTGGCTCTCAGTAAAGGTATAATAAAGCTGTTACACTAAAACATATAACATCATGGAAAAATAACAGGTTTAATATCTGTGGGTAAATTTTCCAAAAGTTCCCAAGTCATTTAGGAGCCTAAGCCTTGCTGACTTACATTCTTGAATGACTTAGGTGCTTCTGTAAAATTACTCTAAAAAATCACAAGAGAATTGTTTTGCTTCTTCAATGAAATATTTAAATTGGATTTTAGATTCTATTAATCAATGAACATGGTGTTATTCTTCCTAAATATGTTAAAGAAGATGTTACATTCAGCATGTTAAGTTTGGCAATTTAAGGCGATTATTGTTTAAAATAAGTAAATTATATGGCAATCTCAATTTTAGATTAGCTCAAAGCCAAACCCTTTCTTAGATTTTAATGCCTGAAAGAACCACTAAGACCATCCATCCTAACTTTCTACATTACACACAGCTTAACATTTTTTCTACACAGTAATTTCTGCATGAAGCCCATAACTTGTGTTTGAACTCTTAGAAAGACAGTGAATTTTGATTAAAAGGTTTCAAAGACAGGGAACATCTTCACCATGTTGCTAGAAAGAAAAGACCCTTCTCCTTCTCACCTTTGGACTTGTTCTTATTTGATGTGGCTTTGAATAAATCACAAAAAAAAGACATCTCTTTCACCTTATCCATTTAAAAATATTCTTAACTAGAAATACTTGGCCAAGCTACTTCAAAGTGGCCTTGACTTGGAAGTCTCCATGGGATCTATAACACAAGTCAAATTTGAGCAGCTGATGATTATTTTATGAGAAAGAATGATTATACCTTATGAATAGAGATGTAACAAGCAATTTTTGTGCCCTTGTGCCCTATAAACAAGAATTCCCTGCCATTCTTTCCCTGCCTCAAAATTGGTATGCAGGGCTAGTGCCCTGCTTGCCCATCCTTAGTTGTGCTACTGTCTTTCAAATTACTGTGGGCTTGAGTGTTATTGGAATTATGTGATAGAGTGCCCCTGATAACAGGAAGCTAGGTTCTGGAACTCAGGAAATGGTTTCCAGTTCTATGTTTCAATATTTCAGTCCCTCTCTCAGGAGCCTAATATTTTTGTGTGCCTATATGCACCAATCCAGGAACAACCTTCAGAATCAACACATGTATTTTCAAGGAAATATTGACACTGTTGTCATTGTTCTGCACATGATTTATGTTGAACATAGCAGGACCCAATATTTTTCTTTTTCATGGAAGATGTTTCATTGGCATGATAAGAATATAAGACATGCCACACTGGGTCAGACTGTGACAGGGAACTGCTGTTCCCCTTACTAGGAAGGCAGGGGAGAGTAGGAAGGGCCACGAGGAGCACAGGTGGACTGGGCCAAGAACTAAAAAAGCCATGCACTTAATGAGGCATTTAGCTGCCCCTGGGTACAGGATATCCAGTCACATGACTAGAAGGCTGGGTTTGAGCATATAAACCTAGTCTCTGACCATGCAACAGGGTTCTGGCCCTGCAGGCAGCAGGGAAGGAAGCTCCCAGAAGAGAAGCTTGGCTGGAGCTGGACGGATGGACAGACACACACACACACCCCCAAGCCACCCAGGGGAGTTGGGGTAAAATGGCTCCAAGGGAGGTATGTACTGGTTGACGAGAGTAATTCTGACTGATGGAGACTTTTTTGTTTTGAAGCAGCTTGCTTGAGTTTATGTTCTGTTTTGAATTTGAGACTGGATGACCAGGTTGTTCCTACAGGGGTAGAGAAAGATGCCAGTCGGGGGTGCCTCGGTGTCACTCCCCACTGTAAGTGCTGGGAGCTAACCCCAAGACAGAGGGGCTGAGGCTGGTGGATGCTAATGTAGCCCCAGAAGGGGCTGCTGCCAAGTCAGCTGAAGCCCTGGAAGGTGCCTAGAAAGCTGAGGGAACACTCTCTTAGGCTAGGTACAGACACTGCACATAAACCAGTTTAAGTGATCAGAAACTGGTTTAAACCTGTAATAAAGCAGACATTCAGTGCACATAAACCAGTTTAAAAATGGCTAAAACTGGTTTGAGATAAACCTGGTTGAATGTCGTATCAGACTTAACTGATCTGGGTCAAACCGGTTTATGCAATGTCTGTCCCAGACCCCTTGCTGATTTAAGTTAAATCAGATTCCCCCAGCATCCTGGCATGCTCTCTGGGCTGGGCAGGGCTCACTGCTCTACAGCAGAGCTGGCCCCTCCACTCTGCTCCCTGGCTGGAGCTCTGGAAGAGACTTGTAGGCACAGCAGGGTCTGCTAGCTTCCCCATGCCCCCCTCCTCTCTCCCTCTCACTACTTGCTGCTTAAACAGAGATCCCTTCCTCCTCTCTCCTGCAGCATGGACCATAGCCAGCATGCAGTACACTAACTAATGCTTTATAAGGCAGATAAAACAGTGTCTTTTTGGGGCTAATCAGCAGCTTAGCTGGTAATGTCCCTGCATTCCTTCCTTTGGAAAAAACTGTTTAAGAAGAGCTTGAACTAATGAGTGAGACTTTGGTTTCTGCTGAGATGCCAAATGCTGATAACAGAGCTGATAAATGCTCTGTTATCAAGGAAAGGGAGGGGGCCCTCCCTAATCACGGCATCCTGCCAGGGCCTGGCCATACCCCACTCATCTCAGTCCTGTGGAAAGGAAGGGAGGGCTGCTCTAGCATCCCCTGGCCTCTAGCCTGAGCCACTGCAGGCATGTGTCGGCATTTTTTCAGTCCAGAGCAGATGTCTGTGCAGGTACAAAGTGATTTAGCTTAGCCAGGTTAGATTAACCTACAATGATTGGATCAATTCAGGCTCAGGTTTTTTGAATGTCTGTCCGTAGCCTTAAAGGGGAAGCACTCAAGGCTAGAGTACAGCCCCCAGGTGGGGAAAACCCAGCTGTGAAGGTTTAGCCAAGCATCAAGGTGACCAGAGAGGGTATCCCTGGCCCCCAGGACTGACTCTCCAGAAATACAAGATAACATCCAAGTTGTGGCAGGTGAGAAAGTGGAAGTGAGGTCGGTGCTGGGAAAGCTGGCAGGCAATGACAGGGGGTGTGGGGCACCAGGTGCCAGGGTGGCAGACCCCCAAAGGTGGTACACAGACTAGTGGTCCATTAAGCCCAGAATCCTGTATGCATGCCTACCTTGACTGCACCATTTCCAGACCCTTTTTTGATTCTGCAGAACCTCCTGCTGAGGTTCTGGCTGCTCTTATCCCTGCACCTTTTCTGTGATGCACTCCCTGTCTGTGGTCCCATCAAGCACTGGGACCTGCTGGTCTACCTCCTCCTGGCTCTGGCCATCTACCAGATCAGGAAGGAGACTCTGGCTGGGGGAGAATCTGGGCAAATGTGGGACTGTCTTCTTCTCTCTCCTCTACTCACATCTCTAAGCAGAATTTCCTTAGTCAGCATCCATAGGCTCCCTTGACCTGTTCAGGGGGAAGTGGGCACTGCCCAGAGTGCTCTGCATGGTGTCCTCTTCTGACTCCCTTGTTATTAACCTATGACCGCAATCCATTCCTATTTTCTTTTTATTTGCCCCCTGTATTCAGTTGATGTGTCCCCACTGACCTCCCTTGTTGAGGGAGGCTTATAGTTTTCCTTAATGGACCTAAGCCCATGATCCATTTGGCACATCAAATAGAGCTGTATGCAACAGTGGCACAAGGGGATGCTTTGAGGTAAAGCATTGAACCAGATAGACCTAGAGTGATCTATCCCCTATTCATTACCATCTCTGTCATCCACCATTATTGGTTTAGAGATGCCAGAGGAAATGTCTCAAAACATTCTATTTAGCAGTTATCTGGTGGTATGAACACTGGGCTGAGTAGCTGGAAACCCAGAGGGTGAGAGTTTGAGGCCACAGCAGAAGCACTTGTGAGGCCGAGTGGTCATGCCAGATTCCAATGAATCTTCAAATTCTGCTAAGTACCTTGTCACTAGGAAACAATAGATCTATTATGCATTAATTTGTTTAATCCCTTCAATATAAATGTAGACTCTCCCTCTGCCTGAAGAAGAGTGTTTGTACCCAAAAGCTTGCAAAGAAAAATTGTTCTAACTATTTAGTTGGTCTAATAAAAGATATCACATTTACCCAAATAACCTTCTCTGCCTATATCCTTAGACCAATACAGCTACAATGAACACCGTCTAATCCCTTTTTGAACTGACTGTGTTATTTGCCTCCACCACCTCCTGTGGCAATGACTTCCACAAGTTAACCATGTGTTGCATAAAAATGTATTTTCTCTTGTTAGTTTTGAATGGTCACCTACTAATTTTTGTGGGTGCTTGACCTTCCTCACCACTGACCTATACACTAAAGCTGAAAAGATAGTGTCAATGAAGTCTCTATTCTCATATTAGTAGATCCATTAGTTGCATCTATTACAGTTGATCATAAGGCCTTTTGATGCACTTGCAGACAGAGTGGGCACATCTACATGAGATGCTACTGCGCAGTGGTTACTGCACATTTATTTAGTACTTGTATAATCAAGTACAAAATAATTGCACAGTAACTGGAGTTACTGCACAGTAGCACTGGCAAATGCCTTTTAAGTGATGCTTCTGAACAATAGCCTAATACTACTATGCAGTAGCATATTAGCACTGTTAGTGCTGTGACGCACTACTGTGCAGTATTATTCAGCTATTGCACAGTCAGTATCTCATGTAGACGCACCCAGTGGGAGTAAATAGACTGACTTATATTAACTTAATTCTTTCCTCTTGGGAACAACTAAAAGAATGGTTTGGGGAAATACCTTTTCTGTCCTTACATATGATTTTTCATACTGTTTCATCTTACTTTTCCTGCTCATTTGGTTTATGGAACTAGTGGATGGTTTAATGAGGAGGCATGGGTTAAAGTGTTTTTAATATACTGGTAATAATCTGTTCACTCTCCTTTCCTTTAACATTCAAATAAAGAAAAGTCTCTGTTAGCTATTATGCTAATAGGGGTTTTGACTTTAGACTAGATATTTGGATGTATTACTACAAATATATCCTCACCAGCACATCACAGCACTCCAATCTATTTAAATACAAAACATTATAAGGAGGTACAAAATGAATGCTTACATTTACCGTTATCCTTAATTTTCCTTTAATATTAGTAATAGTTAACTGTGAGTATATTGAAAGTGAGAAATTTGAAACTGGATGAGATTATCAGTGTTAGCAGCCTCTTAAATGCCCAAGATGGAAATTGCAGCAGGTTATGCTGCAGAAGGTGTTAAACCAACATGTCAGTGTATATTTATAAAAGACTAGCAACATAAGTGGCAAATTGCCCCTACAACCCAGTGTGTCTGAACATGACTTAATGGAACCATATCAAAGAATTGACGGAGGTTTCAGTCTTCATGATTCTCCATTCCTTACTCATCCCAGTATCACTGGGAACATCTACATGTGCATTAATGTGCCATAATGATGGCACATTAAGTTTAACACTAATGTAATAATGGGTACTAAACTTAACGTGCCATAATTTTCATTACTGTGTAGTAGCACTTGCACATGTCTTTTACATGATGCTAATGCACAGTAGACTCATTCTCCTGCACATTACCATGACACGCTAATGTGCAGTAGAATGAGTCTACTGTGCTTTTAATGTCTGATGTAGGCGCACCCACTGACACCTCTCCTGAACTGGATTGAGCCAATCAACCTACTTCATATATGCCACCCATAGGCCACCCAGTGAAAAGGCAAGGTCTCTACCAGTGTGGGCTACATTTAGCTGGTGAAAAAGAGGGAAGCGCTTTGTCCCTTTATTTGACTCCTGAAATACTGAGACTATTTGATTTAAAATAAATAAATAAATAAAAAAACCTGCTGCAAGACATACTTTTAAAGCAGAGCACTAGTAAGGACATCACTCATGACAATGACTGTTGTAGTATCATAGAAAGATCCATTCTATCAATGTGACAAAGTATAGACTCTTGGCTCTATTTTTTGTTTCATAAAGCAGTGGGGAAAAAAACCTTGTCAAAGAACTGCTATAAGATTTGCAAATAACTGACTTCGAACTGAGAAAAGCTCAGCACAGCTGTTAGTCAGTCTAGTGGAACACTCCGTTTTGACTTACTTGGTACACCTTTCTATACACCCCCCAGCGTGCTGGTTCAAGGGCTGGCTGAGTACACACACAGCAAGTTCAGTTACCAGATTTAATCTGTCAGTTGCAAGCAACTGTCATATCCATTGGTGGGACAAAGGGTACAGGAACCAAAACCCAGGTTTCCTTGTGTGATTTCAGGATTATAGAGTTCCAAAAGAACTAGAAATCCATTTGAATCCAGGTAATGTATCAAGTTTGAGTCAGGGAAATGGCATGAAAGATTACAGAATTTCTGATTGGGAAAGTCTAATCATTTAAATTTTCTTTGTCAGGTGTACTTGTAAAGAACACAAAAATCACATTTCCTGTTAATAACTGGAAAGTTAGCATCTTTTGTTGTCACTGCTGCTGTGCTATGACTTCCATAAGGACATTTGTTAGCAACAATCTCTGGTATTTTTTTCATGGAGAATATTCAGTCCCATCCCTGCATTGCTAAATTAATTTACGGAGTATATATAAGGCTAAGATTTATCCTATGCCTCATCTGCCTCATGTTTGACTTCAGAATTTTCCAAACTGCCTTATCAGTGCCTTCACCACTACTGAATTCACCCTTTTTCCATTTTACTAGGGGGATGTATATCGTGGTATTATATAGAAGTGGAATTCAGATGGACAGATATTTGCTTAATTTTCCTTTTTCTCAGAAATGGATGAGTTAGTGTGGAGCTTTGTAAAAAGCAAGTGACATCATGTTCATCATCATCATTATCATTATTATTATTATTACTGTTGTTGTAGTTACTACTGCTATTATTTAACCTGTTTAAGACCTCAAGTCAGTGGTGGTACACACATTGGTACACAGTGGCTGAACATATTTCTTGTTCACTCTTAATAGCTAAGTTTGGAGTTAATGTTTTTAGTTTCTTAGAATGTAGGGCTGCCTTTTCTTTCAGTGTGTGCAAGTATTCAAATGAACTGGTCTATACTGTGCAGTTTAGTCTGACCATATTCCTGCCTAGGATCCAGAAGTCTGGCATCCCACACAGGGCCACTTACTATACCCTACAGCCACCAGATGTTCTGGAATTGGCTGATTTCTTCCATGTGGCCAGGGAAACTGAGGCCCTTTCTAGGGAACCCTGCCCTAGAGATTCAGATCATAGGAGTACATGCTTGGCACTTGGAGGCAGCTACCAACATCTTGGAGGGCTTCTAGCATCTCCTTGCTTTGTTGCTATCTCCCACAGATCTCTCATCTCCTGTGCAGCTCATCTCCTGTGCAGCTCATCTCCTGTGCAGCTCATCCTTGAACCATTGTCATCCTCCATGGGCTCCCTTCCCATATGGTGGTGATCTCCCTGAGGGTAGAGACATTGAAATGTGTCAAACTTTGCTGGTTATATGGGGCATAACAGCAGACATTTTGGCCCCTGCCACATCTCACCCACGTTCTCTACTGTTGTAGAGATAGGAGCTGGAGATTGTAAGTCCCCTGTCTGGTCCATCTCCTGTTGGTTCTGTGAGCCATACTGCTCTCCTACCCATCCCATCTGGGATCAGTACCCTGGTGGGGGAAACCTGTGCTCTCGGTAGTGTTACCAAATTTGCCCATTACTTTGGGGTGTGCTCATTTATTAGGGATAGTTTCTAGGGTCTTGGTGATTCTGTCAATGTGCTGCTTGTGTTACTATACGGAGCTGTATTTCTCCCTTCTGCAAGCCCTCACCCCCAGTGGAGCTATCTTGCAGGACTCAGTCTCAATGGGACTGGGTTCCTCCAGTCACCAAATCAGTCATACATACAAACACACACAAATTAACGTGACACGCCTGACCTGGCCGGGCTGATCAGCATGGACAGGCTGACACCCTCATATGCCAAGAATCAGTTCATAAGAGCAACAATAAAATGCAGTCAGACACAAGCACACAGGTAAACAGAATCCCTCTGAATCCGGCTGGGTGTCCAGCTGACACCCTCATGGGCCAGCATTCAGTTCATAAGGGCACGTCTGAGTCAAACTGGGTCAATCAGCCTGTACAAGCTGATCCCCTTATGGGTTTCAAACTCAGCCCGTCCCAATCTTTGGCCTCTTGATGAGCAGACCCCACAATAATTTGGGCTTCACAGGGATCTTTAGCATAGGTAAAAGAAGCGTTGCTGCAGAGCACGGGAGGAAAGAGAAGCAGAGAAGGAAAAATATACCCAATTACTACCAGTTTGACTATAAAAGTTATTTATTGCTAAGCATATGAAATATATAATAGTACTAGTAGTAATAGACATGCAAAAGAAAAACAAACACCAACAATGACAAAACTACCCTGGTTTCACTAAGTATTTGGGGAAACTTAGCTCAAGCTTAACTGATACAGTTCAGGTTCAGAAGTTTATGCCTAGAAAGAAGACAGAGAACACTGGGATCTCACCTAGTCCACGGTACTCAGGCTGCAAAGCTGACAGGCACAGTCTGTAGCACAGTCCTTGAAGGGAGAGATGATCTGTTCTTCCAGCGTCCCAAGAACGACAGGGGATGGTGTCAGCACAGGGGTTTTCTTCTTCTCCTTCTTTCCTCCTGCTTCTACTTCTTTTCCTTCCTTTTCCTCTTCTTTCCTATTGTCTTTTCTATTGACAAGGGGTTATCTGGTTTGGACCATCTCAGGAAACTGATTGATAATCAGGAAACACTTAAGATTAGGGAGTAACCCAAATACTTGGGAGCCAGCTTGAAATTCCTATGGGTGGCAGATATACTGATGGGATATCTCATGGTTTCTTCAGGAACAATAGATAGCTTGCAGCATCAGGATTTTGGATTTTTACTTGTTGTGCACAAGCCTCAGCTTAGCATGACTTTTCCAGATCTTACTATAGTCTTTTAACAGACTTAAGACAATTATTGGGGTGCTCATAACCTTTTGTGGAGAGGACTCCCACCAGTCGTCTCGGGAAAGATATGACAACACCTGGGATTAGGGCTCCAGCAGGCTGGATGCTGTGATGAACCCTTAACCATTGTTCAAATGTTGCCCATACCCCCTCTGACTCGGTCTCTTGCCTCAGCATTCCCTAACCCGGCAACCGAGTTTTAGTCAATCAAGTTTAAATAGGCCTCCCATAGTGGGACCGGGGAACGTACGGCCCGAGATGCCTATTAAACTTAGAGCTGTGTGTGTGTGTCTGGGGGGGAAAAGTCCTTAGTAAATCCAGATTAGAACTGGTCTGATAAATGCTGAGCTGGGTGTGTGTGAACATGGGTTGATTAACATTGGAAGCACAGATTCCCCATCATGCAGTGCTCTCCTGCTTCTCTGGTCCCAGAATTCACTGCAGTCTCTGCTTCAGGCTTTCTGTTTTCCATCTCTCATGTAAATGAGACCCAGGGCAGTTGATTCACTCTTGTCACCCTTATCTGGTGAGGGTCTTAGGTGTGTCTCTCACTGCATCTTAATCAGTTTCGTTTAGGTAGAGGAGGGGAGGGGGGGTGAGTCCTTTGTGAGTCAGACAGACTGTATCCTGTGCCCTGATTGCCCAAGAATACAGAGCTGAGACGTAACAGTAGACAGTGGGCTTTGCTGCTGTTCTGGGAGGGCTGCCTAGAAGAAATGGGGTTGGGCCTTTTGAGAAACTAAAGTGGGCACATGCTTCTCTCACTCTGTAGCCCTAGGGACACAGGTTCATGCTGGGATGCTAGGTTTCCCAGGAGTACACAGGGACTGCCCACTCGCAGGGTGTAAGCAGAGCTCTCCGACCCTCTTCCTGTCATTGCATGAATACTTCCTTCCCGACCTCTCCATGGTGAAAATCTCTCAGCATTAGAGGCAGAATATTTATTCGTGTGCCAGGGGAGCCCTCTCCCTCTGTCCTTCTGCTTCTGCAGGAGATAGTCCTCCAAGAGATGTTCAAATCCATGCTTTGGCACAGTTGCAAGGCTGGGGACACTGATCAATGTATCAAGATTGAGTGTTATTTCTAGCTCTGATACAATGGTCCAGCAACCCAGCGCATAACACTTGCTTTCTGAGGATCCAACTGAGTGAGTTTTGTGGCCACCTAATGCTACCGAAGTAGAGCCCTGCTGTCTGTTGCCCTTGGTAGCAAAGCTTGGCTCCTATGCTTCCAGATGAGGAGGGACAAAGAAGGAGCTCTGCTGCCCTGGGTCTTCCCTGTTCCTGAGCCACCATGAGTTTTCTGTGCTCCATTTTTCTATCAGTACAGGACTGCCAGGGGGTGGGTTGGTTTGAGTTCTCCCAGAGAATGGAGGGGAGAAGGGGGATGTTCTTTCCAGGAAAGCTCTGGGGTTACATAGGATCTTGAGCATTTGGTGCATGACTGTCTGCTGTGAAACTCAGAGCTGGCTTGCAGCCACAGACTTTGTAGTGGGATCAGGGACTGGACCAGTCAAATGTTTCCTACAGACCTCTCTGGGAATGACCCTTACTTCAACAGAGGATGATCCTGAGGGATACTCAAGGTACTGTGACTAAGTCAGTGATGGCTAGAAAATGATATGTGGAGGTTTGCTGTTAGGAAACCTCTGTTAGGAATTGGCTTGTAGGTAAAGTAGATATTGTATTACAACTATGGTTTAGGAGAATGGCAAGGGTTAATTGATTTTTAAAAGCCTGGATGTCACACAGTTTCACAGCCTTCAAGGCAAACAGGGTGTTTAAGGCCAATGGATATACACTTCCTGGGACACATAAAACAGCCAAATTTTAGTTTCATAATAGAGATAGGCCTGCTTCCAGGCCTCCAGGACTATAGTGCCCACTTGCAAAAACCATTGGGATTTCCAGTTTCAAATGAAATGACCAAATTAAGGTGTGTGCATGTGACAGGTTTATGAAAATAGAATTTTGGCTGACAAAACAGAACACTGACAGTAGGGGTGTGCAAAACGGGCTGTATTCAATTTGGATTCAGATTCAGCCTAATCAGGGACAGTGATTTGATTTGTTGATTCAGATCACAGTCCCTGATTTGATTCGGTTGAATCCAAATTTGAAGAGTTGATGCTGATTTGGAGAAACAGAAGTGCTTCTGGTCCACTTCTGGGTCTGCTGCTGAGCACGTTGGGGGACCCCCTCCCATGCTCCTGTGGGATGCTCCATCTACCGCAGTATCTCAGCATTCATGAGCCACCTGGTACCTTGAGATATGTAGAAAAAACATTTAAAGCTGTGTCTATATCCAAATCGCCGAATGGTTCCTATTCAATTTGCAGAGATTAAATGGTCTCCTGATTTGATTTGGATTCAGAGATTCGGCCACCAAATCGGGCCAAATCTCTACTGAATCGAATCAGAGACCAAAGCTTTGCACATCCCTAATGGACAGTATGATGACCACATTCAAGCAAAGAACCTCAAGGTGGCGTTTATGTACTGACCAGGCACACCACTCACTTTGTATATATTCTGGGCAATGGAGAATTTGTGTAATGTATGTTGTAATCATCTTGCTTGCTTTGCCTGCATTGCTCTTATTTCCTATCACTGTGTATCAATAAAATTTGCCTATTATGAACTGGAAGAGTTGTGGTTGGTCTGGAGGTTGTGCTCATCTAGAGCAAGGTATCAGGGCTGTTGTGAATCCAGTGCCAACAGACAGATTTATTTTAACACTTGCTGTGTGTTGAGGTGAGAAATGTCCAGTCATGAACTGGATGCCTCAGGTCTTGGTTGGAGGAAATGGGAGAGAGTAGGGGTATGATCTGACCAGCATTTTGCAAATAATTAGTTCCCTGGGCCATGTGTTTTGTCCAGCCAGGATGGAAGCATAATACTGGCCCTCCACCCCTTTCTCTTCATGCACCCTGTATTCCCTTCAGGAGTTTGCACTACAATGGACTGATCAGGGGTTCTGACCAGGGAGATACTCAGTAGCAGTCACTCTGAACCATGGGAAACCAGTGGGAGAGACAGCAGAATTACCTTCAGGTGACGGTCTTGGATGGTGGGCTACCGACAGTAGGATCCCAAGGCCCTATTTTTGCCCTACCCTCTCACTCAGATGCAGAAGGAACCCTGAATTGGTGGGTATGGGTTTTTCTATGCACTTTTGTCTCCATCCCATTCACATAGTGCAGTGCTGATCCCTACCTTCCTGTGCAGTGGGTTCTGCCTTGAAACTATCAGGATCAAGCTGAGGGGTGAGTGCTGTTAGGTCCCTACACCAGAAGCAGGACTGTATGCTCTTCAGCCCTTCAAGCTGGAACCAGAAATGCGAGTGGGCACTCTTTAGATCCCCTGCTAGGACCAGGAGTACTGGTGGGAGTTCCTTGTTGCAGTGTGCTCTGTGAAGCCACTTCTGGGTCTCCTCCTTGCTCCAGAAGGCAAAAAGATTCCTCATCTCCTTGATGGTCCAGTTCTCTCCTTAGCTGTAGGTAGTGGAGGAAGATGAGCCAGGCTCTGCTATGATATTGGATAGTGCCCTGGTGTCTGGGTGTTTGCGGGTGAGTCTGGATTTCACAGGGAAAGGGTAGAGGAAAGTGACTGTAAAGGTGCAGATGGAGTCATATGGGTTTAGGTCTTGGAATGTAGCTCTCTCTCTTACTCGGACTAGGTCCAGGTCTGGTCAGGTGTGTGTTCCCAGCTCAGCTGGCCATGACCCCCTGAGTCCAAAACGTTCTAGAGACTTATTCTTGCCATCCCCAAAATGACTGACAATATTCTCTGTGCCTGAACATTCCAAGGGCATTCACCCATCAGCACCAGCTCATTTGGCCATGCCCCCCCAAGCCTTGAACTTGCCAGGGGCCTCCATATACCAGCAAAACCTACCCATGCCTCAAACTCCTTTGGCTTAGGTATCTGATGGCAGTGGCCAATCTAGCCATGACCCAGTAAGCCTTGAATCCATAGGGGTCACCTCACTGCTCCTGTCTATCCATCTGTACCACCCCTCACGCACGACCTGAAACACTAGCTCCTGTACACTAGGGGTGGATCCATGCTGAGGTCTGGGTTGCAGTATGCTTGGGTCTGGATCTTTGGTTGTGGGGTCCTGGGTCCATGCCTGGGGTCTTGGGTCTGTTTTGATGATCTTTTGTTCTGTGTGTTCAGTTCTGCTTGTGGGTTTTGGGGTGCTTTGGGATGGTGTATTGGGATGCAGTGTGACTGGAGGTCTGGGTAATGTGCAGGGGACACATCTGCCTTGCCCCCATCCTCCATGTCTCCCTGCAGCCTGGAGCACAAGGTGGGACTGAAGAGAGAGAGACTGGGCTTTCTTCTCCTGATACAGCCAGAAGGTGTGTGTGCAGGGTTTGCTTCATACTTGACTAGAGTAGTGGGGTGTAACCCAAGTGCCAGAGGGCCTCCTTGAAGAGGATGGGGGGTTTAGGAGCAATGCATTCTAGGATGCCAGAGAAGATAACTTCTATTGACATGGGAACTGTATATTCATTAATCCAGGTTAGAGTTAGACCTCATAGGATGAGTTTAACTTTAAAAGGCACACACCATTTTTACACCAGACTAAATATCTCTATTACATTAAACTTGATTCTATGGATATAAATATAATGCTTGTAAGCACCCTTTATTTTTTTCAACAGCTGTAGGATCCTGGGAAACATATTTTGTTTTGGAAACACCATGTGTAGCAGGGGATGGGATGCAGCTCCTGCTATACCTGGTAATACTGCAGGAGCAGCAGTGCCAGTGGGAAACTTACCTGGCAGGGTCTGAATGAGCACTGCTTCCCCAGTGCACTGAAGAAGAGGTCCAGGGGGAAACAGGAGGGCCATGCAGGCACCAGGAGCTGGAGAGCACATGTCCGAGGGAGCCAGCGCTGATTGGCTTGAGAGGAAACCCAGGAAGTTTTAAAGGGAGACACCAAGAAAAGTGCGGCATTCGGCATGTCCAGGGACAAAGGCTGTGCCACTGGACTGGGAGGACAACCAACAGAGCTGCGAACCCAGCCAAGTGAACCCTTGTGGGACCCAGTGATGCAAGCAACTCACAAACAAAGGACTACCCCTCTGTGCATCCAGAAAGATAAGTAACAATGGAGGGCAGGGTAGTGGTGGGTGGTCCCCACAAGCCAGAGGGCCAGGGACAAGTGGGGGGATTCCCTGGGAGATGGGTGGTCTAGCCAGCCTGGGAAGAGGGCAAGAGCAGACCCACCAAGCCAAGGGTAGTTTAGAGAGAAGCAGAAGTGGTCCAGACAAAGGTGTTATTTGTCCAGCCTAACCAAGAGAATCCTAGCAAGATCTGAACCAGTTGGTGTGAGCCTGGCCAGACATTTGAGCTTGGAGGAAGCCAGTGGAAACAGTGCTTTTCTTTTGTATATTTGGGAGTCCGGGCCATAGGGGAGGTAGGCAAGAGTCCGTTTTCCTTTTGATTTAGTTTTCTTGGGCAAAGGGGGACAGCTGCGGATAAGGCTTCCCTTTGTGTTTGAGTTACAGTTAAGTGGATCCTAATCCTTGTGCCAGGATCATGTAGAGCAATTTAGTCTACTAAGCCTGAAGCAAGGCAGGGAGAGACCAAAGCATTGGAGACAGATCAATCCTGCATAAAGTGGGGGCCCTGGCATGGCTTTATGAGCACTTGTGGTGCTCTGGCCAGGTGCCAGACAACTGGAAGAGGGCTAATGTGGTCCTCATCTTTAAAAAAGGGAAGAGGGAGGACCCGGGCAACTATAGGCCCATTAGTCTTACTTCAATCCTGGGGAAGCTCTTTGAGAAGATTATCAAGGAGCACATCTGTGATAGGCCAGCAGCGGGGATGATGCTCAGGGGCAACCAGCATGGTTTCATTAGGGGCAGGTCCTGTCAGACAAACCTGATTGCCTTCTATGATCAGGTCACAAAATCACTGGATGCAGGTGTCACGGTGGATGTAGCCTTTCTAGACTTCAGAAAGACTACATTCAGGCATTGAAGCCTACACAGTCAGATGGATTGCAAATTGGCTGAGGGGTCACACTCAGAGAGTGGTGGTGGACGGGTCATTTTTGACCTGGAGGGAAGTGGGCAGTGGGGTCCCCCAGGGCTCAGTCCTTGGGCCCGCACTGTTCAATTTCTTTATTAGTGACTTGGACAATGGGGTGAAGAGCAGCCTGTTTAAATTCACAGATGACACCAAGATTTGGGGTGAGGTGGGCATGCTAGAAGGGAAGGACAGATTACAGCAGGACCTGGACAGGTTACAGGGGTGGACAAATGAAAATAGGATGGGATTCAATACTGACAAGTGCAGGGTTCTGCACTTAGGCAGTAGGAAGCAGCAGCATACCTATAGGCTGGGGAAATCCCTTCTCGAAAGCACGGTGGCAGAAAGAGATCTTGGAGTCATTATTGACTGCTAGATGAACATGGGCCGACAATGCGAGAACATGGTCAGTAGGGCTAACCGTACCTTGTCGTGCATCCACAGATGCAACTCAAGCAGGGCCAAGGAGGTGATCCTCTCCCTTTATGCAACACTGGTCAGGCTGCAGCTGGAGTATTGTGTCCAGTTCTGGGCACCACACTTCAGGAGGGATGTGGACAGCACTGAGAGGGTCCAAAGGAGGGCCACTTGCCTGATCAGCCACTCGCATAACAGCAGGGCAGACCCTATGAGGAGAGGTTACGGGACCTTAACCTGTTCAGCCTTCACAAGAGAAGGCTGAGGGGGGACCTGGTGGCCATCTATAAACTGACTAGGGGGGACCAGTGGGGTTTGGGAGAGACCTTGTTTCCCCAAGCACCTCCTGGAGTAACAAGGAATAACAACCATAAGTTGCTAGAGTGTAGGTTTAGACTAGACATTAGAAGGCACTACTTCACAGTCAGGGTGGCTAGGATCTGGAACCAGCTTCCAAGGGGAGTGGTGCTGGCTCCTTCCCTGGGAGTCTTTAAGAGGAAGCTTGACGTTTACCTGGCTGGGGTCATTTGAGCCCAGTTTTCTCTCCTGCCTACGGCAGGGGGTTGGACTAGAAGATCTACAAGGTCCCTTCTGACCCTACATCTATGAATCTATGAATCCTGGGATAATCACAGAGACATAGAGCCTTGCAAAGGGAGAGGAGGAGACAGCGGTGAAGGCAGTAGGAGAGAGGGAGAGAGCAAAACAAACAAAGAAGAAACCCAAACGACCAAGCCCAAAGAGAGCCTGACCAGAGGAAACCAAGACGCCTGAGAGAAAAGGGACAGGGTGTAAGGGAGATAGAGCCCTGTGGGAGATCGGCACCCCGTTAGACAGACCTACACTAGGAGAATCTTCCACCCTCCCAAACATTAGTATAACACCAAGACATGGCGGGCGAGAGGGGGAAGACAAGAGCAGGGGTCCACGTAACTGTAACACAAACAGAGGAGGTGAGGGGATCCATCCTGGTATTTGGACAGAAAACAAATTTAGAAAATATCAATATTATTGTGAACCAGATAAGGCTTGGTTTGCAGAATGTAGAAGTCAGTTTTCTCTTGGGGAATCCCTATAACATTTGCCTTTTTGGTAGATTTTCATGTCTCTGCGGGTTTTGTGAGAAATTCACTTGCTGGTATTCAAACCTTGCTTACACTGCTGATCTGTATGTAAACAAGCTAGGTACATTGAACAAGTTTAAGGCACAAATTGCATCTATGACAATTTGGGTGAATTGGTTTAAGTTTTGCCCTGCATCAGAACTAGACCCATGCTTAACTATAGCACCTGCTTTATCTCCTGGGTACCTACGATTACTAGCTCAGTTCAAAGATGTTGTGTATTTTGGGAGATTTAACTGTTGGAAAGCAGTGGAAAGATGAGGGTTGACAAGTATCATCTTGTTTATATCCACACTGTCACTAACCTTGTTAAGCCTTAAGTAGTTACTAAATCTGCTGAAATGTCATCTGTCCTACTTAATTGTTAGACTATTCTTAGGCTGCTTGTTTAATTGTAAAGTGTTCTACACATCTTCTCGGGATTCAATTGCTCTACTATATTCTGGGCTCCAGATGCATGAAGCAATCACATCCAAAGCAAAAGACATTGAGTATAATTATTAAAAAAACTTTTATGACCAGCATGAATTCTGAACCCATCTTGTTAAGCTCCATGCTAACAAAACATTAGGTAATATGTTTATTTTTGTTTGCATATATGTTACAGATTTGGAAAAGCAGTCACAAAAGACAAACACAATACTGTCAGGCAAGGATCTTACTCATTTTCATTGGCTTGATGTCTAAAATTTCTTCCCCTTCTCTCATCTACTCTCAACCAACACAAACAAAAGGACAGGCTAATATTTATGTTCCCCAGCCCCCTCGAACAGACCAAACAAAAAACCACCCACCTCTGTGCAGACATTTTATAGGGCATAGCAGATGTCCAAAACAGCTGACAAGACAGGAAAACGTTAACGGTAACAACATAACAACAAGTCGAACAGAATTTTCCTGGCTGCAGTCTGCTCAGCAAGCCAGTTCAGGGAGTTAACAGCAAAACTGCTGCATATATTTAAACTCTGTGCTGTGGGTCATGTAAACATTCCTTTCATGGAAACTGTGCTGAGAATGTAGAATCTCTCTGACCCTGCTGTGTCTTCCCTATAAGGTTTATCATAATGCTGTGACATAACTACATATTGTATCTGTCAAAAAGATGGCATCTCACTGTTTAAGAAAACCAGCTTGTGTTTATCAGCAGAATCTGAAGAAAACCAATAGAGTGATCTTGCGCTATTTGAAACATTTTCATTTATCTTGACATTTTTTTTTAAAACAAAATATCAAGTGAAAGTAACTGTAGGCTGCAAGACTATAACTGTGCCTTTATAATAAAAACATTTATGGAGCTGCATTCGACTGTACAGTTATGAGGATATAGCTGAATTTCCCATGTCTTTCTTTTGTGGAATACTAACGTCATCCCACACTTACCATTACACAACCAATAAATGAAATGGCAGGATTAAAATGTATGCATCTGTTCATTGTTGTTTTTGTATTTTTCCAAGGGAGAAGTTGGAGATTATAGTTTGAATTCTAGTCATTTCACTATTGTCCTAAAGCAATATGTCATTGTCAGGCACGTTATCTGTCAGTTGCACTCTAGCCTGTAGACAGCAGTTGCCCTCTGGGACATTTCATGGTGACTTTTTTTTTTTTGCCCAGCTAGCAGGTGTGAAGTCTTCACAACTCTATTAGCTATGCTGTGGTAATAAAAGAACATTATTATAATAGAATTGCATGTCTACTCATTACTAGGAAAGCGACTTGCTACAGGACTTGCCCTTTTCTCTATGCAGGGCCACACTTTCCTGCCAGGTCTCTTTCAGAAGAGGCCTCAAAAATGAAGACATCAAACACTCAGCTGGAATCCAACTGCATTCCACTCCACCATCCTCACAGACTGGACCTGAAAAGCAAGTCTTCTCTTATTTCAGTCTTGACAAAAGCAGAACAATGGGTGGCTATTGGCAAATACTTTTTTTGCTTTTAGGAGCCATACGCATTATCCCAAGAATCTCCATTCACGTGAAGATAATGTGCAGTCACTGTCTCCTTGTTTAGACTACAGCTCAGCCTATCTCAGACCACCTCTCATTTTCTTTCTTGGTTTTTAATCCAGGGCTTTACCTACTGAGCTACCCAAGAATCAAACAAACTAAAGAGGAAGGTAATTGTGGTAAGTCTAAGTGCATCGAAGCCTGAGACAAAGATGTCGTGCCTTTTTTCCCCAAGTTCCTAAGCTGTATTTGTGGGAAGGAACTTTTAAACAGACATGCTTAAGACCTTTAAATGAGCTTGGAATGGGTCAGTGTAATCTGTGGAGAACCTTCTGGCCTCTGGTGTACAGCATTCATCCAAAGCTGCTCAGTACCCTGCTTCTCAATGAGTTTTTTTGCACACCTGAATGCTTAATGTGCAATGTACCTTTGGAAACTCAGTCTATTTCTGTGAAAAATGTTCTTTCTCTGTCTGAAATATTTAGCTTTTAACTTGGATTTTTTGCTTTGTTTTCTAGGGAGGGTATAGAATATGTTGGAAACCCAAGTAGTACACTCTTCCCTAAAGGCTCCCTACAGCTGACTGCCAGGGAAGGCAGGGATAGATCAGAGGGGATCTTTTATGAAAAAGAGCTGTCACACTTCAGCAAAAATGTAAAAAAAAACCAAACAAAAAACCCCACTCAATGTGTATGGGAAGTAATTTGCTTTTTTATATTCCCCTAGCTTTTAGTCAAACAAATATCTTGGATAATCTCTCTCTCCCTTGTAGCTCTGATTGCCTTATGTTAGACCCCAAGCCATAGTCCACAGAAGGTAATGGACAAACATTACAAGGCTTGTAATTTCAGTTCAGATAAACACTGAGATGTTTGGATCCCTTTTCAAGGTTTTATCACAGTCTGTGGAGGTTCACTTATTTTCCCTAATCTACTTGACAGTTTCCCTCCTTCCCCAAAACCCCTGCCGTGGCAGGCTTCTGTTTCCCCACAACCAGGATATAATGAGACCTCAGTTCTCTGGGCTCACCTAACAGGGTCCTGGCACCTTGCAACCTCCCCTAAGCTCCAACAGAGCAACACTTTTGGTGCTTATCAGGAGTGAAACAGCAAAACTTTTGCTGTCTGATTTGAAGCTTTCATAGTATAAATACAATGCAAGAGCTGGCAGACGGCGAACAAACTACTCCCTCTTAATCCCAAATCCAAACATGCTATCAGCTCCCACAAGGAGCTGTTTCTGTAAGTCCTTCTACTTGATAATATCCAGATAAATTTAACACGTGGGTTTTGTTCAGAAATAGTGTTCTTAGTGTTCAGCCGATATATTTTAGAACTATTGTATTTACCCAAATCAAAGACAAGAATAATTAGATTGCAGACATGGAAAAATATAAATTTGTTAAAAGTTACCATGTATAGAAAGAATCTAATTATTTGAGGGTTGTCTTAAATTTGTCCTCCAAGGCAAAGCAGCAGGAAAGCAGTGGCAGGGTAGCAAGCAACAGCATGGATGCAGGCAGCCTGATTCCTGCCCCTTGCACCCTGTGCCTGTCCTCTCTGCTTCTTGCCTCCCCCAGTGCATTTGCCCCTGGTGCCTGACCCCCTGCTATCTGTCTTCTCTGCCACTTGAACTGTCTGGTGATTGCTCCACTTCCACCTCCTTTCCTTCCACTTGCTCCCCTGGTACCTGCTTCTCCCTGCCACTTGGCCCTTCCTGTGGGCTGCACACCACATAATCTCTTCTGCACTTCCTCCTCTCACTATTAGATATTCCCTGCTCTTTTCCTGTATTCACAATTTCTTCCATGCTTCCCCTGCCTTGCACCCTGTCCCCCACCACACAAGCCACCTTGAGCCACCCCAGCCCCAGCCCCAGCCCAAGGCAGATGGCAGCTGTGTCTTTGGCTCTGGCCCCAAGCCTTGGCACTAGGTCACGGCCAAAGCCAAAACCACAGCAGCCATCTTCTCTGGACCAGTACTCACATCCAAGATGAGGCTTTTTTTCCCCCTCCATGTTGAATGGGGGGAAAAACCTAGTACTGGATTTGAGTACGTATGGTATTTTATTATTTTTTCCACTCTGCTCTTCTGCTTAGGTTCTTATACAGCCTTCTTATGCCCAATGTCCAATTATTTTCCACCAGTATATTAAACAACGTTGCTGTAATTCTTTCCCCTCCTCCCCCATTCTTTTCTCAAGCAGAAAATTGTGGTTTCCCATTTATATTATTATATCTACACTTTGTTTTACATTAGCAAAGACAAGGCCAAAGAAGGGCTTCTTTTAATTGATAAAAGTGGCTTCAATTGACATAGGAGTTCATTCCAGTAAACTTTTTTGCTAAAATAATTTCAGAAATGACACCGATCAGCCCTTTATAAAGTTCTTCTACCTGTATCAGTGGTGCTTAACCTCCGGCACACAGGACAGATAAGGCCCATGGAGCCATGTCATCCAAACCATAGGATTCCCTATGTGTCTGGAAATTTGGTAGCAGAGTGCTGACAGCAATAATGTAACCCTGCCCAGGTGCACAAGGTCACTCAGTGGGTGGATCCAGGTGCACAGAGTGGGCTGGCATGGGGCCTGATCCAGGGTGCAGGATCAGGCCTGTGCACAGCTGCATCTGATGTATGGGGTTGGGCCAGCACATGAGGTTGAGTTGGCACACACATCTACTCACCAACCAATGCACCAGCCCCATGTGGAATCTGACTCGCAGACTGACCCCGCACCACTTATCTGATCCATGGGATCAGAGTGTTGGGCACCACTGTCTTATGAAGATGAGCTTTATTCTTGTGGTAAAAAGCTTTATTGTGCAGGAGGACCCTAGTTGTTAACAATGGTCTTTATTCTGGAGTTCTGGTGGTTTTTAGCTATCCTGGATTGGGACCATTTCATATACTGAAAATAAGAGCTGAGAACCTAAGTGGATATGTTATTTACTAAAAAGTGATGGAAAGCATCTCCATGTAAATTGAGAGTGTTCAGAAGATTGCACTCTGGTGGAGCGGAGCAAGTTCAGAGCTCTGTGTGCACATACTTGGATTAACGTAAATTACAAAATTCTACATAGGCATTTTAACCCAGTAGCCTAATGGTTAGAGCACCTACCCAGGAAATGGGAGATCCATGTTTTAGGCCCCCCTTTCTACTTTCCAGAACAGTGCTTTCATTGCCAGACCACAACTTGGGCGTTCTCCAGCTCTTGTCTTGAAGACAGCCCCCTGGGCAACCAAGACAGGGAGATGCAAGGTGGCAAGAGGAAGAAAACAAGTCAGAGGTTGCTTAGCTCAAGCTATGGCTCTGGAAGGATCTAGCATGGACTCTTGCTCCAAGTGGAGCTTGGGTCTTCATCCATTTAACCAATGAGTGTTAAAGGTAAGGTATAGTGGGCACATCTACATGAGACACTGTTGTGCAGTAGCAAGGAGCTACTAAGCAGTAGCTTGTTGTTACTGCACAGTAGTGTTGGCAGGTACTGACTGTGACATGATCCTTCTGCATAGTAGTAACAAGTTACTGTACAGCAACATTTGAAAAAAAAAAACATGTAGGGATGCTACTGCACAGCGATGCTAGTTACTGAGCAGTCTTAGTGCTTGGTTATAAAGGTGCTAAATGACTGCACAGTAACAAATGCACAGTTTGCCGTTTGTGTAGACATGGCCGGTGGCTCAGTTTCAAAAGGAGAGTTTAAGAGGGGGGTTGATAAAGCCTGAGCTGCAGAGGACCTAAAAAGTGGGTCTCTGGCTCCCTGAGTTGCCCACACCAGTAAGTGATGGAGCTGAAATATAGGAGGACCTTTTTATTCCTCCTTGCTTTTTTCCAGACTATAACTTCAGGACTTAGGCTCAGGTGCATTCAAACTGCATGTGGAATAGGATCACCAAGTGCATTACACGTCTGGGTAAAGAAAGACAGGAGGCTTGCAGTCCACAATGTGTATGCTGTGGGATTGTCAACTGTGCACAAGTGCCAGAAAAGGTGGTTTTGCAGCTGCATAACTGCCATTTTGGCTTGTAAAGTGCAGTATAGTTTTGCCCTTAATATTTCAGCTGTCCATTGACTTCTTGTCCTTGTTGAAGCTTGTTGAGTCCTTGTTATATACTCATTCTTCCAGATCTAATTGTAACTACATACCATACTAATCTTTAGCTATACATATGAAAGTGATGTTACCAACCCAGAATCATGGGCCAAATTCAGCTTTTACATTGGAATAAATCCCAAGTTATTGGTAAAATCCTTCCAGACTTGATAAGTAGAGAGCAAAGGTAAGACCTGTTCATAATACACTGGTGGGTACAGTAACAGATAATGATGAATTGTGAAGGAAAGCCGGAAAACACATAGTGCTAATTAGCAAAATGGATATATCAAATTATTGCAATACGTATCATAATGTGAATTGTTTCAGCTCATGGTTAAACACTAATATTTTGTAACAATTGTTTGTAACAATAAAGTAAAAGCTGTGTTAACCAGCATTTTACTAACTGAAATACTCTATTATCCAACATGTGCATGAAGTATTTCTTGAGCAGGGCTGGACTGGGGGGTGAGGATGGAGAAGTTCGTATGCAGTGGCGGCTGCTGCTGCCGCCGCATTAATTCCAATAACCAGAATTTTTAGATACCCAGCACCCTCCTTACCCCACTCATGCCAGATAGCAAAGCTTTTACTGTAATTTGTGTACTTTTGCAGGTCCAGAGCCTATTTATATGATCTGAGCACACGGCAGTGTGAATATAGTGCCTGTGAGGGAAGCAGAACTGGAAGTCTTGAAAATCAGTTTTTTCTTGTGTTATAGCACTAACAGAGCACAGGCAATAGTCCAAGCAATGGGCTATAGCCCTTCAGGGTGAGAGGAGTTTCATACCCATTCAGTCTTGTATCTCTGCCTTCATAATACCAGCAATAGAGTTGAGAGTGATTTTGTCAAAATATAAATGAAAAGAGTTTTAAAATGTCATAAGAAAAGAATCAGAGCTCAAAACTACTGTTCTGGTCTCCATTCCATGCCTACAAAATGGTTTATCAGTCTAATCTGTGCTACCAACTCTACAGTTGCTCTGGCTTATATCACTAAGGCAAATGTTTATTGAAAGAACACCTCACAGCAATGTTAGAGCTGGCTGCAGATAAAAAGAAATGTATTACTGAATAGGGCTGGATGACTATTGCCAAACATTTTTTCACTGGTGTTTGTTTGATTTTTTTGAAAAAAAAAAAAAAAACCCTTCATCTTGGCTTGCCTTTAGAAACTGCATTTTTCTTTCTGCCGTATTCTGTGGAAAAAATGTTTACTACAACTTTTAGATGACTATTACAGAACTTTACAGATCACACAGTCCAATTTAGTAATTGAGAACATTCGCAGTGACATCTGCTTTTAAGAATGACACTCATCCAGTCAGGGAACAGAAACATGCCATGTGATCTACGTGTACAATCAAAGCAGCATGATATGAATATTCATAGTGTACTGGTTTCCGATGGGACAGCTGGTCAAAAATTAGTGAATTTCAAAATTCTGATCACATGTAAACCCTATGGAAAAAATGGCATTTTCACAATCTTTTCTACTTTCCTCTCTGTCTTTTGTTTAACTGTTTAGGAGACCACATTTTTTTTTACAAAATTGGACATACGAAAGTTGGCATTGTTTGCTACTTTTGATCTGAATGAAATATGAGTAGGGCTGAAGAAGGGGTCTTGTGATTGGGTGACATTGTTAGGAAACAGCTGCAACAGGTTTAAGACCCTTTGGGGGTGAGAGAGGCCTAAGATATGGGCATCTTGGCCTAGCCAGCTTCTCAGCAATGAGCCACAGTCCAAGGGCTTCATGAAGAATGGGCTGCAGACTTAGGTCTGCTTGCTGCACAGATACACCCCCACAAGGTCTCCCATGCACAGATAGCCTGCTTCCCTCCCCACTCCTGGCTGCACATGCTATGCCCCCCATGCAGCCTGGGCCCCCATTACTGCATCCAGCACCCTCTCACTTCTCAGCCATGCTCCCATCTGCACTGTTGGCAGCCTGGCTCTTGCCTTGCTTATGCTCAGTGGCAAGCAGCCCAGCCCCTGCCCCAAGTGTATGAGGAGCACAAGCATCCTGGCCCCCTCTAGCCATACATGCAGCTCAGGCACCCCAGCCCTCTCCTGTACCAGAAAGTAGAAACTGGAGGAAGTCAGGGGAACTGTGGCAGGAGCAGTGGTGGGTAGCCATGGTAGGAACCCATCGGCCACCAGTTGGATTGCCATGTACTAGGTTATTGGGCTAAAAGGTGGGAGGGGCCACTTCTGCCTAACACCCTCTGGTCATTTTTTTTGTCCCCCCCCCCCCCCAAAAAAAAAAAAAAAAAAACACCACA
>NW_005841942.1:744454-754832 GCF_000455745.1 Alligator sinensis
AAAAAAAAATATAAACCCTGCAAGTTAGCCCTACCTCTCAGATAAACTCATAAATTACTTACACTGAATTTTGATTCTTCACTGTGTTTTTACTATAGGAAGTTCATGGCAGTGTTAGGAAACTGAAGCAGTGTGTATGTATTTCACTAAGGTCAAATCTCTATCACCAACTTGAAATGCTGTGCCCAGTACCAACCAATCCTAACAGATTATTGCAAGTCATAAAATATGGTAATGCTGTCTATGAATGTTTGACTTTCTTTGCACGTTTCTAATGCTGGCTTGTGATATTATAAGTTGCCCAGAGTTGGCTAGGAGGAAGACCGTGGCTGCTAATTCAAAATGTTTCTGCTGTTCCAGGGAGGAGCCATGTTACCTATTCTAGTACATGCCATCCCATTCAGTGGCACACCTATACTACCAATGAGATTGGGAGAAAGGCTTAAAGCCTTGTTTTCCTTTATGCACCCTCTAGCCACCTCTGTGACAGGTGTCCAATCAGACTGAACAATTGATATTTAAAAAATGGTGGTAGCATAATTAGAAATTAAAGCTGGCCCACTACTCTTATCTACTGCATATATCATCATTGGGATGGCAATCCATATTACAACAAAACATTGGAGGCACTTTGCACTGGTGTAGTTTTTTGTTCTTCTTGTTGTTCACTTAATTCCTTTCCTTCTCTTGTTTACAGTCTTTCCATACTTTAGCCTTGACATTAAATATTGAAGCAATAATAGTAGATGCCATTCCGTTCAGTTATTTCTTTCAGTTAATGTCCCTGTGTATTAGTTACTTAAATTATTTTTCTCCTGCTAAGAGGCAGGAGGGGCACTTGTGAGAATTCTATTGGCATCTTAGACCACGTCCAGATAACTGGCCATGCAATATGTAGTGCCCCATGGGGGCTGTACGACCTGTGCTACCTTGCAGCACTGGGGGGGGGAATTATACCCCAGAAGATCCAGGGGTCAAAAAAACCCATGCAGAAAAAAAGCAGGGTGGCACACACAGGGATAGTGCATGCAATGCAGCTGCAGCTTCCCTGGCCCCCAGGACTCCAAGTAATGCTGCTGGGGCCAGCAACTGTGCTAGCCCCAGCCTCTCCTACCCCACCCAGGGTAACCTGCCCCATGCCATAGGTGTCCCTGGGGAACCAAATGTCTATGCTTGTCTGGATGGAACCTTAGATTGTTTATGTGGGTTCCATATTTCGGCCCTGCTCTACCTGTCAATTAAGACCAGTGACTAGAAAAAGAAAATAGCAGATTTTCAAAGGAATGATACAAGAAAGAAGTATCATTTAAATCCATAATTAAAAGGCTGCTTGTCAATTTTTTTGTAAAAGCCACTATCACTAAATCAGCCTGGATACCTCATCTGTCAGACCTAAAAAGGTGTAAATCGTCAGTAAAATGCAGCAAAATAGGAAAATCTGTTTTTAGCTTTTTTTCCATTTTATTGTTATTGGTATTGTTAATATTGTTAATGACATATTTGTTTCACCCAAGTTCTGGATAATATGAAAATTTTAAAGCACCATTCATAAATATAATGGGAAGGCAAAGAAATGTGTGAAACTGAAGAGTCAGTTAGAGATCCTCTTAGTTACACTAGGACTAGACAGAAGGCTGTAGGGATGGTGGTTAAGTGGTTAAGATATCTTGCTATGGTTCCAGAGAGACAAGTGCTCCAGATTTTCTCTTACCAGTTAACCATATCAAGCCATTCAGGGTGGGTTTCAAAGGCAGGACTATTTGATGGAGCACATTGATTCTTTATGTGCTGCTGATATACCAGTTTCTGTTATCTCAACTGAGTTAAACAAATGGACTTCTAGGTTTCACAGATTTCATAGATGCCAGGGTTGGAAGGGACCTCAACAGATCATCGAGTCTGATCCCCTGCCCTAGGCAGGAAAGAGTGTCCAAAACCCTGCCTAGGCATGAAAGAGTGCGGGGGTCATATGACCCCAGCCAGATGCCTATCCAGCCTTCTCTTAAAGACCTCAAGGTAGGGGAGAGCACCACTTCCCTTGGAAGCCCATTCCAAATTTTGGCCACCCTTACCGTGAAGAAGTTTTTCCTGATATTTAGCCTAAATCTGCTCTCTGTCAGTTTGTGACCATTGCTCCTTGTTACCCCAAGAGGTGCCATGGTAAACAGAGCATCTCTAGGTCCTTCCTGTGCCCCCCTAATGAATTTGTAGGTGGCCACAAGATCACCTCTTAGCCTTCTCTTGCAGAGCCTGAAGAGGTCCAGGTCCCTTAGTCTCTCCTCATAGGGCTTGGCCTGTAAACCCTTAATCCTATGAGTGGTCCTCCTCTGGACTCTCTTGAGGTTATCCGCATCCTTCTTAAAGTGCGACACTCAGAACTGGATACAGTACTCCAACTGTGATCTGACCAATGCTGCATAGAGGGGAAGTATCACCTCCTTGGATCTATTTGTCACACTGACAACTCAGGTTCGTCTTGGAGTCCACTATGACTCCAAGATCCCTTTTCTTTTCTGTGCTGCTGAGAGGGTCATTCCCTAGCCAGTAGGTGCGCTGGATATTTTTACGCCCTAGGTGCAGCACTCTGCATTTGTCCTTGTTGTACTGCATCCTATTGTGTTCTGCCTACTTATCCAACCTGTCCAGGTCTGCCTGCAATCGTTCCCTATGCTCTGGAGTGTGCACTTCACCCCACAATTTAGTATCGTCTGCAAACTTGGACAGAGTACACTTTACACCCACGTCCAAGTCACTGATGAAGACATTGAAGAGTATAGGTCCAAGGACCGAGCCATGTGGGACCCCAAGACCCACATCCTTCCAGGTTGATGCCGACCCATCTACTATCACTCTCTGAGTTTGACCCCCAAGCCAATTTTCCACCCACTGGACCATGTAAGCATCTAAGTCACAGCCTCTTAATTTATTTATGAGAATGGGATGAGATACTGTATCAAAGGCCTTCCTAAAATATAAGAAAACAACATCCACCTCTACTCCTGCATCTAAGCATTTTGTGACCTGGTCATAAAATGAAACCAGATTAGTTCCATGCTGGAACTAATCCATGCAGATTAGAATCCATGCTGGTTGCCTTGCAGTATTATTTTTTTCCACTCGACTCACACAAATATGATCTTTAATAATCTTTTCAAAGACGTTTCCAGGGATGGAGGTGAGACTGACTGGCCTATAATGACTTGGATCCTCCTTCCTCCCCTTCTTTTTACTCCCTATATACCTGAAGAAGGACTTTTTGTTGTTTTTAATTTTTCTTGCCAACCTAAGTTCGATTTCTGTTTTGGCTTTTATGACTGCCTCCCTGCAAGTGCAGGCCAAGTAGGTATACTTCGCCTTGATAACTACTCCCTGCTTCTATATGCCTCTTTTTTTTGTCCCTAGGCTGAACTGGACTTCCCTGATCAACCAAGAGGCTTTCTTGGCCCCTTTGTCCCCTTTCTTGTGTGAAGGGATTGTCTCCTTCTGTACCCATAGGATCGCTCCCTTTAGGAATGACCACCCTTCCTGGACTCCTATTTCACCAATTCTCTTGTTTTTCAGTGCCTTGATAACTAATCTCCGGAGCACACTGAAGTTAGCCTTTCTGAAGTCTAGCACTTCTGTCCTACTGGTTATCTTTCCCACCCTATGCCAGACAATGCATCACAAAAATTTTTCTTAAAACTGAGATTATGGTATGATATCTTTGATGCAAGTGAAACAACTTCTAGCCAATGGAAGAGGGACTCACCATAAATGAAACAGGTAGATCTTTGTATATACCTAGCCCTTCTTCAAAAACTTTGCTGAAATCCTTAGGACATCTTGAATGATGTCTGTTAAAACACTATGGACTCCTGTTAATTTGATGCTCAGTGGTTAGAATCATTTCCCACCTAGTTAGCTTGCTTGCTGTCCTTTGGCAATTGAAGTGGAAGACCTCTCCATCCTTTTTACTCCCTACATAATTTAAAAAAAAGACTTTTTTTTTGTCTTTAATATATGTTGCTAGTCTTACCTCCATAGTTGCTTTGGCTTTTCTAACTGCCTCCCTGCAAGTGGAGGCCAAGTAGGTATACTCCTCCTTGGTAGCTTCTCCCTGCTTCCAGGTCCCTTGGTTGGACCTTTGAATTTTTTTGACACAGTAGGCTAGAGTGCCATAGAAAGCAACAAATCTGACATATAACCCAGTCTAAGGTATGCTACATGATGTCAGGAAGATCAAAACCAACTCTTTCAGTTGTCCTCCCTCAGGTTGCTATGGGATGCGTGTGGTGAGTTATAAAACAAGAGGGTTCCTTATGCTCTTACAAAATTTCTACCTACTTTGAGGCCAAATAGTGCTGGCAGACAAATTCAAATACTCCAATCTCCAAGTATAAAAAGGAGCATTGAGCCAGATTCCCCTTTACACCAAGGCTCCTTAGCACATTTGTTTTCTGAATCAGAATGAGGACTTTACACTATACTGCTGTCTCGTGAAGATTTTATCAATGTAAATACATTTTTAAGCAACATTATTTAGGATTGTGTGATTTTAAAAAAAAAAAATTATGAAAGTCACTATGAAAAATACAGCAATACCTAAATCTGAAAGACTAATGAATACACTTTGGAAGAAATTATAATTTGGGATAAAGAATCTTGAGAATGATACAGTATTACCAGTTAAATATTCCATTAATAACAGAATATTAATGACAGCCTTTTTGAAAACTTTACTCTTAATTTGTTTGCACTGGATTAGAAATACATTTCCTTTTAGTCTTTTTTAATGAAATCTTGGCTTAATATCAGAAAAGGAATGAATTATCACAACATTAACACTCTCAGTCCTAAAGTACCCATGAGAAATTTGTGCTTATTTAGGCAATCAGAATTAAAATGGGTGAAAAATTAAAAATACAGCCCCTTATGCTCAGTCCCATCCCTCTTGAAATTGCAAATACAATATTTTCATCATAAGAAGATTTGTTTCAAGCCAGAAGTATTGCATGCATGTCATTAAGTGTGGTGCGTGCGTGTATTGAGAGGAATTGGTAAAATGGTAAAAGGATTAGACTGTAAATCGTTCCCCAAATGCTGTACTGGGATGAATATGATCTACTTCTGTATCCGACATGTTTTGCAAATAATTTCAGCCACACATTTTAGATGTAGCTTTCCATCGTTTACTTAATTACAAAACTATGTGCTGCAGTTTGCAGAACTTTGCTAGTATCATAACTTTTCTTGAAGCTCAGCCAACCAATGATAGTAAAGCTGTCAGGAGACCAGAGGTGGCTGCAAGTCACTGCTTCAGGCATTTATTTGTAACATGGGGAATGCAAACAACTATGTAGAATTATTAGTTATATTATAGGTTTTATATTTTAGTACCTTAGACATCTGCTTTTGCAACAACAAAGAGAATGAGATACATCCATTTTGGTTAGCTCTGTTTGCTGTCTGAATGTTTATGGAGGTCAATGTCTTACAATACTAATAAAAGATTTCCAGAAGATCTTTTTTGTTAGAGGACAAGGATCAAATACTGATGAAAGCCATTCAGATTTCTTCCAAGGTAACTTTGTTGACATAAGCACAACAATTTCTATTGACGTCTTGTATAACTGAATAAAATTTGGGTTCAACTGTTTAGCTAAAGAACTCTCAACTGTCCTTCCTTACATATTGTCTCAAATTTTAGACACACATTTTAGACATTTATTTACTTAAAAATACTCATCAGAGCCCTAGGCCAATTAACACATACTGACAAGTCAATTTAAATCCCCATAAAATTAAAATAACCGGTTCTCTCCCCATCTTCTCTTTCCACCCCCTTCCACTGATCCTTAGACTTTGGCTAGTAAAACACCTACAAAGTTTTTCCTTTTCATGATTTAGTAAGTGCAACTTGAGAAATGGGAAGTTTGTAAATGGAGAGGTGAGAGGTAGGTTATAATGAGCCATAAAATCACTGTCTCTGTAAAGTTCATGTGTGTAGTGTTTAGTAAAGTTATGAATTTCTATTCTTAGGCCAATCTTCTGGAGGTATGCTGTAGAGTTCTTTGGTGATAAGGACGGTGAGGTCAGAGATGGAGAATTTGTTTTGTGAAAAGTATTCTTCCACCACTGATGGGGTGTTTCTGTCTTTTTAAATCATTTTTCTGTAGAAACTCATTCTGGAGCATACTGGTTGTGTGGTTTGATCTATGTAGTTTCTGTGAGGGCATTTGCTTCATTGGATGATGTATATCACACACAATCAGAGGGTTGGAGGAGACCTTAAGGGTTATCTACTTCAACCCCCTGCACAAATGCTAGATGGGCTATTCTTAAACCATTCCAAACAAATGCTTATCTACCCTATTTTTAAGAAAGCTCGAGTGAAGATTACTCACCTTCCCAGGGCAGCTTATTCCACTGTTCTACTGTTCTTACAGTTAAGAAGTTTGTTTCTGAGATTTAATCTAAATCTCTTTCACTGCAGTTTAAACCTATCACTTTGGGTCCTACCCTCTGTGGCAAGGGAGAACAGCTGTTCTCCCTCTTCTTTATGGCAGCCTTTCATTTTTTTTTAAACTGCTATTATGTCCCCCTCCCCACTTCATACTTTATTCTCCAAAGTAAACGTATCTAGTTCTCTCAACCTTTCCTCATACACTTTGCACTCCAACCTCTTTATCATCTTTGTCACTTGCCTCTGGATGATCTCGACTTTCTACATTTGTCCAAAAATGCAATGCCTAGAGCTGCACACAACACTGAGGCATATCCAGCACTGAGTACAGTGGTACTATTGTCTCCTGCATTTTGTATACAATACTTCTGCTCTGTAGTGTAACTAGGGGTGGATGAGAGAGATACCAGCCCTGGATGCTGACTTAGAAGGGGTACTAATATAGCTGTCTCACCACAGGAGTTTTTACTATTGTAGGGGAAGCCCTGTACTACCTGGCCTTAGGATTCAGACAGGTAGTAGTGTATTCAGGGAGGAAGGGGGTAGAATGATACCCCTCATGGGAGTCATAGCCATGGGAGGCATAGCCCTGTGCCTAGAGGTAGGAGGGGAGCAAGTGGGGCACCAGGAGTGGCCCCCAGGGAGCCCACATTACTAAAAGAGATCGCTACACCTCTGCTTCTGTTAATGCAGCCCAACTGTATTCACTTTTTTTTCACATTGCTAACTCATGCTGTGTTGGTGATTTATCATACTCCACTTTCCTTCTTGACAATTTTAGTACCTAGGCACTAACAGATCCTGTAATCTGTATTCATGCATGCTCTTTTTCTTCCCTAGGGGTGCATCTACATGTGCAATTAGCATGGAGCAATAAACTCGGGTTGCAGTGCGCGCTGGAGTCAGAGGCTTCTGGGCGCAGTATATAGATGTGTGTCCAGGACTGCAGCAGTTGGAGCTGAGTCAGAGCAGCCCTAGGCTGGCAGCAGGCTCGGGGGGGGTCAGCCCTGGGCTCCATGTCATGGTGTTGGGCAGTGGAGGAACTGGCTGGGGCACAAGGGTGCGACAGTATGGGGCTAGCCCCAGCTAGCCCCAGTCACTGTCCACACATTCATTCAGGAGGTGTAAG
This sequence comes from Alligator sinensis, assembly GCF_000455745.1. Lineage (NCBI taxonomy): Eukaryota > Metazoa > Chordata > Crocodylia > Alligatoridae > Alligator > Alligator sinensis. Next base: position 752,029 of record NW_005841942.1, read on the forward strand.
TTACTCTGATGTAGGATAGTACTTGTTCCAGACATACTATCCTACAATGGAGTTAATTAATTTACTGCACCCTAATACAGGTGCATGTGTAAATGGTGACACTTTGCTGAGGCGTTAGTCAACTTTACAGTAAAGCACATGAGTAGATGCACCCTAGCTATAGCACATTACATTTGTATTTGGTGAATATCATTTTATTTCCTGTAGCCTAGGTCTCTAATTTATTAAGATCCTTTTGTATTCTAATCATACCTTCTAACTTGTTTGCAGTCCCTTCCGTTTTTATACCACCTGCAGAGATGATCTGGAAGTTCCCTATTTCTCCATCTAAGTAATTAATAAAAGGTCACTGATCATCACCAGACCCAACACTAACCCCTGTGTTCACTGATGCAGTATATTTCCCTGGGAGAGCATTCTTGTTGGCTAAAGGCAGTGAAGAGGTACCCTGGGCAGACATGCAAGAAAGCGGCTGCGATGACAGTTGGTGAACACCAGGGCTAGGAACAGAAGTTACACATAAAGTGGTTCAAGTCATCAGAAACTGGTTAAACCTGTAACAGAGCAGAAGTTTAGTGCACATAAACCAGTTTCAAAACGGTTGAAAATGGTTTAAGATAAACCTGGTTGAATGTAGTATCGGATTTAACTGATTTGGGTAAAACCAATTTATGAAACTTCTGTCCCAGACCCCTTCCTGGTTTAAGTTAAATCAGAATTCCCTAGCATCCCAGCATGCTTTTCAGCCCTGGACTGGGCTGTGCTGCCTGCTCCAGCAGAGAAGGTTTGGGGTCAGGGGAGGCAGAGGCTGCCTCCCTCAACCTCCCCCCTGAGTAGAAAACTGCCCTGCCCTGATAAAAAAAAAAGTTACCAAAAGTTTTCTGAAAGTTACCGCTGGCTAGGACTGTGAACTACAAGTCCCAGAGGCACCTGGAAGCAGGAAGAGGAAGTGATGAACAAACTTTGCAGAGTTCAGCTTCTGTGATTCTGGACTACAAATCCCAGAGACCTTGGGGGCAGAAGGAAGAGGAAGCAAACACAGCCTATGCTGGCTACATGCCAGAGAACCATGCTCTAGTGTCCCCCAGCTTCTGGCCTGAGCAACTTCAGGCATGTGGTTGCATTTCCTGAATCAAAGGTAAATGTGTGTCCAGTTGTTTCTCAGTTTAGCCTCTGCAGTTTGACTAACCTGCAAAGACTGAACTGATTCAGCCTCATGCTTTTTGACTGTCTGTACTTATCCCAGAAGATCTTACCTCCCTACATATGGGACACTGCTATCACAGCACAGGCTGCTTTTGCCACAACAGAAGCTCCCTGGCAGTGTTATTGGTATTGTCCTGCACTGGGTATTTCTCAGGACACATATGGTGGGATCTAAAAGCCTGGGTATAGATCGGGTGTTCTTGGTGTGTCTGGGATGCTTACTGGTTTTGTAGAGGTAACTGTTGCTGTCTCTTGAATTTTTTTTTTTGTATATGGCCATTTGTAGAGTGCCATTCTTGGTGTTAAATGTGGCATCTAGACAACTAATCTTTGTTTAAATGTGATTTAGAGAGAATCTGATGGTAGGGTGGTAGACATTAAAATTGCAATGGAAATCAACTTGGAAATCCATGAAGTTTGTCCAGATGAGAGAGATTTCTTTTGGCAGTTTACCTGTTAGTGAATTTCAGTTTAATTAAGCCTTTAGATCTTTTCAAGAACATCCTTGATATGTTGCTTTCTAGGAAATAGCATATGTACTCACATACCAAGTAAAATTGACTTTCCAAAATTGGGGTGCATGTCTTAAGCAGAAAAGCTAATTTTTCTGCCCAGAATAGAATCATACAGATGCTATAAGATGGATACTCTTCCTTTTCCTTATCTTCCCTCCAACTGCTTGGAAGCAGCAGTGGCATTTCAACTCAGGAAGTGTTTTGGGAGTTAACTGACTTCATGGATCATTATAATCTACCTGATTTCTCCTAATTTCTCTTCACTCCACAGTTGCTAATGACCATCTCTCCTTTTTAATGGTCTTGATATTTCACTAATCAAGCTATCTTTTCTGTCAATGTCAGTATTTGTTAGCTACTCCTGGTTTCTCTTCTCCTATTTTATATCCCTGCAGTCTGGTTTTAGTACTTTTCAAAATCCTAGATCCACCCATGGAGTACAATGTTCAGCAACAGTTAGTTTCAGCTTTTGGCTGGGGAGCTATGAAAAGGTTGCTTTTTCCTGAGTAGGAAAGGGAAGGTGAGTGAGCAGAAGGTTAGGCCTTGGCCCTGCTCTGTGTGGTCATAACTCAGGAAAAATCTTTTTTTTTTTTTTGTTCATCCTGCCTTCGCAAAAACAAATTGTGTATTATATTTGGGATGTGTGTGGTATACAAGAAAATATATGAAAACAAGGAAAACCACTTTTAATTTTAAAGTTCTTTCTTACAAATTTTCAAGCAGAAGCTGCATAGTAGCTGCCTAATATTTTCTTGATAGGATAGACAGAAGAGGAGAAAAAGATGAGAGAAGCAGAAAGGGAAAAAACATTTACTATACTGTTTAAAGCCAATTTCCCCAATATCTTTAGTCCTTTTTTTCATCACTGAAACTGATTTGCACTGAACAATTGGGTTTTTGATTAAGGAATATTTTATTTTGTGAAAGGTGTTGGATCTTAGTAGATTTCATTTCTTCCTCAACATATTTCAGTCAAAACTTCTATGTTTCATGCTTTTACTGAAAACTTGAAAATGACTGTGGGAAAAGCATTTCAGATGAGCTCTTTTCTTTACTCGTTTTCTATTTCCCCTCTTTCTCCCA
>NW_005841942.1:754842-757064 GCF_000455745.1 Alligator sinensis
TCGCCTCAAGCACAGAATATAGCAACTGAGAATCATATTCAGAAAGAATCATATATTGCACTGAAAATGTTTGAAGTGCAGAGGGGACATCCATCTGACAAATTCTATGCAGCTGCTCATGCTGGTGTGGACACAACCTTATGTGTTCAGCTGTCAATCTCAAACTGACATAAAAGACCTTTCCCCTTTAAATATTTCTTGCCCTGGTCCAAAAATTATAATGGGAATTAAACAACAATAACATGTAAATCCTAGCAAGAATGTATCTGAATTACTTATAGGAGTACAAAGGAAATTTAAACCTTTTAGGTTAACAAGTGACAGAGAAGGGAAGTTAATTGTTGCAATTAGTTTTGTGAATAAGCAGTTTTAGACTTCACAGCTTCCTTTTTATTTTAACAGTGATTATTCAGTAGAAGAAGGTCATTCTTCTCAAGTTAAAATAATGAAGTACTGTTGATGTTGATGGACTGCTGAATTGTATATTGAATTTGGAATTCATTAATAATTATATATTTTAGTTAACAGGATAAAGTTAATTGCCAGGTACATCATATTTAATTGGCCCAGGTGATAAAAGCTGGTTGAGGTTTCTTTCCATCATTACCAACACAAAGTAGGGCTGGGGGCTGCTGCTGCCACATGGGCATCCCAGGGTGAGCTATTGGATAGCATGGGATAAGGGGGGCCCAGTACCACAGGTTGGGCAAAATCGCTTTGCAAGCCAGATGCACTGGATGCCCGCCCGTGCCTTAACAGCTGAACACTGACTTTTTGCTGCTGACAAGTTCTGGCAGAGGGATTACAAAAATAAATGAGAATTAGGCAAGTAGCTGCATAATAAAGACTGTGATCTCATAGGGATAACGGAGACCTGGTGGGATTCCACCTATGACTGGGCCACAGGTATAGACGGCTATACCTTGTACAGGAGAGATCATATATACAAAAAGGGCAGCGGTGTAGTTCTCTATGTCAAGGAAAGCTACATGTCCTTGCAAGCCAACATTGGCATCCAGGGTGGATGACTGGAGACTACGAATTCGCCAAGGAACTGGCTGAGGATGCATGCTTCTGGTGCATGGTTGTCATGGGAGACTTCAACTACCCAGACATCTTGTGGGAAGAGCACTGAACCAAATCCGAATGGTCGCAAAGCTTCCTCACGTGTGGATGAGCTCTATCTGACTCAAGAAAGCTATGGACCAACAAGAGGCAAGGCACTGCTCGACCTGGTACTGGCAATGGGAGATGATCTAGTCAGTAACCTAATGATCAAAGGGAAGCTAGGAGACGGTGACCATGAGCTGATTACTTTCACTATTCACCATAAAGCTGGCAAGTCAGTCAGCAATGCAGAAGTCCTCAACTTCAGAAAAGCTGACTTTGACAAGCTCAGGAGGCTTGTTGGTGAGGCCCTAAGGGACCACGACCCAATGGGAAGTGGAGTTCAGGATGAGTGGTTGCTCCTCAAGGGAGTGATCCTGAAAGCACAAGCAATGTCTATCCCATCTTGGAGGAAAGGCAGCAAAAGGGCACATCAGTCCCCTTGGCTATGCAGGGAACTTGTGGACCTCCTGCATCTAAAAAGAAAGACCTGTAAAGAATGGAAGACTGGAACCACCTCAAAGGAGGAGTACTCTGCACTGGTCTGGACCTGTAGGGAATGAACCAGGAAAGCCAAGGCTGCAACTGAACTCCAACTGACTATACATAGCAAAGGCAATAAAAAGTCCTTTTTTACATATGTGGGGAGCCAGAGGAAAAGCAAGGGTAACATTAAATCTGCTAAACCAAATAGGACAACTGACAACCGATGCCCAGGAAAAAGCCAACCTGCTTAACGGGTATTTTGCATTGGTTTTTCACCAGCCCCAAGGGACAGCCCTGCTCAATACAGGACAGGACGGCCAAGGTAAAGGAAAATTGCTACCCTACATCAATGTTGACCATGTGAAGGAACACCTTGAGAGGCTGGAGGGGTTTAGGTTGTAGCCGTGTTGGTCTAAGGATATAGGCAGACAAGGTTCTTTGGGTGAATTTGGTATCTTTTATTAGACCAACCCAAATGGTTGAAGAATAGTTATTAAGCAAGCTTTCGGGTTCAAAAACCCTTCGTCAGGCTCAGGAAGCTGCAGCAGTTGGTGTGTGCTCTTCCTGGATGGAATGAAAAGTAAACAAGCCAGGGGCTGGGCTGGGGAGTCAGTTGCCAGGCAGATTAT